>NW_022196903.1:86659630-86690342 GCF_008632895.1 Mastomys coucha | reverse complement strand
TCCATCCATCCATCCAACCATTCATCCATCCATCCATCCATCCATCCATCCATCCATCCAACCATCCCTCCATCCATCCATCCATCCAACCAACCATTCATCCATCCATCCATCCATCCATCCCTCCATCCATCCATCCATCCATCCATCCATCCATCCATCTATCCATCTATCCAACCATCCATCCATCCATCCATCCATCCATCCATCCAACTCATTTATTCATTCATTCAGCATCTGATCTTTCCTTGGCTAAGAAAATAAATTGGGAAATATGCTTCATGCAAGAACTAATCCAGGAAAGAGAAGTGACTATGGATACCCCTGTTTTGGTCTCCCACACAAGTCAGAAATTCTAGTGTATGTACATATTAGGAAATGCTGCTGTTTTCAATGGATTTTAAAAGTTTAAATTAACACAGCACTGAAATTATAGAATACATGTATTTATCCAAATGCTTAAAAACTTAAGGACATTGCAAATAAGTTAGTAGTGCCTTTAACCAAGCATCATCTACAGCCTTGCTTCTTCCTCTTCTTCCAGATGAGAATTTGGAATATTTTCTTCTAGATTGTGCATAAGCTTCTAGTGATCTGTTTTTTATATAAATGATAATTTTTTCCTTCAGTAATATCTGGCCAGTTGAAAATTCACTCTTTTGATCTAAAGTATAGTATCCTACCATCATGAGCACTGTTTAATAGAAATTTGTCATTTCTCAGTTGAGGACATGCAGCCTCCTGTTGTTCACCTTATAAGTAGTGTTGCTACACACATCCTTTATATGAGCTCTACTGCACGTGAGCACATTATCTCTACAGAAGTGAGTAGAGGTTCTGCAGAGATGGCTTAGTGGGTAACAGTATGGGCTGCCAAGGCATAAGAACTAGTATGCCAACCCTAGAATTCACAGGAAAATACAGTAGAGGGTAGATGCAAGAGGATCTCTGGGGTGTGGTGGCTGCCAGCCTCACTCCGGGTTCAGAGGTGAAGAGTCATAGAAACAGAACACTCAACATCTGTCTCCAGCACACACACACAGGCATACACACACAGAGACAGAAGCACACACACAGACACACACACAGGCACACACACACAGACACACACACAGGCACATATACACAGGCACACACAGACAAACACACATGGGCACACATAGACACACACACAAGCACACACACACAGACACACACACAGGCACACACACAAACACACAGGCACACAGCCACACATACAGGCACACATAGGCACACTCACAAACACACAGACACACACACACAGACATACAGGCACACATAGGCACACACACAGGCACACACACACACAGAAGCACACACACAGACACACATATACAGGCACACACACACAGGCACATACACACACACAGAAGCACACACACAGACACACACACAGGCACATATACACAGGCACACACACACAGACAAACACACATGGGCACACATAGACACACACAGGCACACACACAGGCACACACACAAACACACAGGCACACAGCCACACATACAGGCACACATAGGCACATACACACAGGCACGCGCACACACACAGACATACAGGCACACATAGGTACACACACACAGGCACGCGCACACACACAGAAGCAGACACACATATACAGGCACACACAGGCACATATACACAGGCACACACACAAACACACATAGGCACACATGGCACACACACACAGACACACACACAGGCACACACACACACAGACACACACACAGGCACACACAAAAACACAAAGGCACACAGACACACATACAGGCCCACATAGGCACACATACAAACACACACACACACATGCACACACAAACACACAGACACACACAGACACACAGGCATACACTCACAGGCACAGACACTGGCACGCACACACAGGCACACACTTACAGGCACAGACACATAGGTGCACACACACAGATGCACACACACTGACACACACACACACACACACACAGGCACACACTCACAGGTACAGACACACACACTGGCATACACTGGCACACATTAGCACACAAACACACAGGCACAAACACACACAAGTACACATGCACAGGCACACCTAGGTAGTGCTCATATAATACACAATATATGCTATATTCACATGCACACAGAGATAAGTGGATAAATAAAGTATCTCTATTTTATGCTACATTGAGCAGTATGCTTTCTTCATACATCTTCAATTATTCAGTCTTCTATTAATTTATATTTTCTTTGTGATTTTTTTTTTTGCCATTAGAAATGATCTGCTTATTCCCACCCCAGCCTTTTTGATAAAATTGAGAAATTTTTCTGCTCTTAAGAACTTGCACACAGCATTTCCTCCACATAAACACATGACACACATGAAGGAAAGGCTAGGTCAAACAGTATAAGATTTTCTAGCTCTGATGAGTGTTATCAAGTTGCCTTCTAAGGAATTAGGACAATTCTTGGACTCAACAAGGATGTCTAGGGATACCCAAATCTTATCAAACTGTAGGATTTACATGCTTGGTAACTAAAAGGCTGAAATTGGGAGGCTTTCAATTTGAAAAAAAAATATTATGAGCAAAATTATATGGAGTATCTCCATATAAGTTGAAGAAACCTTCCTTGTGTTATGAGCTGAAATCCTTTATTTTCTTCTTACATTTTATCATTTGACTTGTATATGTTTGTGTATATGTTTGAGGATTTCTTTATTGTTTATTCTTGAATGTGTTTGCTCCAAAAGCATTTGCTGAAAGTTTAATCCTCTAGGAGGTAGGATCCAGGGAGAGGTGATCAGGGCTCAAGTGTAGAATAAATGAATTAGTGCCATTATTGCTGGAATGAATTCCTGCTGAAAGGGGATTTTGGTTTCTCTTTCCCCATCTGTCCTTGCCTCGCCCTTCCCCCACATGAGTGATGACGCAGTAAGATGTCGCAGGTTCTATGCTGACACCTTGACGTAGACTTCCTATCTCTGGAAACTGTCAGCTGTTTGGTTCCATTAGTTACACATTGCCTGCTCTGAGGTGTGGGCGAAGACATGTTGACTCTTGTGAGGCACAATTTGTGTTTGTCTTGTTCTTAAGGAAGTTGAGCATTTCATGGTTTTCTTTTATGGCTACTGGATTTTTGAGTCATAATCCAGAGGGCCTTTTGGTGCTTCAGTTACAAGAACAATATTCCTTCCTGTTTCTTTTTAGAGCAGTGTTGATTTATATTTTATGTTTAATTTCTGGTGCATTTGTTGCAGATGAAGTATATATTTAAAGTATCAAATACAGTTTCTGCTTTGTGAAGCATGTGTGTATGTGTATGCATGTGTGTGTGCACATGTATGTTTGTGTTTGCATGTGTATATATGTATGCATATGTGTATGTGTGTGTGTTTGTGTATATATATGTACATATAGATGATAGAGGTGGGGATGTATATATGTGTGTATGTTTGAGAGTGTAGATATGCTCATGTGTGTACATGGAGTGTGTGTATGCATTGGTTCTGTTTCCAGCACCACATAGATTTGCATAGTGGCCCATGCCCATCATCCTAGCATTCCAGAGATGAATACAGGAGGATCACCCTTGAACAGGATGACAAAAAAATTAATACTATTGTTGGGGAAATAATACAGAAATGAATATAATACAAACTATGTGAAATTTGTATAGAGCTGCCCAGGAAGAACAACTGCTCCCATTTGGATGGGATTCAACTGGGTGTTTTAGTCTACCTAACATAGCTGGAATTAGTTATTCTTCTTCATTTTTATGATGGGAGGATCCAGTTAAATACATGCCACCATGACTCAGTTGCTGGGCCAAGCATTTTGGGCATGTTTAAGTCCTAAACATATGGCTTTTCCATGTCCTTTAAACAACTACCTAATGTTTCATTCATTGAGTGTCTCTAGGCAGCTCCTTTTCATTCACAAAAGGACAGCCATGCTGGGTTGAAAGGATTTCCCTACCACGACCTTCACTTGGTTCAATATGATATCACAGAGAAACTATAGTAACCAAGTCCAGGTTTATGTTCAGGAATAAGAAGCTAAATAATCTAAGAAATACTGACTTCAAATGTTGATTACATAGGTAACTTGCTGTTCTGTACTGTGACCAGAATACAGGAATGCCCGACTGCCCCAGTGGGGTGTCCCAAAGAAAGTCATTCTCCCCTAGGCTCTCCTAGCATCCATAGCTGTGCCTCTTGCTCACAGCCTAACAGCAGCTGTAGCTTGTACGGTTATGTTACTGTGAATCCCACTGATGTGCACAAGTCACGCCCGTTTTAAGTAGGAGGAAAATCTGCAAAACAAGTTATTTTTTTCCAGCATCTGATGGGACTTGACAAGGCACTAATTGCTAGGCTTACATTTCAGGAAGCAACTTATCCTGTTATTGGTACCTGCTAATACAGAGGCCATGCGTGGTGAATATACCATGGACAACTGGCATTGATCTGACGCCACTTAAGCTCATTACCAGGCCTTGTTGTAACATGTGATGCATCCCACTGTTCTGTACATTTCAAATATCTGCACATTCCTATGGAAATTCTTCCAAACCCCCACCCAGTCCCTACTGTCCATGGTAATGAATTAACTTGAAATTTTGTTTGAAAGGCTCTTTGGAGAGGCCCCAAATTAATTTATTGCAAAGAACACAAATCCAGCCCCATTTTTACAACCACAGGCAGGTGCTGTTCATCCAGAAGAACCACAGCATAGCCTAGACAGTATAGAAACCCTGGAGAACTGGAGACAACAGGAGTATACAGGAATGGTTGTGACAGTGAAGCCACTGAAGACCAGTTCTCCCAAAGGCCAGTAAGTATTCTAAAGTCAGGCAAGCCAGCACCCTAACCATTGGGGTAGGTAGTCCACCCATCCCCCATCCACTTGGCCTGACTGACTCCCTGAGACATTCCCAGTAGTTCCCTTGATTCCTACTGCCTTAAATTTGAATTCAGCTAACATTCACATTTCCACTCTTTGGAACAGTATCCCTAAGCTTTGCAATTTATCCTGAACTAAGCTTGATAAAATATAAACACATGTGAGAGAGACTGCGGTGCAATAGTGGACGAACTCAGGCCTTGAAATCAGACAGTGTGGCCTTGAATCCTCATTCAGTTACACTAGCTGTGCATTTGAGGCAAGTTGCCTAACTTTTCTGTGGCTTCATTGCTTCCTCCGCAAAATTCCCTGGGTTGTCAGAAAGATTACATGTGGTATTATTCATTGGTCTTGGAAATGAGCTTTATCCTAAATGTAATTAGGACAGAAAAATTTGTTAAACATCATCTGACACCATTACTTAGTAAAAAAATATATAAAAATAAAAAAATAGATTTTTGTGCATGTGTAAAAATTCATTTACCATATAAAAACAGGAATTTCTTTCAATGTTCACAGGGAAATAAAGTTTTAGCTGGAAATAAAGTTTCAAGAAATGTGGGGCCAGCGAGATGGCATATCTGGATGGTAAAGTACCCCTCCATGAAGCCCATCAACCTGGATTCTACCCCCAAAGCCCATGTGCAAGGAAAGAACCAACTCCCACCACCCTAAATCAAAAGAGGAAACTCAAATCACTAAGAAGTTCTTAAAGAAATGTTCAACATCCTTAGCCATCAGGGAGATGCAAATCAAAACTACTTGAGACGCCACCTTATAACAGTCAGAATGACCAAGATCAACAAGACAAAGTATACTCATGCTGGCAAGGATGTTGAGTAAGAAGTACATTCATCCATTGCTGGTGGGAGCAAATTTGTGCAGTATGAAAGTCTGTGGCAGTTTCTCAAGGAAGACAGGAGTCAATCTACTTGAAATCCAGCTATACCTTGGGCATATACCCAAAGGACACTTCACTCTACCACAGCAGAGATTTTTCGTTCAATCATGATCATTGCTGAACTTCATAATAGCCAGAAACTGAAAACAACCTAGATGTCCTTCAACAGATGAACTGATAAAATGTGGTGCATTTACAGAATGAGATATTACTCAGCCATTAAAAAGAATAAAATCATGAAATTCATAGATAAATAGATAGAACTAAAAATCAAACAAACAAAAAATTTAACGTGAAGTAACCCAGACCCAGAAAGACAAATATGACATGTACTCACTTATATGTGGATACTAGCTGTTAAGTCAATGATAAGCAAGCTACAATTCAAAGAACCACAGAAGTCAGGTATTGAATAAGGGACTAGAGGAGATGGATAGATCTCCCTAGGAAAGGAAATTATAATAGATAGATATAGATAGGTGAAGTGAGGGGGGAAATGGGATGGTGAGTCAGGGAGGGGGAGGGAAGAAAGATATGAAGGAGGACATATGGGTAGAGACAACTAAAATTAAGGATCATCATGGGGTAGTATGGAACCTTAATACAATAGACGCTTCCTGAAAAAAAAGTGTATATAAAGGCAATCTAAATGAAATTGCCAAATAAGGGGAAAGACAGAAGCCCAACTGGACATCTCTTATTCCTAAATGAAGTTTTTGGTTACATCTAATTGAGTTGTTGGCCAGTAAGGTCCTATAGGCTGCTCTCCACCAAAGGCAGCACCTACACAATTGATTGACAGTGATGACGTCCAGCTGGTGCTTACCTAAAGCCTTCATGCCTATGGACTAGTATTCTCAGTACTGGAAGGTACACTGCATGCTATCAGAACAGAAAGGTAAGTGCCAAGCCAGCTACAAACCCTTCAGTCTACAATGTGTCCTGCCTACAAGATACACTAGTGTAATAGTGGCACAAATGTTTTGGGAGTAACCAACCACTATCTGATTTTGGTTAAGGCTCACTCCACACGATGAAGCCCATAGGCAACACTGACTGGTGGCCAAGAACCTGAACCTAGACAGGCCAGGGATCTATGGGAAATCTGTTGTTCTATTAAAGCAGTGTAACAATAAAAATTACCCCTAATGGCCTTCTGCCATACTCATAGATCAGTGCCTTGTTCAGGCATCGCCACAAGAGCTTCCTCCTGCAGCTTTATTCCTGGAAACACATACAAATCTATAAAAAGTATTCTCCTCTCTCTCCTACAGGTCCTTTGGACATATACTATGGCTTTGGCTTTCAGTTTTATGCTTTTACAGGATTCTTGAGTGTGAAAATGAGTGGTCTCTGCACCTATCTCTGTTCTTTGTGTACTTTTCCTTCTGTTTGTTTGGTCTTATTCTGCTGTGTTAGGGTTTTTGTTACTATGTTATATTATATTATTACATTATATTATAATCCCTTAGGTTACTTTTTATTTTTTTATTTTATTTTATTTTTTTAGGTTACTTTTTAAAAAATGAGAAACAGAAAGGGGGTGGATCCAGATAAGAGGGGAAGTGGGGAGGAACTGGGAAAAGAGGGAGTGGAAACTGCAATCAGGACATACTAGATGAAACAAATCGATTTTCAATGAAAGAAAAATAACAATAACAATAACAAAGAAAACAAGTAGTACTCTGACCTCACTGCATATGCTTTAACCTACAGCATATGTGTGTGACACACACAGAAACATACAGAGAAACACACAGACTCACATATACAGACACACATACCCACAATAAATCAACAAAATAGCAAACAAGCAAATGAGAAATATGTTCAGATTTTTATTTTAAAAATAAAATAAAGGATAAAATGCCTGAGAGAAATAAATGCTCAATTTATATGCATTGCTTATTTAAGCAAACTATAACAAGAGATTTAAAAAAAAACTCTTGACTTTTTAAAAAAATTCAAATGAAGGAATAGCTAGGTCAGTAAATTACTTGCATCACAAGCACAAGGACCTGAGTTCAATCCCTAAAGCCCATGTAAAAGAATGAGCATGGCAGTAATTGTACAGCCCTGGAACTGGGGAGGTGGAGACAGGTGGATCCCTGGGGCTCATGGGCCAGTCAGTTTAGCCAAATCTGTAAATGCAGGCAAGTAAGATGCTTTTGTCTCACAAAACAATACACACACACACACACACAGACACCTGTACTCACATGTGTATAAACATAGACACACACAAACACACACCACCAAAGGATAATGGAACCAACAACAAGGGTGTGTATGAGAAATATTCAAATCAGTGACACATAAGTGCACAGACAGGAAGTGAAGAAGGCTCCTAAACGATGATCCTGACGATCAGGAAGTTACCCGACAAAGCTCCCTCTTGGTCAGAATTCAAAACTGGCCCCTCCTAAACAGCAGGTTGGTTCCAGGGAACTATTGATTGGAAAGTAAAAAGACCTTGGCTTGGAGCCGGCACAATGGAATCACTGCTTGACCCCCTCTGAGTCTGATGACCATTACTGCTCCACCTTTAGGTTAGGTAAAAACTATTAAGTGTCCACAGAAGAGGGCTAACTCTCAGTGCTGCGCTGAGCAGGCAAGGAATCATGTAGTACGAGAAGCCGATAGGAGAGAAGAGCCCTGGAAGTTTCTGATTCCAAATAAATACATAAATATTGAAATTCTGATGATTTTTATTAAATCAGTACTTGCTTTCCCCAGAATGGTGACATCGTGAAAAACAGAAATTTACTCACTTGTACAAAATGATATAAAATCTGTATGAGTACATATTTATAACTGATGATTTTCATGAATTAAGTGAAGCAGTCCCTTTTAAAACAAGAACCAAATTGGTGGCAATGGTTAACACATCTAACAAATACAGAAGAACCTACTCTGTACCATGACAATATATTAGAGAAGATACATTTGCCTTTTATGTTGGTTCTCACGATAACAACCACTTACATCTCAACTGGCCCAGGAGAAGTTCTGGACTCGGGCCATGCACATGTATAGCTTTAAATACTCTGACACTTGCCAGCTTCTAGGAGGACACATTGCCAGTAACCGTCTCTGTCCCATGTACACTTTTAGGAAATAGAGAACTCAGATGGGCACGAATCCCATAGTCTTCTAATCTAGCTTTAGCATGGTTTGGATCTAATCTTAATGTCTAGCATTTCTGAATGCCATTTGTGGTTAAACCCCGGGCCTGGTGGGCTCATTCCACAAGACAGCAGAGGAAGCAGAGGAAGAACATGAGCACCTGTGGATAGCAAAGGAAACCACTGTAGGACCATCTAAGGGATTATTGACCGGAGGTTAGAATGACTAGGGAATAAGAAGCACCTGGTGATGGGATTAAGCAGGTCAAAGGTGGAAGCTGTGCTATAGATCCAATGAGTGTTTTAAAAAGCCACCTCACAAACCAGACCAATAACCTTTAGGGCGGTCTCAGTAGAAGCTTTTCAAAACTTTAAATTCAGCATTAGAAGAAAAACAGTGTTCTTACACACCATGTTTATCATAGAAGGTGAACAATCAGGCAGAGGTCTGCGTGTCACTGGGCTGCACCAAATCATGGAAATCGCAGGCTTTGGAGCTGAGCTGAGCTCAGCGCACATGCCTGCTCTGTTCTCTTAGTTCCGTGATGCTCAGCAGTGCACTGCCCTTTCCTGTCTGATTCTCTTGGTAAGTATGATCAGGATCATGAAAACCCAATAGTCAGGATGCTCTAAGATCCAAATAAGCAGCACAAAGGAAGAACTTGAGGCTTAGCAAACATAGTGGTGCCTACCTATAAATCCCAGGACTCAGGAGGTAGAGTCACATTCAGCTTCCAGGCCAGCCTGATCTCCAGAGTGAGTTCCAGGTTACCCAGAATCTAATGTTGTGACTGTTCATTATGCAGGAAGATACATTCTTAGCATGGCAGTTTTCTTGAAGTCAGTAGATGTGACGCCAAAAGATATGCACAGGTCATTTAATCACAAGGCAAGCAAAAATGATATAGATTCTTTATAGTTCCATCCTGCAAATAAGTGGTTCCCGGGACTAGAGAGATGGCTCACTGCCTAAGAGCACCAGCTGCTCTTGCAGAGAACCCAGGTTCCATTCTTAGCACCAACATGGGGGCTCACAACCTCTGTAACCCCAGTCTCCGGGATCTAATGCCCTCTTCTGTCCACCACAAGTATTGCATCCAGTTGGAACACAGAATCTATAAGAGTAGAAATAAAAATAGGGAAATTTTATTTTAAAATAAAATCCTGATTCCCAGCAGGTAATGCATGGAATTACAGAGTTCTGCCGCCATCCATTCCTCATCCACACCTCATTCACCAGAATCCGGTGCAGTACAATTCCCAGTGTTTATCTTTCTCACATCTCCTCCTGCTGGCCCAGGAGACGTGTCTTTCTGGTTCCTGGTTCCTTTGTATCTTTTGGGTGTGGGCATTCTCTTTCAGTGAGCTCTTTGCTTCCTCTCTCTTTCCTGTTCCTTCACTGGCATTTGTTTCAGCAGATGGAGTAATTTATGGTCTGATTTCTCTTATTTCCATCTTCCAGGCTATCCACTGCCAGCAACTCTCCTCAGGGACCCAATTTTCATGCAGAATCAGCCAAAGATGGCTTCCCCTTTAACCCACAGTAACATTTAATTCCAGTAAAGACTCAGAGAGAAACTGGCTAAACAGCTATCTCTCTATGAACTCAAAATGACTTCAGAAAGTACTGAATCTTTCAGAGAACACTTTTGTGCATATTGGGGAGTGGGGGAGGGCAGTGCTTAAAAATCTACATTTCTCTCTCAGACTTGGGTAATTTTAATACCACTTTACATAATCAACCTCCAACACTCTTCCCCCAGTGTGTGCCTGTGTGTGGTGAAGGTGAAGGGTGCATTCAATTATTTGTTTGTTCAGTACTTTTGAGCACTATGTGCAGGACTGGTCTATGTTCTATGGAAAACCTAAGGAAATACGAGATGACGATTGTCACTCAGCATTAGAGAGCATGGCGGCGACTCATGCCTCTAATTTCATGAGACATGAGAGGATGGCAAGTTCAAAACCTGAGACCTGCCTGGGATACAGAGGGAATTCAGGATGAGCCTGAACAACCTAGCTGAGCCCCTCTCTGGACCAGGTGTGTAAGTCAGTGGTATAGCGTAACAAAGAATGTACTAAGTTTGAGTTTAATGGTTTAATCCCCAGCACTGGGGAGAAGAGAGGAGAGGAGAGGAGAAAGGAGAAGAGAGGGGTGGGGAGGGAGGAGAGGGAAGAATAGGATATTGAAGAACAATTTTCTGGACAATATTGGTCACCTTCTCCAAACCTAGCTACATTTCTGATTAATTACTTATTTGTTATATAATAATCATGGGCTTATCATTTGATTTTCGAGACAGGGTCTCACTGTATAGATAGTTCTGACTGCCCTGGAACTCATTATACAGACCAAGCTGCTCTCAAATTTAGAGATCGGCCTGCCTCTGCCTCCCTAGTACTAGGTAGGATTTGAAGCACAAACACCAACACATCAGCTTACACACAACTACAAAGTTAGACTAATCTTCCAAAACAATTGGAATCAGATCACTTACTAGCCAAGTACTTTTGTCAAAGTACTTCTTTTTTTTTTCCACCTTGGTATTTTAATCTGCAAAATAGTTAACACCACCTGCCTTGTAAGGCTATTAGAAAAACTGCATTAGATATAGTATGTTAGCACGAGGTCTGGTACACAGCAGATTTGCAATGAAAGAATTATTATTTAAGATTAACACCTGAAATAGCAAGCTCATTTATCCGCTTTCCTTATGATTTGAAACATGTTTCTCTCTTACAAGATTTCTTTATAGGTGTACATTCTGAGGCTGGATAAAACACTGATGCACAGATAAGCACTTTCATGAAGATGAGAAATTCATAAGCCTGTGATCCCCAACACCTCAGGAGGTCACACGCGGCAGCTGCTATGGTCTTTCCTATGAGCAGCAAACAGAATCTGATCTTAATGTTTTCGAAGGAAAGCAAAAGAGTGAGGCTACACAGGAGAAAATGTGTCCCTTCCTGTAGTAGTTCTTAAGATATTTTTATTTTTAATTACATGTATGTGCACATGCTTGCAGAGGTTTGGGGGAGTGGCTAGAAGAGAGTGTGGGATCTTCTGAAACACATTACAAAGCATTGTAAGCATCCAAACGTGAATAGTAGAAACCAAATTCAGGACCTCTGTAAGGGCAGCAAGTGTTCCTTACCAAGAAGCCCACTCCTCAGCCCCTCTTGTGGTAATGTCTGTGCAGTTAGCATCTCTTGATCAGGGGGTGTTTGAATGAAGATTCAGGAATCGCCTGGTAGAAGCTACTTTCAGGAATGCTAGGCTTGTGAGCAACTGTGCAGAGGAGCAGTCAGTTCCTGTGGACTGATGTCCATGCTCAGCCTCCAGCGACTTCCAGGCACAATATCTAAGAGGGATCTTTAGCACCTAATTCAAAGGAAGATGGCATGTCCAAAGAAACTCACTTTTGTGAATTATTTGGAAGATTCAAGGTTGAAAGAACACCTTTTAAATCCCCTGCTTCTTTTGTTTGCTATTTTATTTTACATTGAGACAGGGTCTCCTATGTGGTTTACACTGGTCTAGATTTCTCCAACCTCCTGTCTCAGCCTCCTCAATAGCAAGATTTCCAGTGCACACCCTCACAGGGATACCGGATGCCTGGCCCTTTCGCAGTGGCAGTGGTGCTTAACCAATTGGATTAGCAACATCTTTAGGAAATGGCAGTCCTGCCAAGTCATTTTTCCGCTATCATCAGAACTGTATACATCATTGTTTCCAGGATGGGTGGCACTCCCAGCACACTGTTTGCTGGTCTCTACTGGCACTTGGATATTCTCAGTTCTGAATGGCAGGCCAAGCAGCAGATAACTCTGGTTCTAGGAAACTTGGGCAATTATAAATGTATTAGTCATATCAGTTACTGAAAATGTCCTTTTCTTTCCCTTTGAATTAGCGCATCCTCTCTTCCCGAGAGCTAAGTGGAAAGGGTGCTTTTGAACTATCCGTGATCTAACAATGTTCCCTCTTTACTTGCACCCACTTCTCCCTCTGTTCCTATCTTCTCTTCTAGACTTCTGATTTCCAAATGTTCATCTTCAACCGGAGGAAGATGATGGATAACTTGAAGTATCTGCTTGAAGCCACTTCCCTGGTCGCCTCCTCTCTACCGCTGAAAGCAAGCGGAAGTGACTGGAAATCCCTGGAGGTTCGAGTGCCTTCCCCCGACCTACAGTCTCACGGTCCTTCCCTACTCCCTTCCCCTCAAATGTCCGGCAGAGTTGGGGGCTTCCAAGTCCCCAGTCCCTCTAACGGCACAGGAAGCGTCTTAACCTTTTGGGGGGAAGGGACCTACAGAAACCTGTAGACGCTCTAGCCACGGGGACAGAAGTCCCGAGAAGACCCGGGTTTAAACAGTTGCGAAACTTTCAAGGAACTGCGGATCAGAAACACAACTGGAATTAGGAAACTGGGGCTAGATCCCTGACTTTAAAACTCTTGACTTGGGGCAATAAAGTAGAGAGTGGAACTCAGGTGACAAATCTGGTTCATAGTGATCAAGTGTGTAAGAGCGGGACGGCGCAAGGCTACTTTTCTCTTGTAAGGAATGCCAAGTGGGGTGTTGGAAAGAGAAGGGGCCAGAATGAAGGGAACAGGCAGAAACGGGGAAGTGGAGATGGCTCAGTAGAAAGAAGAGAAGGAAGAGACCGTCTGAGAAGAGGGACAGGGGCCCAAAGAGACCTTCATCAAGACCCGGCGAGGGAGAGATTCCAAACGAGAGACCAAAGTAGGAAAGGAGAGTCGGGGTGGGTGGCTTAGCGCCACCGCAGAGCGAGAACTTTCTCTGCTCTCCCTTCTTCGCAGGGAGTCTCTGAAAACCCCACCTTGGGGAGGTGACGCGGACGGCCACCGATTGCTCCGGCGCTGCCGGCGCCTCTGGCCTCCGCCTCTGGCAGCTGGAGGGGCCTAAAGCGGTGAGTCCTGGCACCCGCGGCCGAGGAGGGGACAGGATCTGCAAGGAGGCGGGCCGCCTGCCCCGTTTTCTCCTCCCCTCTCCTCCTCCTGGAGGCGTGCACCTAGGGTATTTGAGCGCCCGCGGGGGCCCCCGCCCCCTGGCCCCCCATTCAAGAAGCGGCTCGGCTAACTCAGCCAGCAAAGGGCGCCCGGCGCGCCTCGGAGCGCACGTTCCGCGCCTTCTCCTGCCCGCAGGCTGGACATTATGCGGCCGAGCCGCCGAGCCCTAGTCCTCCGCCTCCTTCTCCTCCTCCTGCGGCCCGAGCGCCTCAGCTCACGGCAGGCGGCAGCGTTGCTCAGCGGAGCGCAGACGGGACCCTCTCTGCAGGACCTCAGCGACTCCTAAAGTCAAAAAGTTGCCGGCAGGGCGCCGGGGTTCCGCGCGCTCTCCACGGCTGCTGCCTCGCGTCGCCGCCAGCCACCAAAGCCGGCAGGAGGGAGGGGGGTGGGAGAAGCGGGGGGAGGGGTGAGGAGCACCATGCAGTTAGTATCCTGGGCCACACTGCTAACGCTCCTGGTGCCGGACCTGGTTGAGATGAGGAGCCCTGACTCCGCGGCGGCCGTGCGCAAGGACAGGCTGCACCCGAGGCAAGGTAACCTGGCTCTGGACCCTCAAGCCCCCCCTTCAAGCCCCCCCACACTCCTTCGCCACCTCCTTGAACACGCTCTGGGGCGGGCACCCCGCAGTAGAGGCCTCTCTCCTTTTCCTAGAAAGAATTACCTCTCGTTTTGGAGCCTCTCCCTTCTCTGGGTCATCCTTAGACAACTATTAGGGAGGGAAGCACTGCAAGAATTTTTGGGCCACCACCTCCCCCAGCCCTCTTTACCTGATTTTCTACCCTCCTTACCCAATGACCCAAATCAATTCTAATTAATAACTTGGATCACCAGAGAGCGCACATTTTATTTTATTCAGTATATTTATCAGAATCTGTAATTATTTTATGGTTTTAGATTTGTTCATTGTCTGATTTCTAATGCTGTAGTCTCAGCCCCTCACCTAGATCTCGACTGTTACTATTACAGTAGGCGCCCAACAAATATTTATCCAGTGGTGGAGCGTGAAAGAATTGACTCGAAGTGGCTGAGAAATAAATTAGGACAAAGCCCCCCATCTTCTTTTTAAATTAAAACTTTCGGGGGGAATGAATGATTAGCTCATTTGCCTCTGTTTTCTCCCTGCAGTGAAATTATTAGAGAGTCTGAGCGAATATGAGATCGCGTCTCCCATCCGAGTGAACCCCCTCGGGGAACCCTTTCCCACGAACGTGCACTTCAAAAGAAGGCGACGAAGCATTAACTCTGCCTCTGACCCCTGGCCTGCCTTCGCCTCCTCCTCGTCTTCCTCTACCTCTTCCCAGGAGCATTACCGCCTCTCAGCCTTCGGCCAGCAGTTTCTATTTAATCTCACCGCCCATACCGGATTTATCGCTCCACTGTTCACTGTCACCCTCCTTGGAGAGCCAGGAGTGAACCAGACCAAGCTGTATTCCGAGGAGGAAATGGAACTTAGGCACTGTTTCTACAAAGGCCATGTCAATACCAAGTCCGAGCACACTGCGGTCATCAGCCTGTGCTCCGGAATGGTAAGTGGGCGCGTGCCCCTTCCCTCCTCCCCGCCTCCTCGTCTGCTTTTTTAAGACTTAATTGCACCCTAGTCTGAAACTACTGAGTCTATGCTCTGACGTTAAATATCAACACTGGCTTAGGTCTCAGGAATTGGGGGGGGGGGGGGGTCTACCAGAGTAGTGCGGGCTCTTACACTCAAGAAGAGTGTACACAGAGGGTCGTGTATCTTTTGGAGCTGTCTTAGATCGGACAGATTGGGTTTGCTGTAAGCAGCCCAACTCTGCTGAGTAGCTTGCATGTCGGTTTACAAACTCAGAGAAAGTTGCTGGGGTTGTGGTTTCTTGTAGCAAACTTGGCCGCTCTGGGGCCGTGCAGCTGAGCGCAGGGCGGACTCAACTCCTCATTGGCGCGTTCTGAGTCAGGGATGTAAACTGACAATCCCTGGACACCCCTACTGGAGTGCTGGGATATCTCACGTTGTGGACGCGGCTACACAACCTAGTGTCCCCGCGTTCTTTCCTCTCGGAGCCTTTATCACGTGCAAGGAATTTTGAAACGGAACCAGACTGACAGGGAAGCCGATCCTGTCCCGGGAAAGGAAGGGTGGGCCAAATACTCTGAGAGCCGAGAGTGAGGGCGGAGCCTGTCTCTAAGGCGGTGTTTAGGGTTGGAAGGTCGGGGGGAGGGGTGGTGCACTGCAGTCCGACTCTGCACCCTGCTGGCGTGGTGACTGGAGGCGCTAGAGTAGTGGGAGAGAGCCTGGAGAGGTAGCCTTAAGAAGAGCCCTATTCTAGAACCTGTGGCTGTTTCAAAATGTAGAAATGGAAATGTATAGCGGACGTTTCTCTGGGAAGGTTGGGTGGACAGATACCACCCGGCGCTGTCAAGTAGGCATTTAGTACGAGATCCAAGTTGATACCTCCACCTCTTCTTCCTGACCCCTACATTACCCTCCATTGGGACCAACAAGGTATTGGTCCCTAATTCCTTCGACAGTTAGTAGTCTTGTACAATTCTGGACCCAACTAGGGTGGTCCTTCACTTTCCCAAGCGACGTGCGTTTCTACCACGCGCGTATGACGCAGAAACTTTCCCGCGGCTGACTCTCCCAGCTCAATGCACCGCGCATTACGCACAATTGGCTATTAACAGTCTGTGCCCCTGGCGCATTTACTCTCTCCCCTTGACATACACACCCTCCTTCTCCTTTCTAAATGGGGGCTTGGGTACTCACTCGCGTGCTCGGCTGCCACATTTGCTGGCTGGTACTTGCGTCTTTAACTCCAAGTCTGGAGGTTATATCCTTCTTCGACTACCAAGAGCCTGCTCTTGGATCCCGGCAGGAGCTCCGCACTCCCGAAGACTGGGAGGAGGGAAGGTGGGATGTGGGGAAGGGGATGAGCCCCTTTACCCACCAGCTAAGTGCCGGGAATCCTGGAGCCCAAAGTGCTTCCTTGAGATTGATTGGGGGTAGGCGGAGACCGCAGTTTAGCAAGGGGAGGGGATGCTGCGTTGAGTCATCACGGCCTCAAACCTGGGCCTGGACAGAAGACTGGCTCCAGTTTTTGAGAGGTTATCGCCTAGGTAGGCCTAGGCTGAAATCTTGAGGCTGATCCCAATCAGCGCACCCCACGATTTAAAGCTAGGGACCCCCAATTCCTGGATCTTAGATAGGGCTGCTTGTGTACTTCGTTGGTAAACAGTCTTTACTCCTCCTCTTTCCCCGCCTACACACCGGTGGAATCCGAGTAGCCCCAGCAGTTGTATAAATATTTTTCTGCGTAGGTCCTTAATTTTCATTGGTGGTTTTACATGGTAACACAGTGCACGTGGTCTCCTTGAGAACTGAGAACCGGGGCTCCTGAAAAGACTCTCTGGGGTATACTATCCCCATTAACGCAGCATGTAATCTGCAGCATGTCTTTGGGGGCCGGGGGATGAGGAAGGGGCTACATTTTTTTTTTTAAATAAGCGATCTAGGTTTTTATGTCTTTAGCCACTAATCTAGCTTAGAGCTTCCTGCTTTCTTTGTCTCCTGGAATTATTTCCTCCCAAGATTCCTCTTTTTTCATTTCTGTAGCCGTCCCTGGACAATGATGTTCCTCAGTTTGCCCAGGAAGGCCTCCAGGAAACCTGGCCTCATCAGAGTGATCCGACCCTGTACACCCCACACCCACACCGCCATACCCCACCGCTCCCGTTTGCAGTGTTTCTGAATTCCATACACTGCTCTCCTCTGCTGAGGGAATGCCTGTACCTTGTTTTGTTTTGTTTTGTTTTGTTTTGTTTTGTTTTTCTTCCTTCCTATAGGACCATGGTCTGAGAAAGACCTTCATCTACCTGCTTCTTTCCCAGAATATTTTTCTTTCTCAACGCCTGTCACACACCAATAAGGTGAATAAGCGGGCTTCAAAATCTCATTGCCACCCTTTGTTCACACAGCTTACACACCTCCTTATATTCTAGTGAACAATATCAAACTCCACAGCTGATAATAAGATCCTGACATTACATCCTCTCACACGTACCCTAGTGTCCAATTTTATCTTAGGTCTCTCTTCCGAAATTCTGTATTTCAAGTAGTTGGCTTTATACTTTCTCTAAATTCTATCTTAATTTCCTGTGTTCAGTAAATCAGTAAATATATGTATACATATATATACATAAATAGGTTCTGGTGCAATTCCAATATATATATATATATATATGGAAATATATATATCCAAAATATATGTATATGTATATATGGAATATATATATATATGTGGAATATATATATATATATTCCAGAATTGCATCAGAACCTATCTCTCCCTCTCCTGTACTACAGTTTAGATGATACATGGTTGTATATGTGTATGTAATACACATTTAAAAAATGGAGGCCAGGCAGTGGTGGCACATGCCTTTAATCCCAGCACTTGGAAGGCAGAGGCAGGAGAAAGTCTGAGTTCGAGGCCAGCCTGGTCTATAGAGTGAGTTCCAGGACAGCCAGGGCTATACAGAGAAATCCTGTCTCGGAAAAAAAAAATGGTCACTTAAGTCAGCACAAAACAAGTTGGGGTCTCAATGATTATTTCTGAACCAACAAGGAAACTGATTTTGTCTCCATATTGCTACCATTTATTGAGCTTTTGCTGGAGGCTCTGTGATACAATGGTCCAGTCCTCAAAGCTACCTATTTTGCTTGTAAGACTATCTGGGCCTTCCTCTTCCAGGCCTCATGATGATAGATGACCAAGTTGCAATTATACTCCTTAAGAGAATGACTGGATTTGTTTTTCCATACACTGAAATAAAATCAGGGTTCTGGGTCCAAGAATCAGCACTAACAGCGACCTGCTCTGTACCACTGAAAACCGAATCACTGCATGGCTGTGCCTCCCAGGCTCCCTTTACTGTTTCCTGTAGGTCTCACATGCCCTGTGCTTACGGGCTACCAGAGGTGTATACTGACTACTACTGCCTTGGTGAACATGAATGTGCTAATCTGCTGCTTCTCTGGTCAGAGTCTGTCACAGACTGTACTGAAACTGACTTCTGCCTGAGTCTATGCTCCTGAGTCAGGATGGGGAGTTGTGTTAAGACATCAGATTCTAGACACCATACCTAGAAATTCTGAATCTGGAAATACAGCGTGTCACTTGGAATCTCCTCAGAAAATAAGTTTTTCTCCCAGGCTCCTTTGATCCGCCTTGCTTTGGGAAAGCAGTGCCTTTGGGAAAGCCTGGAGTTGTGTGTGTGTTTTCTTGGATTAGACACCTGGGAGGAAAGGGCATGGAAATTCTGACTCTTCAGCTGACCCCAGAGATTTTGATGCAGTTCAGCAGATAGGAGGCACAGGTCAGTGATCTGGCTCTCTAATCGGCTCTGGAGGGTGCTAGTGCAGGTACCCACACTAGTATTCAGGGGTGATCTTTTCTCTTGTGTCCAGGAAATGAGAGAAGGCTTCTGGTTATTTGTCGGTGTGTGAAGAGACAATAATTTTGTGTCTCCTCTGAGACTTGGCACTTTCAATATTCATACGACATTAAATGGTTCAAACCTGAGGCATTGTGAACCATTTGCAAACCTTGTAGATATTCAAAGAGGGGACCAGGAGAAGGGCCTTTGGCAAGGTGCTCCCTCACAGTGCTAGGTAAGAGCAAATTGGCCCAAGACCAACAACGAGCTACAACAAAACCCACTGGCCATTTCAGAGCCTGAGAAGGTTCTTGAACTTGGCTAACTTTCACAGCTTCCCTTTAGGAACTTCACCTCCAACTGACCAGTAAGGAAGCTGCTCAAGGAGACTAGGCGTGGTGCTGGGCGAGCAAGTAGCAGCCTATGACAACACTGGTTTTCAGGATATCACTCTGCCTTAAGGGAACAGGAAGAGCCCGTGTGTCAGAGTTACAGGCGTCTCTCTACCTTTAGGATATTGTGGCTTACATGTACCTGGTGAATGTGAAGGAGAAGGTTTTGGCTTGTCCCTCAGCTATGCCCTGGTGTCTGACTTTCCAGGCAGCCCGAACAGTCCACAGGATCTCTTTTAGCTGCCTGAAGCATGAAGAGATTTGAAACGTCAGCACCAAGAAAAAGCTAGCTATGAGAAAGAAGCAGGTGAGATCAGGTTGAGAATTGGCTCCCACTATGACAGAGAGTAGAGATGAGCCATGTGTCCTAGGCTACCTCAGAAGAGTTTCAGCAGCCCCGGAGGCAGGAACCAACAAACTACTCTGCTCCTCCCTGGAATTACGTCACTCTGTAGGTTGTTTTTATCCCTCCTGTTGGCTGAGTTGTGTTAAATCAACCTCTCTTCTCTCTTCACAGATGGGCACGTTCCGGTCCCACGATGGAGATTATTTCATCGAACCACTGCTGTCCACGGATGAGCAAGAGGACGATGAGGAACAAAACAAACCCCACGTTATTTATAGGCGCAGCACCCCTCAGAGGGAACCCTCCACAGGAAAGCATGCCTGTGACACCTCAGGTATTTGCTTCTTGGTTAAATACAGACACAATGTTGACATGGGTTCATTGCCTCACTGCAAGGAGGCATCGGCTTTCTCTCTGTTTGCAGGACAATATGGCTTAGTCATTCCCCCAGTAAGGTAGGTATAGCCCCTTGTATAATTGGAAACTGCAGAGAGGTTGAGTGGTTTATTCAAGGTTGCACAGCTAAGAATTTACAGTCAGGATTGGAGCTCAGGAAGCAATGACTCCAGTCCATCTGTGGGCAAAGCCGCCAATTCTGTTGAAGTTGTTGATACTCAGAACAAAGCTGGGGTCTGAACCTGTGACTTCAGCGAGCCGTAGTGTTTTCTTCATCTCTTCTATTCATTTGGTTTCACTTTTGGTTTCATGCCACATTTATACCTTGTGCATGCTGCATAGGGGTTTTTTTTATTTGTTTTTTTTTATCTTATAATGGAACTCAAAGCAGCTGCTGTGTATTTATCGGTTTGACTAAATGCCCCGTGGTTTTAGGAAATCCAAGAATGGATCTGCAAGCTTCCTAGTAAGTTTCAGTCCCATCCTTACACTGTAAATCTAGGGCTGAACTTCACTCCATTACGGGCAGATTGTCACGGATTTGGGGGCTGATATGTGGGTCGATCATTAGGAATATATTTTCTTGAGCACTTGAGGAAACGAGTGCTTGTCTGTGGGTTTTAGTCGGCAGTGTTGCAGCATTTCTTACTGACTCCCAGGCCTGGCTGTTTTTCACCTGCTTGCAGCTTACCACTGAGCAGCATCCTTACTGTTGGTTGTTCTTGTGTATTAAGGTGTTAGAATGTTTTTAAAAGTCCATTGACTTCTTGCTTGTGGAACCATTTCTTTCTTTCTTCATAAAAAAACTGCCTCAACAAAGTGAGCAGCTAGCTATTCAAAGTTTTCTGGTATCCTCAACAAGGTTTTCTGGTATCTCCATACAGGACTACCTTGGAGAGGCTTTAAATGATCCCCCCAAGGAGTTGTCAGCTTCATCTTCTCTCTGTAGCAGAATTGCTCGGAGGGATGCTGCCTTGTGTCCTCATCCCTACGACAGGCATCACTTGTAAAGTGAATCATGAAAGATAAGGATAGTTGCCGGTAATCTGAAGGTAGTCAATGGCAATGGTAGAATTATATAGGTCTCCGGGCTCATGGCATCCATTGTTGTGGTCTTACCATGAGAGGAAGGTGGGGTATAACTGAAATCACTTTACTTGGTCTCTCTAAAGGACAGAAGAAGCCATAGGGCACACATCTGGAGGATTGTGAGTTCAAGGCTAGCCCGGGCTACTTTGTGACTGCCAGAACTGCCTGGTCTATTTATTGAGAGGTCTAAACACAAAAGAGGCAAAAAAGAAAAGCCAAAAGTTGACCTCGCTTAGTTGTCCTGGGAAACAATGGTCTCAGGCGCTCAAGTTGCAGCAAGCCTGCCAGCTGCCAGCTAGTTTAATAGTTAAGACTCGCCTTATTTTTATTTTTTGACTATGGTAAGCCAGGCTTATTTTCATTTCTCAAATCTATGTTAGCAAACACATATTTTAAACATGTGTTATACATGTTTATATGTGTTATAAACATGTTTATACATGCTTAATCTATGTTATTAATATATTTTATGTGTTTATATATGTCATAAATATATTTACATAGGATAGAAGGAAAATACATGATTTTTCCCCTTCTATCTAATTAATGTGTTAAAAAGACATGGACATGATACATGTGTTTAATGCCCTGAACATGCTATCTGTGCTCTAATGTTCTTTTCCCTGACATGACTGCAGAATAGCTTTTTAAAAGGTAGCTAGGACATACTTGATTTAGTCACTGTACAAAGCACAGGACCTATACTCTTGCCCTCCATTTCTACTACAGATTCAGCAAGGCAGAGCACTCTCGTCTGCCTCCTATCTGGTGAGGACACTGGTGCTTACGTGGATGAAGTAACCTTCCCGAGACCTCACTGACAGTCCAAAGAAAAGCCTGCAAGTGTTAGCCTCCTCTCCCACCCATTTTAGCACCGAAGCGTGCCTATGGGAAGTGAAGCAGGGGAGGAAAAGTCCTAACACTATCGTTCAAGAGAATTTTCAAGTTTTTGTTTTTGTTTGAAGCAATTACCTGGCACAAATTAATAGACTTTTGATTTTTCTGGGCTAGAGGACACATTTTCAGATCTTATTTAAAAAGAGAGAGAAAGAAAAAAAACTTACCTGTAGGATATTGAAGATGATCAATGGAGAACGGATCATCTGTCCAGAAAAGCTCACTTAGGCTCTAGTTGTTGAGTTGTTGGGGGTCAGAGGATGCAGCCTCCCAAAGACCAAGTGTAGGTTTACTTTCTGGTATTAATTTGCCAGGGACCAATCTGCTGAACACATCTTTAACCCTATGTGATGAATCAGAAGCCTGGTAGTTTGGGGTTCTTTGTTTTAAGATAGGGGCTTCTGCATAGCCCTGGCTAACTTGGAATTAGTTTATTTATGTAGGTCAGGCTGACCGTGAACTCACAGAGACTCGCCTATCTCTCTACTTGCACTGCGATTAGGGGTTACCCCTAGAGAGCCTGGCAGTTTTGACTGGTTCTGCCAAAAGGTTGCTGTTGGACTTTGCCCCTTAGACTTTTCTGTCTCAGTTGCTTCTGTATCTCTTTGAATTCAGATGCAGGAGTCTCAGGACAGATGTGTACCACATCTTTGGAATGTGGTACAATTCACCAGCACCCTTAGCGGCACTGACAGGCAGGCCTCGGACCACAGGCAGCCTTTGCCTGAAGAGTGAACATAGCACGCTGGTGAAGCAGTAGCTCTTGGCAGAGAGGAAAGGAGATGCCTAGTAATGTCTGTCCACTCAGCCACAGTGATTTCTCCTTCCAGTCCTGAGCAGGGATTGGTCATCTCCCCTCTGGGGAATAGGAATGCAGATTCCCTTAAAACAAAGAAATCAGTCCATGTCTCTCAGGCAAATGGGATGGAGTCATAGTGGCAGTTTTAATAATTGTCCAGGCAATTGGGATATTCAGGTAAATTCAACTAAAGCTTAATGGAAGGCATATGTTGCTCTCTGACCCGTGTAGTTTGTATCTTCAGTACTTCATTTTCTTATGTCAATTCCTTCTGGTCTTTTCTGATAGGGCAGTAGAATATTTGAACCGCAATCTTCAGTAGTAAAGTCTAGTTCAATACTCTAGTTGTAGATGATAGAAGAGATCAGAGTGTGGGCTGTGGAATTAGGTTCTTATTTTAAGTAGCGATAACCCTGCACATTCAACATCTGATGGAACTATTTTCTTGCCCAAGTCTGGGAGTGGCCTCTGGAAGCCTTAGAGCTGAACCTCACCTTTGAGTTGCTGGATCATGGGATTCTCAGCAGGGCAGGCTACTCTGCCTCTTGTCCTGCTGCACACAGATGGGATGTAAACCTTGCTCATTTTTGGCTCTTGCTGTTGGTCTCATTCTCAGAACAGAGTCTGAGATAGTGTACTAAAAATGTGTGAAGGAGTCTAATGTGGACTTACAAGGGAAGGTATAGCTTTGTATGCATTCATTTAATGAGCCATCAAGTACTTATTGAGTAACTCTTCTATGTCCTGACAGTTTCTAGAAACCATCTATTTGATATGACCTGAATCATATTATAGAATACCAAATAAAAATGACATGAATTTTCTCAGGTATGTTCAGACTGAGCATGAAAGAATGAAGGTACCAGGGCAGGGTTTAACAGGTAGTAGCCATAGGATGGAAGAACGGGAAAAAACAAAAAAAAAAAAAAAAAAAAAAAAAAAAAAAAAAAAAAAAAAAAAAAAAAGGTCATGAAAATAGGGAAGATAACATCATCGTGGTCAGGGAAGGGAAACTGGAAACACCAAACCCAGATGTAATCACCTGTAGTTTTTCGGGAAGCACATTGTTAATGGATTATGGAACTTGCCCAAAGCTGTTGTGACCACCAGTGGTGAGACTGAGAGAACTTCTGTCTCGTATTTCCTCTTCACCCAGTGTGCATTTTGTTGATGGAAAGCTCTTGGCCTAGTGTCTGCCCTTTCTGACTCTGCTCTGTTTTGAGGCCATTGAATGTAGACTTTGACTGCTTGGATGTATCTACATGTTTTGTCTTTTCATTCTGTTTGTGAATTCATTGAGATTCACAATGGAGAGTTGGGTGTCATCTTTCGGCACCATGTCTTTGAGAGAGCAGAGACAGGTTTACTGATCTCTCCATCCACCTGTCCTTCACCTGAGGGACCCCAGTGGCAGGCTGGAGGAGCCCTTACAAGGGCTATTGTTATTTCCATTACTTGCTTCCAGGTAAAAACATACAAGTCCTGTTTCTCTGCCTCTGTCTCTCTCTGTGTCTGTTAGTTTTTTTGTTTTGTTTTGTTTTGTTTGTTTTGTTTGTTTTTGTTTTTGTTTTGTTTTTTTGGTTTTTTGGTTTTTCAAAACAAGGTTTCTCTGTGTTGTCCTGGTACTCACTGTGTAGACCAGGCTGGCCTGGAACTCAGAAACCCACCTGCTTCTGCCTCCCAAGCGCTGGGATTAAAGGCGGGCACTACCACTGCCCGACTCTGTGTCTGTTTATGTGCATGTTTGGGGTGTGTGCAGTTGTGTGCAAGTGCATGAGAAGACTGGAGGTCAACGTCAAGTGCTTTCCTCCATTGTTCTCCTTATGACATGGGATCTCTCAGTAAACCTGGAGCTTGTCAACTTGGCTCTACTGGCTGACAAGCCTCCAGAATCCTGCAACTCTGTCTACCCAGTGCTGGGATTACAAACTGGGCACACCAAAGCAGACTTTTTAACATGGGTTCAGGAACGAGACTCTACTAACATTTTGCCAATTCCCCACTCCCAAGTTCTGTTTCTGTTTGACCCTGAACCTTTTACAGGAGGATTAGCTCTCACCAATGAGCTAATCAATCAGACTCGCTAGTAAGTGAGTGCCAGCGAGAGGCTGTTTGCCTGAATCTGCAAGACACTCTTTTCTTTTACTAAAATTTCTCCTTTAGCCTCCGTTGCACAAAGGACAGCTTCCCCCACCACCATTAGGACATTTAGCATTAGGTGCTTCTTGGCTCGTCAATGCCACACCTAAAGAAACAGTTGAACAGTTGAACAGTTGTGTGAAAGCATTTCTGAACTGCTTCAATGCTGATGATCGGAGGAAAGAACTAGAAACAAGTACCCCCAGAAGGAAGACAGATGAATAAAATATTGTGTGAACGCAAGAAGGATTCCTGTGCAGCCATTAAAAAGGAAGATGTAGATTTAACACACTGGGAAGTGCTGGGCAAAGAAGCAAATGATGAGCTAGATGCTCCTCAAAAGTCCCAGCTTTTAAAAATGACAAAGTTTATCTGTTCTTATGATCTTTTGTGCTATATCCTGGGGCACAGGATAGTGGGCCATATTAGTAGTAGTTTACCAGTAACTGTATATTTATAATTAACATAATTTTATAATGATATAATTATAATATAACAGTATGTGCAAGTAAAACAAATCTTTAGCAGACACACAAAGGTATGGGAAGTGATTATTTTTTGTTTTAAAGGACATAGGCAATCTTTGCTTTTTAAGTTTACTTTTTTTATTTTGTTTATCCTTTTGCTCTTATTCTATAATACTTTTCACAGATTTTAGCAAGTATGTCCAACCTACAGTCTCCTGGCCACGTGAACCTCAGGGTACATTGTCCAAAACAAAAAAACTTATCTAAAGTCTAAAGAGTGGGGATCAACACAGTGGAGGCCATCATATGGGGCTCTCGTGTGCATCAGAGATCGCTTTGCCACCTGTTATCAAATCAATACACTCATCACCATCATGGGAAGCCGTGTCATCCCTATTCAACAGCTGAGATAAAAGCACAGCTCAGAGGAGTTGAGCAGCTTACCAAAGTCACACTGATGGTAGGAAGTGGGTGTACAGCTCCACCTTAAACAAACAAGTTTAGTTTGTTCTATACTAGGGGCCAGACTTTACTGAAAACACAAATAAAAGCTGCCCTCCAGAAAACTCTTTTTTGTCCCCACTTTGGTGAGATACATTGTTCCTTCATAGCCTAGCTTCACCTTGAATTTCTGATCCTCCTTCCTCGGCCACTTATGGCTGACATTGCAGATGGGTGCCATCATGCCCAGGTGGCAAATCCTTTCTGATTTAAAATTTCAGAGCATAGTTTTATTGGTTTGCATTTAATGTCCAATTTTCAAGCAAATTTCCTATGGCTTGTATTGAGCATGCATCCTACATGGGTCTGAGTCTTTACATAGATTATACAAGCTTTTTCTTGTCTTTTATTTTTAATTGCTATATGTTAATTATATATAGTAGAAATTGGTATGGCCTGTAATACAAGGATATCCATCTCCCTCCTACCCTTTTGTTGTCCCCTCCCTCTTCCACTAATCCCTTTCCTTTCCCATCCTCTGCTTGCATGCCCCCAACTCTGTTTTGTAATAATCCAGTGAGTTTTATTAGTGTTGCTTACAGAGGGTAAGTGAAGGGTGGTTTACAGGAGAATGAGCACCTTATCAGTGGGTCCTCCATTGAAGTAAATATTTCTCCCTCAACTCTACCAACCATTAACTGAGTATCAACCCCCAGGTGGGGGTGGGACCTTTGGAGCCTGCTCCTTTGTGGATTCAACTGCATTCACAGAAATTACAGTTCCTGGACAGATTATCAACTGGCCTGCCTGGAGTCTGGCTTGATTATGAGGAGCTCCATGCTCCAACTTCTCACCTAGACTGTAATGACACCCAGTGGCTTTGTGATTCTAGCATGCCCCTGTTGGAGTGTCTGCTTCTTACAGATTAACTTCTGGGATCCCAGGGTTAATGTAGCATCAATCTACTGAGTACATTAGCACCCCTGGGGCAGTGAAAGGTGATGTTCAGGAATCCCTCAGAGGACTTTCTATGAACAACACCAAGGCAGCTGGCCAGTGCCTGGGTAAATGGTGGTCCACAGTAGGTTAATCAGCTTCTTAGGCTCTCCTTTAGTACACATTTCCTGCAGCCTCTTTCATCTACATCTCTCACCTTGTGAAATAAAAACAGGCAACTTCCAATGCAAGGGCACCCTCCAATTATTGTATAGAACTCAGCATAAGTCCCAGGGTGGGGACCTCGAATGAAGGAATGAATGATTGAGTGTAAGGACTTCAGATGTAGGAATGAATGAGTCTTCTTTTGTTTGTTCTCATGGTCTCACAGTCTCACCTAAGGTAGACTCCAACTTGACCCTTCACTTTTAGCTTCCGAAGTGCTAAGATTATAGGTGTATCCCAACACATCTGGCACCATCTTCTTGTTGTTTGTATGTTTGCTTGTTTAAAAAAAAACACCTTTTATTATGAACATATTCAAGTGTACATAGCAAAATGAACACACCATCTATATTTAATAGAGACCAAGGATTTCACACTTACTTCCTGTTGGCTTGCTTCTTCCTGGAATGTTTTAAAATGAACTTAAGATTCATGGCTTCCCATCTCTAATTATCTGTCTGGACAACTAAGGGAAATTTTCTAAGTAGGTGAAATACATTTTCTGTGGAAAGCAAAATTAGCACTGATTCCTCCACACCACATGAATAGCACCTACATTAAGCTGTTCCTTCTTGTTTCCCAATTCCTTTCTGTTTGGTTAGACTGGAATCTCCATAAAGTCTGCGCATTGTGTGGGGTGGTTGCATCTTCAAAAGCTTTGTGTTGTTACCGTTGCTGATGTTAAAATTGCCATGTAGTTTTAGATTTGCTCAAGCTGGCCCAGTATGTTTGTTTGTCAGTTTGTTTTCTATCTACTTGTTCTGGTCCATGCTTCATCCTGGTCATTGTGATGCTACAATAATTTCAAGATGGAGCTAGCCCTCAACCACAGAGCAGGTATCACACAGAGCCTCTGAGTTTTAGAAGGATTTGGTGAAGCACAAAAGGCAGTGTGGTTGGGTATTTTTGTTGTTGTCATTGTTGTTGTTGTTGGTGGTGGTGGTGGTGGTGGGGTGTGTATGTATGTGTTTTGCATGTATATACGTGTTTGTGTTCACCTATGTGGATGCCTGTGTACATGTGTGCTCTTGTGTAGAAAACCCTGAGGTTTGTGTCAGGTGTCTTCCTCAATCACTACCCACTTAATTTATAAAGGCAAGATTGCTTACTAGACTGGAGCTCACCAACTCTATTCATCTAATCTAGCTAACAAGCTCACCCTGGGTATCTCTACCTCCTAAATGCAGGGATTACAGAGAGGCCTCCATGCCCATCCAGCATCTACATGGGTGTTAGGGATCTGAACTATGTATACACATTTGCATGGTAAGACTTTTCCCTAAAGAGCCATCTCCCAAGCATTGGGCTGGGTGGTGTTGTTTTGTTTTGTTTTGCTTTGTGTGTGTGTGTGTGTGTGTGTGTGTGTGTGTGTGTGTGTGTCTATGCTTTGCTTATATTGCTATCTCTTGGAGTTTTCCTCCCAACAGAAACAGTCTCTAATCATAGCCCTTCTTTCCACTGTCCTCTATGCCGCTCAAGGTGGCCTCTCACCTGAGATTTCCCTGAAGAACTAGTTTGAAGATGGAAAGTGGCAAGACAGGCCTGGACCTAAGGAGGTGTCTTTTCTCGATGATGTGAGAAGAGTTCTCCTGTGCCTTACTTAGAGCATTTTAACTTTCTGAACCCAGAGAGAGCTGGGAGGTGCAATTCCCTTACTGCTGCTGCAAGGGTCAGGTATTTCCTGTCTCCTGTCCATCAAGATCTTAGGAGTTCCTGCTGTACTGTAGAAGTTACTTTCTGTTGCTAAGGGTCAGGTAATGCGGCTACTTGCTAATGTGTCCATGCTCTCAGAAGCCACTGGAAGTGGGTGTGGATGCACATCTTTCTGTAAAAGGACCCTGAGAACTGTCAGAGGGCTTCTGCTGGTGGGAATGGGAGCTCTTCGGAGTTGATAGGGGCATCCTTCCTTCAGCCCTTATCCAGGATGGGCTATTTTCAAAGTAAGACCTTGGAGTGTCTCTTGACATGAGGCAAGATGATTAGACGATTGGTTTAATAAAAGGCTATTTATTCTACCACGGAGATTTATATTCCACAACTTTGTATCCTCCAAGTTTTGGTACTTTAGGATAATCAGACCATTGCTGAGTTGATATTGTGGTCATTCTGGGTGAATCATTTGCAGGTAAATTTTCCCATGATTCTTTTCTATAATGTTTGGATCAGATGTCTGTGTGAACGTTCTGTGTGGATGCAAATCCTTAATAAATAGAAAGTACCACAGAGAGGGAGGTAGGGAGATGCGGAGTCAGGTGTGTAGTGGGACTGGTGGATTTCAGGAGAGGACAGACCCAAGTGAAAGCTGAGTTGGGGTGGGTCTTCCTTTCTCATCCGTTACCTATTCTCTGTGATATTAGAAGAGAATGCTGAAAACTGCAGCTTGTGTCTAGAGAGGGTTCAACCGGATTTCGGCATAGACTTAGAATGTTTTCTGCTCTAACTGTTAAAGATCTCTTTATTTTCCTCTTGGGTTGCCAGTGTCCCTGCTTGCATTTCATTTTAAGGTAAAATTTACCTGCCGAAAAAGCTGTCTTCTCAGCATACAGTCCTGCAAGCTTGGGCAAACGTTATGATACCATAACATTAGGCTCTCTTTCCAGTAATACTCTATAGACAGGATCAGCAAGTTCATTGCTTTTGTGATTCACCCACACTGCTGTCTTTACTGATCATCTACCCAGCTAGTCCTCCTTCTTACTATGGAGCACTATTCCACTTTATGGACGTAACACTCATCCATTATGCAATTGGTGAACACTTGTGTTTTTCTGTTGTAAATAAGGCCATTCTAAATACTTGAATACAGATCCCTGCATGAATATAGTTTTCATTCCAGTTGTATGACCACTTTGGAGAGGCTGGCTTATATGATAAATGTGTATAGAATTTGTCAGAAACTGCCAATTTACTAAACTCTGTGTCATTTTGCAGTAGGGTGTGAAAGTCTGTTTTCTGGGTCCTTAACAAGGACTCGCTATTTTGTGTATTTTTATTTTTTATTTTCTTTTATTTTATTTTGCTAATCTAGTAGGCTGGAACAGAGTCTCTCTGTAGCTTTAATTTGCATTCCCTCATGACTACTGATATTGAGCATCCGTACTTGGGGTTTGTTGTGGGAAATATTAAAAACAAAACAAACAAACAAAATAGAACCGTCCCGTTCAGGCACTTGTTCATCTGTCCTGGCAGCCTGGCTGGCCATGCACTGGCAGGCAATGG
>NW_022196903.1:86657005-86659620 GCF_008632895.1 Mastomys coucha | reverse complement strand
CCAAACCCCTGTTGCCTCCCCCTTCCCCATACCTGCCACCCCGCCAAGCCAGCCTAAATATAGCTATCTCCTAAGAGGCTCTGACAGTACCTGACTAACACAGATGTAGAGGCTCACAGCCATTCATCGATCTGAGTACAGGGTCCCCAGTGAAGGAATCAGAGAAAGGACCAATGGAGCTGAGGGGTTTGCAGCCCCTTAGGAGGAACAACAATATGAACTAACTAGTACCCTTGGAGCTCCCAGGGTCTCAACCACCAACCAAGGACTGCACATGGAGGGGTCTGATTGTTCAGGCAGCATGTGTATAGTAGAGGATTGCAAATTAGATCATCAATAGGAGGAGAGGACCTCGGCCCTTTTAAGGTTCTGAGCCCCGGTGTCGGGGAATGCCAGGGCCAATCTGTTCTTATCTTGTGGAGACACTCTGGCCCAGAGCTCCTGAAACATCTCCAACCCAGCTCACTAGGTTCCCATTGGTGGGTTGTTACTACACCAACTCTGTGCTTCAAATCCCCCATAGCCTTTGCGGTGTATCTCAGGCAAACCCATGCTTTCCTGCCATACTTTTCTCTCTTGAACCCAGACGAGCTGCTGCGTGAAGGGAAATATAACACAAACTTAGTTCAGAAGCGATGGTAACTCAATCACTGGGCACAGCAACTAAAATCCTAATCTTGTAAGCCTTATTAAATCTAAATCCTCCAGTGGCTAATCCTGATGGATCCATCACTGAAACCGGAAGACACTCGTTACATCTTGTCCACAAGCTATCCCTGTCCAAAAGGACCTAACTCTCCCCTGGTTCCTCGCTTCCTCTCTCCAACCCGGAAGTCCCTCCTATTCTCCCAGTGATTGGCTCCTTTATTCATTAGGGGATTGGTTCACAAGAAGTCACCTGAGTAGGTGACTCACTCATCTACAACCCCTCCCAGGAGAGCAGAATTAGCATCAAAATGCAAACAGCACCAAGCCCATCGCAGCAGAGGTTATTCACCATTTGTGAAATAACTACTTATATATTTTGTCCATTTAAAAAAAACAGGAATGCTTTTTTCCCCTTACTATTAAAGTTTGAAAGTTCATTATACACCCTTACCAGACACAGCCTCTGTGAATATTCTCTCCTGGGCTCAGGCTTGTCTCTCCCAAAAGTTCCATCCTGTGCAGACACATGCTTCAGGGCCGCTTCTACCTTTCTCTGGCAGCGTTCAATGCACTCACTTCAGTGTCCACATTTTCATGGACCTCCATGGCAGCAAAAGTCTGGGGCTTGTCAAGAATGGGTGGAGAGGAACGGGACAGGAGAGGCTTATTTAGGGTCTGTTAGTCAAAAGCAGTTTCTACTACAGGATGGGTATGCCGATGTTTTTATTTCTGGTTGGCATCCAGCAGTATGGTTTCGGTGTTCACCCACTGTGCTGTGCGCTAGGAATGGGGGTGACATCAGCTGCAGACCCAAGGATGCTGTTCTGTACCTAAGAACAGGTGTGCACATAGGAAGATCAAAGGAGCCAGGGAAGCAATGGGACGGACCTGTGCGGAGGACTTGGCAGTGGAAGTAAGCCCCACCCAACCACAGGCTGTTTGGGCAGGAGGAAAAACAAACATATAACTCCATTACTCTTGAAAGTTCCTTACTTTGGGTTCTGCAGGTTCTTCCCTTGTACATAATTTTCTCTCATTCATGCTAATTGCTAATCCTCACATCTGATGTCATATTAGATACAAATGGAAGTGATTTTAAAAAAAAAAACCTATCATATGTGTTAGAAGGTCAAAAACAACAAAAAAGTCACTGTATCTTCTTCAGTATAATATAACATTAGCTAAAGCCCTCTCTTTTATGTTGGTCTCTTCTTTGCAGTTATTCCATTCTACCCTACTGATGGTTGAGAGAAAGTGGGAGACAGAGATCAGGTCACTAGACCAGAAACTGTAGGATAATTCGGGGCTTAAAATCACTCTTGTGAGAACTGGCTTAGGTCTTACCAAAAAAAAAAAAAAAAAAAAAAAAAAAAAACAACAACAACAACAACAACAATAGGAATTCCTGTTGAGTGGCCTAAGAACCTTAAAGATCCGACCACCTTACTCTCCAACTAGACAAGTCTCTAACACATGGTGTCAAACCACATTTAACTCATAATACAGATAATACAGTCTCTGGTTGACAGTAGCCAAGAAAGACCTTTGGATTTTACTGACTTTGAAGCTAAGGACTTCATTTGTTTACGTCTGTCCACTTTTATCTAATACAAAGAGTGTTCCACTTCTTATTTCTGTACTGAGAGGATCAAGGTCAGGATACCATAGGTAAAATGAATGCTTTAGATCCTCAAGATAGGCTTGTGTCCTTTCTAGGATGGAGTACAAGGGAAAGCTGTCTCTGGGTGGTACCCATAAAGGGAATGTTTAAAAATGAGCAAACTGGAGTTTGGATGTAAGTGTGAGGATTATTAAAAATAAACTTGTGAGATTGTTCAAGAAGCTGCTTCAAACCCACAGAAGAATTTTTTCCCACCCTTTAGTTCATTTAAAAGATTAAATTGGCCGGGCGGTGGTGGCGCACGCCTTTAATCCTAGCACTTGGGAGGCAGAGGCAGGCGGATTTC
>NW_022196903.1:86642054-86656737 GCF_008632895.1 Mastomys coucha | reverse complement strand
GTCTACAGAGTGAGTTCCAGGACAGCCAAGGCTACACAGAGAAACCCTGTCTTGGAAAAAAAAAAAAAGATTAAATTTTCCAAGCAAGAACTGAATATATATGAAATGTAACTTAAGAATAACAAACTAGGATCTCGGTGTTGAGGGATGGCTTGATCAGTGAGTGCTTGCCACACAAGTGTGCTACATGAGTTCTAATCCCCTGCACTCACCTTAAAGAGCAGACTCAGTAGCCCTGTATCAGTAACCCCAGAACTGAGAGATAGGGACAAATTGGTGGGCTCCAGTTCCAGTGAGAAAACAAGATTGAAGATGATCTCTTAAAGATAGTATTCAAGAAGAGGGATGCTACCCTCTACCCTCAACACATACACAAACATATGTATATGTGCAGATGTATGCACATGTGGATGCACATAAACACACATACACACATCACACACACACACACACGGGTGGGGGGGGAGGAGAAAAAAGAAAAGCAGAACTCTTTAGACCAGGCCTGGGCACTGGGGAAAGTGACCTATGGCTATAGAGTTCTGATTGTCATCAAAATACAGGAAGCCACTTCCAAACTACTCTCTTCCATGCCCGGTGACACAGGCACCCTGGGATGGGAAGGGGTTTCTGTTGCAAGCCCTGTTATACAAAGGCATCCCTGGGAGGCCCCTACTGTACCAATCGCACTCACAAGGAATGCTCTCTGGGAAGTGGTCCGAGTTTTTAAAGCGCTCCAGTCCAAGGAGCTCTTTAATCTCAGTTCTGGGAAGGAAACCTGGTTCCCCCACAGGCATCCAAGGCCACCCACGAACTGCACTGAAGTGTCAGAAGGCACCAAGCTCATTTGCTGCCTGGTGCCTGCAGCCCTGAGGCAGCCCTCTCCTATGGAAAGTGACTGCAGATATTCCTCTAGAGCACTTGTCAGGTACAGATCTTGTCTCAACATCCAGTACATCGCCAGTCAGGTAAGACTGGCCAGCATCCCAGAACAGAGTGGCTGGTGTTTCCATTTCATAGGTAAGGAGAAAGAGGTATGGGTACAAGATCACACAGAGCAGATTAGGAGAGGATGGCTTTTGAACCTGGTCCCTTTGAATGCTACCCCTACATCTGAACTCCCAAATCCCACTGCTTCCTGTATTTACTTTGCAAACTTCCTAGAAGTCTCTGTCCTCTGTGATCCCCAACTGATCTTGGACATGGCTAAAGCTGCATGTTAAAATGATAATACTCTGGATATGCTCTGGATGTGGGGGTGTTAAGTAGACTATATTAAGATTGGTTTATTTTTAAATTATTTATTTATGGGTATGTGTGTGAATATGTGGTGAGGTGCACGCCCCCACCATCTGGGGATTAAGCATTCAAATACCAGAGCTTGTGGAGAATGAAAGACATTGTTAGTTTAAATCACCACACAGCCCTCTTGTGGTTCAGTTTCAAGTCTTATAATCACACTTAGTCCTCTCTCTCTCTCTCTCTCTCTCTCTCTCTCTCTCTCTCTCTCTCTCTCTCTCTCTCTCCCCCTGTCACTCCTATGGAGGGGGGTCATGCATGTGTTTGCATGTATGCATCTATGTGCATGGGTGTGTGTATGTGTGTGTGTGTTTGTCTGCACACACGTTCTCTTAACTGTCTCTTCTCTCTGCTGTGTGCTCTTCTTTGCTGAGCAGAAATGTTTAAATTTCATGTGAATCCATTTGTCAGTTCTTAGGGTTATTTCCTGAACTATTGAAACTTTTCTCCAAAAGTTCTTGCCTCTGCCTGTACTGTCAAGTGTCTTTCCTATGTTTTCTAAGAAGATGTTCTGGAAATATCTTTTTGAATTATTTCAAGCACCCTTCAGTTTTCTACCTATAAACTGAAATTAATAGTCCCTATCATAAGTGGTGTCTATGAGGAATAATGGAGTTCATCTCTGTAAAGTGCATAGGACAGTAACTCACATAGACAAAGCCCACACAGAGTAGCCAGGAGCATCCTAGCCCAGAGCCGCCATTGCTGATTCGCTGAGCTTTTTTTCCCAGGACACACACTTCTCTCCTTGTAAAGGAAGCTCTCGTGTGCAGTCCCTCTGTCCTGCTGTATTTCCTAGGGGTGTTTAAGTCCCCACCCCTTCTCTTAAATGGGCAAAAATCCCATAACTTCACACACACACACACACACACACACACACACACACACAGACAGACACACAGAGTGATTAAACAGATATAAACTATTTTCCTGCATGAAAGATGTCTCTGAGCTTTCGAAATGCTTATATGTGTGGAGAAAGTTCCAGATGTGAATATTGTATACCATGTTTAACCTAATTAACTTGTTTTTGGAAATATGACATGAATGTCCATAAACCACTCTCGCAGAAACATCATTCGTAAAGGTTCAGACAGCCAAAAATACGTCTTCTGCCCCAAACTCTACCCGAAAGTCTCTCATGCCCTTGTGTTTTGCACCCATCAGTTGCCTGTACCACGCATGTGTTCCTTGACAGTGAGGAACATAGTGCTTTTGTTCTTGTTCCTGGTTTTTGTTTTTTTGGGGTTTTGTTGTTGTTGTTTTTGTTTTTTAACATAGCTTATAGTTGGTTACAAAAACTGGGAGCATAATCCTGAGAGTATCTCAGGATCCATTACTGTTTTTAAAGTCAGCACACGGAGGGCCCTTGAAGAATGATTAAGCCATGCTGGTTCCCACTCACACAGACTGGAACTTTATGCCCCTGTAACATCCTGCCCCTCACTTAACTCTTTCTGCACCTGCATTCTAGAAGCATGGCACATTAGTGAAATATCCACGGGGAGTTCGAGGGTTTTTTCCCTTCCCTTTTTCCCTTGCCACGTTGCTTTGTTGTTTGTTGTTTCTTATTCCTCTGACCCAGTAGAACTTTGTCTCTTAGATTTTTGAGTCTCTGTCTGAAGGCTTCATTATGTATCTCTGAGCATGACCCCAATAGTGGGGATCCTAGCTCCAACTAGAACGAAGATGGCAGAGGCTCATCAGCTCTGTGCTGTGTCCTCAGCTCCCAGGTCAGTTAAGACATGATTGGGGTTTGTGTTGCAGTGACTCGGGACACTGCATTAGTTGCTTTTCTCATTTTGAGGAAACGAGAAAGGCTGCTATGGGGATGCAGAGTGAATAAATAAATTAGCTAATGAAAAAAAAGAAGAGGTCTCTTCTATATCAATATTAGTACTATTAGTACATACTATGTTACAGAGTTGGGTGAGTACTATTAGTACATACTATGTTACAGAGTTGGTTGGAGGTTTTAATGCTTTCCAGGGCCCTGCTCTAAATGAATTTGACATCCTTTAATGTCCACAATTCTCCTTTTGTATGTTTACTATTATTATCTGTATTTTAGTAATGAGGAAACTAAGACAAGAAATTGTTCAAGGAAGGGCAACTGGTGAGTTAGAGCACGAACAGAAGCTGAGATCTGACTCCAGTGTCTAAGTGGGGAACAGTAATGATGGCTGCCAGCCTTCCTGCAGCCAAGTTCCAGCAGAACAGAAAGGAGTGGGGCTTTATTCTTGAAGCCTCCCTTTGGTCCTTGCCATGTGATTCCTCAGCCCACCAAGACCATGAAGTCACAAGGTCACTCTGTGCCTTAAGAACACTCGGTTAAACTTTGATAAGCTTGTGAAAGTGCACAGCAGTAATTAACCTCCCAACTGTTAACATTACCGTTTGGATTGGCTCCACTCAGCCCCAGCTGGCAGAAACACTTTGGTGACTAGCCACTCAGTAACAAGGTGTGTGTGTGGTTCTCTAAAATAACTCCGATTTTTAGTAGCACCAGCATTTCCTCACACTATAAAATGAAACTTACTTAAAATGCTTTTAACAGTGGATGAGCAAATATCACCAAAATTTGGTTGTAAAATGTGTTTTTCTTTCCTTAACAATGAATCTTAAATGTTTACATTATTAGATTTTTAAGAGTTAAACTCAGTTTTAAAATTACTCTGTGATTACTTTTTTTTTGTCTTTTTCAACTTACTTAGGCATGAAATAGGTACTAGAGACGATGCCTTAAACTTCCAATTTATAAGAAATGTTTCTTATTTAATTCTCAAACACCCTTGAAATGGAAGCAGTCATTTTGTTTAGTTGTGTTTGTTTCCTGCTCATTTGGGAAATGGAAGGCTGCTTTCAGTCCCTCTGGTCACACCCCTCTTACTCCTTCTACAGTAAGGTAGAGTGATGTCAGGACCAAAATGAGGTGAGCTCTGCTTGTCTGCCCTGCCCGTGAGGACAAACATCATTGAAATCATTATCCCCAGCCAGAAAATTATTTTTAAGTGCACTTAGTCACTCTACCTTAAATGGTTCCTTTTAAAATCTAAAACTCATATTATACTTTTATGACTTGTTTAAAAATAGCAAACAAGAATAATGACAGGATTTATTTACTCCTTCCTGTGCACCAGGCAGGAGTTAGCATGTTGCATTCATAAACGCCCATTATCCCTCAGAGGAGCTGTAAGCAGACACTGTTTCCCCTTGGTCTGTAAGTGGGAGAACAGAGAGATAGACAGGGATGTGCCCAAGGTCAAGTGGGGCTTCTGAGACGTCTCCTCACACTGTGTGAGTTCTTAGGGCCTAGGGTGTTTGGTGTCAGAGAAGCATCAGTACTTTCCTTTTGATGGCATCAAAGCCAAAATGATTGCAAAAGCCAACACTAACTTAGCTTTAATAATTGCCCTTAGAACTGGAGCACCTAGGCTGGAGTCACAGTAAAGACAACTGTCTCTCTGTCTCTGTCTCTCTGTATCTCTGTCTCTGTCTCTTTCTGTCTCTCTCTCTCTCTCTGTCTCTCTCTCTCTGTCTCTCTCTCTCTATATATATATATGTGTGTGTGTGTACATATATATATATATGTACATATATATATATATATACTCTAGACATATATATATACATATATGTCTGTCACATGTGCACATGCACTTGCGCACACACACACACACACATACACATTTCATTTTGTTTTCTAAAACATGGTGTCATGTAGCCCAAGCAGGCTTCAAACTCCAAATCCTCCTTTCTCTACTTCTGAAGTACTGGGATTCCAGGTATACACAGCCACACCCAGCAAAGAATCTGTTTCCATGCATACATGAGATTCGTATTGCTTAAATATTACATTTTCTCAGACATGCCCTTGATTCTCAGAAGAGTCAACACACTCTTGCAGGGTTTGAATGAGGTCAGGTTTCTTAAGAGCTATTGGACAAAGTAAATGAGCATAATTTTCCAAAACTACTTAAAGAAAGAGACATGTAAAAAGAGTCTTTGTTTCTAAGGTTTTTATTCAAACCTCAGGAGGCAACATGGCACTCAGAAAACAGTTTTATAGCTGTTAAAAATGTAAAATGTAGACTTATTATGTGACCTAGAAGTTCTACTCCTGCAAATATCTATGTGTACATAGATGTGTGTGTGTATATATATATATATATCCACATATAGAACAATGATACAATTTTTAAAATTTTTAGGATTAGAGAAGAACACCAGGCACTTTGAAAACAATGTTATAGCTGTTCAAAATGTAAACTGTAGAGTTGTCATGTGACCTAGAAATTCTAATCCTCCATATATACTTATATACATGTATATGTATATACTCACATACATATATATACATATATATGTATGTATGTATATATGCAAAATGAAAATACACCCACACAAATACCAGCTTCTTTCAGTTGATTTGCTGACCATCCACCCAGATGTCAAATAGACATGTTAGTACATGCCTTACAGTGGGCCATTTGCCAATAAAAAGCAACAGAATACAGATGTATGCCACAACATGAAAACATTAAATGAGGTAAAAGAATCTAGATACAAAATGCTACACAATGTATTGAATCAGTTCATTTGCTATGCCTGAAGAGGCAGATCCATAGATGTCAAAACATAGTTACTGGTAGGGCCTAGGAACAGGGAAGAATGAGGGGAGTGACTACTGATAGGTATAGGGTGTCTTTTGGAGACAATGAAATTGCACTCAAAGTAGACAATGGCAGTAATGGCTCAATTATATGAATAGATTAAAACCCACTGAATGGGGCTAAAGGAGGGGAAAACTCAGTGGTAGAGCATTTATACAAGAGGTAATGGCACCTGCAAGAACACACACACACACACACACACACACACACACACGCACAGAGGCATAATATACACTCCAAAGGAGTGAGTTTAATGGTATGTAAATCTAAATGAAAATGTTATTGAAGAGTAACGGTAAATATGAAGCTATGTATGAGGAAGGAATTGCACCAATACTTGGCCATTAATACCACACTTCGCACAAGAATAAAATGAATTAGTCCATGTTTGTAAAGCGTAAACCAAGTGACACTGTAAATTCCTGAAACACAGCCCTTGATTCTATTATGCTAGAAGACCACTGAAGAGCAGTGCACATGAGCCTTGTTTTTAATCCTAGCAGAGGGCCCTCCTTGGCTCAGAACTACCCTTCTATTTTGAAGCTAGAGAATAAGTAGGTGTTTTGGCTCAGTATCTCTGTGTGTGTATGTGTGTGTGTGTGTGTGTGTGTGCGCGCGCTCGCGCTAAGTTATTGTTGTTGTTTTTGAGATGGGGTCTCTCTATGTAACTCTGACTCTCCTGGACCTCACCACCTAGATCAGGCTGGATGGAAACTCACAGAGATTCTTCTGCCTCTACCTCTTGAGTTCTGGGATTAAAGGCATGTACCACCATGCTTGGCTCTAATGCAACATTTTAAATAGCTTGCTAAGATGAACAGTGTGCTAGAGTTAGTTAGGCTAATTAAATCGATAGATAAGGTTCTAACTCGTGAGAAGGAAAAGTGAAATGGGTGAAAGGCTGAGGGGTATCATATGTGAAGAGTGTGTTCATTTCGTTCTGAAGACGTGACTTGATTTCTGCAATTTGGTTTAATTTTTATTTCATTTCATATTTATTTGTATTTGGGAGGAGTGGGCTAGTGTGTACTGCTGTGCCTGTGGAGGAGTGGGCTAGTGTATGCCTGTGCAGGAGTGGGCTAGTGTGTGCCTGTGCAGGAGTGAGCTAGTGTGTGCCTGTGGAGGAATGGGCTAGTGTGTGCTTAAGGTCAGTTCTCTGCTCCTGCCATGTGGGGCCTGGAGATCAGGGATTCCCATTCCTAAGTTCCTTCTGACAAGAATAAACATTTTCTCCTTAATGTTTACATTATTGTGCTACAGTTTGGTTGTGGCTTGTCCCTCCAAGGTGGGTGCATTCAGGTCTCAGTCCAGCAAGGCAGTGTGAAGAGATGCAGGTAGTTCTCTTGGGTTTCTTGTTAATTCCCTCTTGTTAATTGTGTCTCTCACAATTGCTTCCCCCTTGATGCTGTCCTGAGGACCTTACCAGAAGACAAACAAGCTGGCTGCCTGAACTTGGCTTTCTAGCCTCCAAAACTGTGACCTAAATGAACAAGTTTAGTGACACATTTTCTTTTTTAAATACAGCTACTTATTTATTTTTTGAGAGTTTCATATGTACTGTATTTACATTAATCTGCTTCCTCTCCTTCCTCCAAGTCCCTCCCACTCCTCAAACTTGTGACCCCCTTATTCTTTAACTATAACTGCTACGCATGCATGCATGTGCTCGCACATGTGCTCGAGCACACACACACACACACACACACACACACACACACACACACACACACAGAGGCACACACATGCTACCAGGTAACTTTCTCTGTCTGTCCTGTTTTCTTATTCCCCTCCTCATAGCACCTACATGTAGCTATTCCCTTCTCTGTATTGCCTTTTCCCCCTGCTTCTCCACTCCCAGTGGTTTCTTTTTACTTTCCTGGCATCTGCAGCTGCTCCAAGCACACATTTACGTCTAAAGATTTGGGACTGAGATCCATGTGAAAAGAAGTGGCACTTGTCTTTCTGGGTCTGAGATGCCTCATTCAGCATATTTCCTTTGGTTGTTTGGTTGGTTTTGGTTTTCAAGACAGAATTTCTTGGTGTACTTCTGGCTATTCTGGAACTCATTCTGTAGACCAGCCTGGACTTGAACTCAGAGATTTGCCTGCCTCTGTCTCCTGAGTGCTCAGATTAAAAATGTGTACCACCATGCCCAGCTTTCATTCGGTATAATACTTTCTAATTCTATTTACCTGCAAATTTCATGATTTCATTTTTCTTTGCAGCTGAATATGCTACACAGTTTGATATCTATTCATCAGTGAAGGACATTGGGCTGGTTACATTTCCTGACTATCATTGAGTAGACTAGCTATGACCTTGGCTAAGCAAGTATCTGTGGAGTGTACAATCTGGAGTCCTTTAGGCATTTACCAACCAGCAATTTCACTGGGCCATATGCTAGATCTATTTTTAGCTTTCTGAGTATTGCCTACACTGATGCCCATAGTGACGGGACAGTTTGCAATCCTCCACCTGTGAATGTCCTTTGTTCCCACAGCCTTGCCAGCATTTGCTGTTGTCGTTTTGTTGAGTTTAGTCATTCTCCCTGACCTAAGGTGAAGTCTCAGAGTAGTTTTAATATCAATCTCCTGATTGGCAACAATGTTAACGCTTTCCAAGGTATTTCTTAGCCATTGTCATTTATTCTTCTGAGGACAATCTGTTCTGATCTCTAGCCCACTTTTTTAATTGGCTCATTTGTTTGCTTGACTCTATTTGTTTTTTTTTTTTAGTTCTTTCTATATTCCGGATATTAATCATCTATTAGATGCATAGTGGGCAAGGATACTAGGTCTTTCTCTTCACTCAGTTGATTATTTCTGTACAGAACTTTTTCAGTTGTATAAGGAACTATCTGTCGATGATTGGCCTTAGTTCCTGAGAAGATGAATCCTATTCTGAATGCCCTTCCAAAAGTTCCAGCTCAGTGGCAGGATGTGAAATCAACTTAGAAAATCAGTAGCCTTTCTATACATCAGCAAGAAACACTATGAACATGAGATTATGAAAGCAGGCCCTTTCACAGCAGCTTCAAAAACTGTGATGTAACCCTAACCAGGAGGCAGAGGACTCCACATCTCTGCAGAAAGAGATCAAGGAAGATCCTGGAAGATGGAAAGGGATCCTATGCTCCTTGATTGGCAGAATTAATATTGTGAGAGTGACCATTCTACTAAAAGCCATTTGCAAATGTGATGCAATCTTTATGACAATCCCCACATCATTCTTTATAGCATTAGAAAAAAAATTCCAAATTAAAATGGAACCACAAAACTTGATAGCCAAAGTAATCTTGAGCAAAAAATTACAGGGCTGGAGGTATTATTGCTCCAGACTTCTGATATATTACAGAGCTATAGTAATAAAAACAGAGTGGTACTGGTCATAAAAAAAAAAAATGAAACCAATGGAAGTCCTGTGGATAAGTGCATGTAGCTACAGATATCTAATATTTGACAAAGATGCCAAAACATATACTGTAGAAAAGACAGCATCTTCAACAAGTGGTTTTAGGAAAATTGGATATCCACATGAGGAAGAATGAAATCAGACCCGTATCTTGCACCTTGCCCAAAAATCGATTCTAAGTTAATCAAAGACCCCAGTGTGAAACCTGAAACACTGTAACATAGAAGAAAGCGTAGGCTGTTTCATTTGTCTTTAGGAAACAATGTTACTGAGTCACATTTCTTTGACCATAGGAATTACTCCCTCAATGTATTAATGAGTGTGATCATCATCAATGTCTTCCGGTATAGACACACATAGGGGAAAATTCTACCATCTGCTTTAGGACACTAAGATTAAAACGCTCTCCTTCTACTGCACTTCCCTTTTCCTCTCCCCACTATGGCCCCAGCCTGAAGCAACTGCTCCTTTGCCTTTTAGCTCTATGTGTGTTCAGATTCTGAGCATTTCCTATGTCTAAGGTCATGGAACATGTGGTCTTTTGTGACTGACATCTATCATTTCAGTAAAATTCAGCACAGTGTCTTCTAATGATCCAAAGGTCAAATCGTTAGGAAAGTTCAAATTAGAAATCTGGCCTTTTCAATAAACAAAGGGACCTGAGCTCAATGCCTAGAACCCACAAAACAAACAAAGAAAAGTCTAGGTATAGGGGTGTACACTTGCAACCCCAGCAGTGGAGAGATGAAGACAGGCAGATCATTGGTCATCCAGTCTTGCCTTTTGGGTAAGCACCAGGTACCAGGGAAAGATTATGTTTCAAAACTAGGGTGAAAAGATCTTAGGAATGATATATGAGGCTCTCTGCTGTCCTCTACATTCATGTGCACATATGTCCCATCCTTACACCGTCCTCAAAAGAACATTCACAGATAGCATTAAGCAAGGAGTATTTCCTACAAAATAGATGAATTATTGTCTTGATGGATGGAGTAATTTTACATTTCAATAGGTCTCATTCACCTAATGCAAAAAACAAACTCTCTTGAAAAATGTTCATTGCCATGTTGTTACCTGTTCAGATTCCCCTTGGTAATGGTTAATCTTCAGCTGGTGAAAAATGTGGCCAAGTGACCAGCACAGTTTCGGGTGTGGGCCAGATATGTGCCTGAGTCCTTCTACTGGTGTTCACTGCTATATAACTTTAGCCAGCTGCTCAGCATCTTGATATTAATTTCTTCATCATAAAAAGAGAGGTCATTTTCTGAGTTTGAAAAGTAATATGGTATATGAGATTGTATACAAGTTTAAGAGTCACAAAAGTACAATGCCTGGCCTGTATAAGATGCTAAATTAATATCTGTTCTGTATTCATCTGGTGATATGAAGCTTGAATGACAGCCTCGTCCATATGGCATTGGTATACTGAGATTATACTTGAAAGAGAAACTAGGAGGACATGTCTAACGGTGCATGCTCTCACGTCCCAGGTTTCCAGTAAGCTTTGTTCTCTGTAGTTGTATTACACAGGACCTGTTTGACAGTTTGAATTTTTTTTGACCACTTTAATAATCAAAATATTCAAGTTGTCCCAGTGCATGTCCCAAGCTTAATTCTTTAAGCAAATGGTTATAATTGTCAAGTACTCTGGCCTGTCAAATATAAAACCATTTAGAGTTTATCCTTCTGATTTGTATCTTCGGTATTGATGAAAGGACTCATTTCTCGGGTTCTAGACAATGAAGCATATCTCTTAGTCATACAATTCTGCTTCATTATTATAACATGAATGCACATTTATGAGCGATAAGCAAGGTAACTGATTAAATCAAGCTTTATTCAAAACGCAGGCTCTTTTATATGTATTTTGTTTGTTCTCTGTTGGTGATATGGAAATTGAATGGTGCATTTCAAAGTTTGAGCTTATTGTGAAGTTCTTCAGAAACAGTTTAAGCCTGGCTTCCACAGGTATATACACACACATGCACACACCTAGGCCTGGGTAGGACAGAAGAGTCTTCTTCCCAAAAAGCTTGCAGGTCCTTTAGGGTTGCTGCACCACGGACCACACTTTGCAGAAAATCTGGAACCCAGGAGGCCTAAAGATGCATCAAGCTACCCTGGCATAAAGTGTAGTCCCAACCCCTGGCCCACACTCTGTTCTGAATCTGCTGCCTTTACTCATCACTGAAATAAATTAATTGCAAGTCCAGAGACATCAAATAGCAGTGACTCCTTTATTTCACTATGATGGAGACCTGGTAAAGAAATAGGATTTTTTATTCTGTTCTCTAGTGTCTTTTACATTCTCTGTTAGCCTGTTAGAAATCAGACCTCTCTCTGCTGTCTATCATTGGATTTCAAAAAGACAAATGAACACACAAACAAAAAACATTAAAAAGGAATTACAAGGCTTTTGTTACCCAATGGAAGGAGCCATTTGCTGCCATTTCCCTTAACCCAGTCTTACTATTCTAAGCTGGTCAGTATGCATCGATTGAAGCTTCCCAGGGAATCTAGTTCTAGATGTAGTCATTTCAGTCATACACACAGTCATTTCAGTGAGAGTATGGCTTGAGTTCTATTTATACAGTTCATAGTCTGTGGTTTATTTTGTATTTCATTTGAGTATAAAGGCATTTATTTACTTATTTGTGTGTGTGTGTGTGTGTGTGTGTGTGTGTGTGTGCATATGTGCATGTGGGTGCATGTATATGTGCATCCAAGTGTACATGTACATATGTGTATGTGTATGTATACTTGTGGAACCTAGAGGTCAATGTTGGGTATCTTCACATAGTTGTTCTACATATTATTTTTTGAGATACTGTCTCTCATTGGACCTGAAGCTCACCAATTCAGCTATACTGGCTTACCAGTGGATTCCAGGGATTCACCTGTCTGCCTTCCCAATCATGGTATTTCAGTTCTCAGAACCAACCTGGTTTTCTATATGGATGCTAGAGATCCTGAGTCAGGTCCTGGTGTTTGGACAGCAAACAGTTTACTTACTGAGCCATCTCCCTAGCACCTAAAAGCACCATTTTAAAACATGTACAATTTTTAGTGTAAGTAGAGACTGTTGTGTAATGAATGCCATCTGATTTCTTACAGAACTCAAAAATAGTCACAGTAAAGACAAGCGGAAAACCAGAATGCGAAAACGGAGAAAGAGGAATAGCCTGGCTGACGACGTGGCACTGTTAAAGAGCGGCTTGGCAACAAAGGTGTTCTCTGGTTATAGCAACAGGACAAACAGCACAAGGGACAGATGGAACCACAAAAGAACCAAACGCTTTCTGTCCTACCCACGGTTTGTAGAAGTGATGGTAGTGGCTGACCACAGGATGGTTTTATACCATGGATCAAACCTTCAGCATTATATTTTAACCTTAATGTCAATTGTAAGTATACCAAAGAGAAGGTGATTCATGAACTGACTCAATGTGCTGCTCAGGATGGGTTTCCTTTTCCATTCTGCTTGTAGCATCAACTGGGGCCAGCATTTCAGCCATTCAAGCAAATGACCAAAGAGAGTATGTGGTTATTCACTGGCTGCCTTTTTATAATAAAGGTAGTAGATATCAATAATGAGTGTTGGTTCTCCTCTAAATATTGCACTTATTACTTGAAAAGCATTGTTTGGCTTAGGTTGAATTATCATCCTCATTTTATAGATAAGAACTCTGATTCTGGACGGAGTTCCGTCATTTGCCCATGGTCAGGCTCAGCTAGCAAATGCCTTAGAGGCTATGTGTGACCATCAGCTTGTTTTTGTTTGTTTGTTTTCTGGAGCCTCATGCTTTCTGTCTATTCAAGGAGCTTTGCACAACCTGGTGGTACTATGCAATGCTGGTTGGGAATCTCAGTCACCCATGATGCTTTTTAAAAACCTGTCTGCCCAGCCTAGCACCTTACTCGGGTTAAGCACCTTACTAGGGTTTAGCATCTTACTAGGGGTTGTAATCAGGTAGGCCAAGGGAGAAACCTAGGAACCTCTGTATTTTTCTGCTCCTGTATTACATTGGAAACACAATAAATCTGCATGATTAGAAAATCAAGTAGAACCTAACAGTAAACATCCTTTTAGGTTCACACATGTTCTCTGCACCTTCCCAGGAGCAAACGCTGTTAAAAGTTCCTGCTGCTTCTAACCAGCACAGTCCAATAAAAATAAAATCCCATTCACATTTTGAATTTTGAGTATTCTAGTAGTACATTTCAAAGACAGTAACAAAACAGATAAAATTAATTTAATCTTTTTTTGTGTCTATATACTATTATACCAATAATTATGGTGAAAGAGCTTATGTGTTTTCCACACTAAGCTTTCATAATCCAGTTTCTGCTCTTTCACCTAACCATGTATGCAAAGTATTTGGAAAAGTTGGAGTGGAAGCTCAGTAGGCAAAATGCTTCCCTCTCAAACATAAGGGCCTGAATTCAATTCCTAGCACTCCTGTAAAAAAGCACACAGGTTGTGTGCACATGTAATCCCAGCACTGAGGAGGCAGAGAAAGCTAGAGCTCGCTATCCAGCCAACCTAGCCTACTTGACAGGCTCCCAGCCAGAGAGAGATTCTGTCTCAAAAATCAAGGTAGACAGCTCCTGAGGAGAAATACTCAATATGCACATGCACAGCTGTGCACTCAAATGCACGTGCACATACGCATATGCACACGCATGCGGACACATACACATCAGAAAAAAGTCTTGCGCCTGTGCTGAACACACATAGGATTTCTTTTCATTCTGTGATCAAGGCGACATAACAACTGTTTACATTGTTTTGGCTCTCATCAGTAACCTAGAGATGACTGGCAGGCCAGGGTTGTCCATAGGCTCTGTGTGGGTAATACACCGTTTTACAGAGGCAGCGTGAGAGTTTGCATATTCCCCATCCTCAGCAATCCTGGAGAAGTTAATTCACAACTTTCATTCAAGCAGAAAGGGAACGTTCTCATACTCCCTATACCTCAGTGTTTTTGTTTTAATTAATCTTGCACAGCGGTGCATAGAGATCCGACATCACTCATTTTCCTTTGATGGATTAACCCCTCCTTACCCAAACAACAGCCTACTTAGAAGGAATTTCCCAGATGCATATGAAAAGCCACTGTGCTTGGGAATGACTATTGCTTCAGGTTATCCTCACCCCTCCCCACATCCTGTCCTGCCTCTTGCTCATTGCTGTGGGCCATCTTCTGCCCCCTTTCCTCAGTTCTAGCCCTCCATGTCCCATAAGCCCCAGCTCTCTCATACCCAGAAGATAGAGGGAAGACCTAAGTAGATCTTCCAAGCCC
>NW_022196903.1:86605219-86641986 GCF_008632895.1 Mastomys coucha | reverse complement strand
TGTGTCGGCTTGTCAGAAGGTTTTGCCTACAGACCTGGCTTTCCGGTCAGATGACCTAGATTGTAACTTATGGCTCTGCTGCTTGCTGCCATAGAGCCTTAGGCTAGTTACTTTATCGGTCTGAGCCTCCATGACCTCTCTTGTTTCAAAGGGATGGTGGTAGTGCCTAGCCTAGGGTTTTTCTGTGGGAACTACGGGCATATCCAGTTTTCTGTCAGAATCTAAGTCTATGGTAAGCACCGGCTAACATAGCTGACATAAATAGTTAATAATAATAATAGTAATTAGTAATAATAACAGTGCAAAACCAGTTTATACTGCTGTTGAGCGTATAAATGGACAATGAGCATGAGGAACGTGTATCAACATTTATGTGGGGACCTAAGACTTCAAGTGGCAGCCAAGTGCTTGATGGAAAATTAATATGGAATGCTTTGGGACAAATAACTATTAAGTTATACAGTGATGCAGCTTCAAGGGAAAGTACCTCAGAATTTAAATTTGCTAGAGTTCATTTTTATGTTAAAAAAAAAAAAAAACCCTGCCATCTATGAATTTTACAATGAGGCTGTAAGTCAATATTTGTATAGTGAACGCTCAGAACCATTGACCACATGTGTTGCACAAAACGTAGGAAGTGATGGAGCCCAACCTAAGAAGTGAATTGCTTATTGTTTACACAGAGAGCCCACCATTAACTTTGAAAAATTTATCTCGGTTGCAGGTAGCTTCTATCTATAAAGACTCAAGTATTGGAAATTTAATTAATATTGTTATTGTGAACTTAGTTGTGATTCATAATGAACAGGTAATAAAGTTTATTTTTCTCTTTTTTTCTATCTGTATCCGAAATGGCATATCTAATTGGTGTTGTTGCATAGACCAAGAGCACTTCTTCTCTGTGTTTAGGAAGGACCTTACATAAATTTCAATGCCCAGACAACATTAAAGAACTTTTGCCAGTGGCAGCATTCCAAGAGCTACTTGGGTGGGATTCAGCACGACACAGCTGTTCTGGTCACAAGGTAAATGGATCACTGGTTCATCGGATCCTTGGTGTCAGCAGTGGGAGGAGTTCTGCATTGCAGGCAGCCAGTCCTACTAGGGGAGGTTCTTAGCCTAGTCCCTATGGACTATGTATAGCAATGAACTCTTTGTTACTCTGGCTGTCCTGAGCGCCACAGTGCTTTTGCCAGCATCCCTCGCCTCTGTTCTCCACACACCAGTAGCACTCTCCTCTCAACTATGACAAGCAGCAGGGTCACCAAACACTGCTGCATGTGCCCTGGGGATAAGGGGGGTTACTACTCTGACTGAGAAGCTCTATAGTATACATGCCTCATGAGGACTCGGTCTGTAAGGCAAGCCTAAAAGCAAATGCCCTTCCACAGCAGGGAAAGGTCCTGCTAACACCCAGCTTGTGGCTGCCGTGTAGGACCTGAGGCTTGGGTTGCTAACTGGCACGCTTTTTCTTTTTGCAAGAAGCCAGAAAGAAGGAATTTAAAAAAAAATACAAAAGCCTCTCAATTTTTATAGGATACGCTACTCTCAAAGGGTGTTTCTGAAATGTCCAGGGCAACAGAGAGGTGCTGGCTTATTGGTTTCTCTTATCATGGTTTGTCGTACCACCTCTGACAACTATAAACACTCCCATGGTCCCACAACCCATTACTGGGGATTGAACCCAGGGCTTTACCCAGCCCTTGTATGTGGACTTTCCAACTGAGCCACAACTCCCGGCCTATCATTCCTCTTCAATGAATTAAGTGCAAATCAGTGAGTACTTTATAGTCTCATGCTCTAGGGTATTGAGGAGAGCCTTTCTGGGGCCAGGTGGAGGATGTCTAACTGTGCTGTGGCTACCCTGGAGACAGCAATAGACTTCTCCATGTAACCTTTAACCCTTAAATCCATGCTTCACAAAGTTTGTGGGGTTGCAAGACCCTGACCTTGCTAGCTAGCCTTTTGCTAATCCCCTCCCTAAAAGGAACTAGAAGTCTCTGGGGGATTCTCTACTGTTGATCTTTACTCTGATATTGTCAAAAGCCTGCATCTGTTCTGCTCCTAGGGAGGATATCTGCAGAGCGCAGGACAAATGTGACACCTTGGGTGAGTCCTCATACAAGTCCCCATGGCTAAACCGGTTTCCTCCATGTTTCTCTTTTGAATCATAATTGCTTTTTAAAGTAAATCCACATTGGTTTCTCCCCTTCCCTCCTAACAGGTCTTGCTGAATTGGGAACCATTTGCGACCCCTACCGAAGCTGTTCCATTAGTGAAGACAGCGGGCTGAGCACAGCTTTCACAATAGCTCATGAGCTGGGCCATGTGTAAGTCATTCTATTTAGTGTCTCCTAAAACTTTGTTTTTTACCAGTGAGTATTTTCTTAACTTTAGTGAAGCCAATACTTCAGAGTAGATTTGGCAGGATTAAAAGAGCTGAACCTTTGTGAGAAATTGAGTCAAAGCAATCCACTCTCTTCAGGCCCAGTTCTACGCGCCTTTGGTTGAACTGTGTATGTCTGACGTGCCAAGACTTGATAATTTCTCTCCTACTATTGGAGACTCAAAGAAAGATGCATTTTAATTCCTTTTAATGCAGTAAAGGATGAATTAGCTTGGAGAACTTTCTTGATTCAACATATGTGTCTGGAAGGTTGCCTCAATGTTTTTGACAAATCCAGACCATTCCCGATGCTGGCTATACATGGCTATAACTCAGACAGGTATTGTCTGCAACAGTAATACCGCTCCTTCAGAGAAGAAAATGAACAAAGAAGCAGAAAAAGACTCATTTCCAGATTATGATCAGAACGTGGCCATTAAGAGATAACTTTCCCTGTTTGTTTTTCAGAGACGGGGGGAGAAAACAGTAAGAGAGAGAGAAAAAACAAAGAGAACAGAGAGAAGACAGGGAAATCAGTCTAAACATATCTGAAATTGTCCTAATTTCGAACCATATTAGTGTATCTCTAAAATAATTGAAGTATATATCATTGGTATCTTTTAACTGGCTTTTTCAAGAGAATCCCTAGTGTAGTCTAGCTGAATGCCCTTTTGTGTCAGATTTCAGCTTTGTATCGAGCTAACATTATCAGTGAGGAAAGCTTTTCAGTTCCAAGGCTTTTTAAAGAGCTCTTGTACATGCTGTGCTATGGACAGAGCAAGATATATGCTCACATGTACACACATACATGCGCGCACACACAAGTTTAATTTATCCAGTGCTTTTCAACCCTGTGTAAGAACACATCTTTGCCATTTTCTCGCAAGGAAAACACTATTAGAGATTTAATGTTTAGAATGTAGTCAAAGCTTTCAGTGTGGTCAGGCCACACAGATTTAGTCAGCATCTCCCTGGTCCTTCTGATTCCCAAGACAGTCGTGAAACATAAAGAATCCCCAAGACGACTTCCATTTCCAGGTTCCTCATGTGAGTAATACTATGAACTTGAACTGACCAAGTATTGAGAGCTCTGTCTCTCTTACTTGCTCATCCACAAAGAGTAGAGAATTGTACACTCATCCTTAGGCGTCTGTAGGAGGCTGTTTTCCATACCTGTTATAAACACCAAACTCCACAGATACTCAAGCCCTCTTAATGAAGAGGCATTGAATTTTGACATCACCTATGCGTATTTTGCTTTATACTTTAAATGATATTTATTGTTTAAATAATACTCATAATACTAATACAGCACAAATAGCTGTTATATTGCATTGAGTAGTGGGGGGAAAAGTCCGTGCCCATTCAGTACAGAAACAAGTTTGTTTTCCCCCCTAAGTACTTTCCATCCACAATGAATGAAACCTGTGGGTGTGTGATCCACGGATGCAGTGGGTCAACCGTACTGTTCGCTGCATCAAATGAGTGGTGAAATGGATCATCCAAAACACTGAATACACGTTCCAGTATAAAATGGCAGTGAACAGTCTCGGTTACTGTCGGTCAGTAGATATTCAAACAATAGTTATTACATCCCCAGCAGTGAGCAAATGTGCTTGTTTGAATGAAAACAAGCTTCTGTTTATTTGTATGAGAAAATAAATAGACTCCGTTTTACTTAGTTTTGGTAAGTTGGGAGTAGAGGGCAGTTCCTGTCCACCACAAAGGAGCAAGGGAGGGTTGTATGCCTTCCTTGCTTGAGGTGTGCTAGAACCAGTGTTGTCGCGACTCCATAGCTGGCACCTGCAAGCTATGTAGCTTCTTCGAAGAAAAAGGGATCTGTAATATTAAAACCTTTTAGTAAATTCATCTAATACAGATCACATTTTTCCATCTCTACTGGCAAACTCAAGAACCCACATATTTTTTTTAAAGAAAAAAGAAACAGAACACAAAAGAATTAGTGGAACAGATGCACAGGGCTTTAGTCCAGATTTTTCTTTTATATGAAACAGGTCTACACCCCTCCATCTCACTCACACTTCCTGAGTTCAGCATGAACTGGGGAAGGGAATTCCTCTCTCCGTGCTAAATTAACCACATGCTCCATGTTCTGATTGACAGTAGCCTTTCCCAGAGAGAAAAGATGACCCCTTGACCTTGTCAACTGGTGGATAATTGCCTGGGCTGGAAGGCCATGTGGGTCATGGAGGGGGTGCACGTTGAGGAAATGCTATCATTTTCCCCCCACTTCCTCTGGTGAAGCCAAGAATGAAAAGTATGTGTGAAGGACGCTGCCACAGCCCAAGAGGACACTGGCGGTGCTCCACAGCCTCCCCTCAGGCAGAACAGGAAAGAGTTTAAGAATCTTTTGATGCCTGGCTTTTCAGGAAGCCAGTTCCAGTGAGCTGGCATTGGCATGTGAATCTCTTTGCCATCTCTACTTCAGCTGGCTGAGCATATATGCCTGTGGTCTCTGTGTCGCTCCTTATAAGTTCATGTGCATACTTTATATACCTTCATAATGATACTTTACTTGATAAACGCAGGTATATTACTCGTCACCCTGACCAAAAAAATGGAAGATGCAAGGCCCAAAGGGATCCTCTTATTACGAAGTGCTTGGCTTCCATTTATGATACCGTTTTATTCTTTATATCGACAACAGTATAACATCCTGCCAAAATCTTGTTCTATGGATTTCCCTTTAGCTGTCTACTAGCATTTCCAACTACTGTAGTCTAGCACCAACTACTGCACATTCAGAGCCTCTACAGTTCCAAAATGCATACTTACACCCAACCAATGGCCTGTGCATACCTTTCTGTGTTCACTAAAGGCACTTAAATCAAATTCGATAAAAATCATCTGATATACTACGCTCCATCTAAAATTGTCCTATAATTTATTCTGCTCATTCAGACTCTTATCCACAGCACAACAGGTCATTAGTTGCACTTTCACCTTAGATTTGTTAAGCAATGATGCCAGCACGGACCACTGGTGTGTTCTGACATTCTCACCATTGCTTCGTTGACTTTAGGTTTAATATGCCTCACGATGACAGCAATAAATGCAAAGAAGAAGGCGTTAAGAGCCCCCAGCATGTCATGGCACCAACACTGAACTTCTACACCAACCCCTGGATGTGGTCAAAGTGCAGTCGGAAATACATCACTGAGTTCTTAGAGTAAGACCTAAGCTCTCTTTTAATAACAGCCTCTCGTGCTTCAGTTCTCAGCCTGTGGATAGCAACCCTTTTGGGGTCTCATATCAGATATCTTGCATATCAGACATTTAGATTATGATTTATAACGGTAGCAAAATTACAGTTATGAAGCAGCAACAAAATAATTTAATAGCTGGGGAGTCACCACTATGCGAGGAACTGTGTTTAAGAGTCATAGTATTGCCGGGCAGTAGTGGCGCACGCTTTTAATCCCAACACTTGGGAAGCAGAGGCAGGAAGATTTCTGAGTTCGAGGCCAGCCTGGTCTACAGAGTGAGTTCCAGGACAGGCAGAGCTATACAGAGAAATCCTACCCCAAAAAAAAACAAAAAACAAAACAAAACAAAAAAAAGAGTCACAGCATTAGAAAGGTTAAGAACTGCAGCTCTAGTGTCTGGCCTGTATGAAGTAACCCACGAAGGGAAAGAAAATACAGAATCCAGAATTCTTTTTGTCTTGTTGCTCTTGATAACATTTCTTGAAGGAGAAAAAAAAAATTTACTCTATAACATCTGTTAGTTCATAGCCTTGCCAATGTTTGGAAGATTACAAACTGATCTGAGCACAGAGCAGGGTTTGTAAAGGGACTATGCAAATATTTCTGTGTTTGTGTAAATGCTTTGAAATTTATTCAGGCCTTTGGAGAGTGCTCTGATGATGAAGGGCCCAAATATTTATGTACTGCTAACCTAGTAATCGAGGCTTGGGGAGGAATGGGGTAATGAGAGGTTGCGACAAGAGAGTGTGTGGTAAAAATAAGGGCATTCTCTCTCTCTCTCTCTCTCTCTCTCTCTCTCTTTCTGTCCCCCTCTCTCTCTCTATCTTTTCTGCCCCTTTCTTATGTCCTTTTTTTTTAAGGTTCCTCAATGACCCCGTTATGTTATACAATGCCCACACATCACAGACTCAGTAGTCTCCTTTCTCAGAAGTGCAGAAAGTTAAAGCAATTGCCTCGGGTCACTGGTTTATATTTCTGCAACCACAGATGGAGAGGGCTTTGTTAATCAGAACTTAGCTGGTGCAGATTTTCCAGGAAAGACATTTGCAGAAACCTGGATGGACTGGAAGGCTGATGTTTTCCTTCTAAGCAGGTGGTTTGAGATGCTATCTTGCTATGAGTCATGGAGCCCTTACTCATTGTTCAGCAAGCATTTACTGAATACCTTGTGCTCCAGACCAGGCCCAGTGCAAAGATAATCAAACATAGTTGTGGCCCTAAGAGGCTTACTGTCTATTGAGAAGGTTTGAAAAGAAATGACTCCTACAGGAGATTAATTCTCTCAGATACCATATCCCCTGGCTGTATCATATGTGTGGAATATCTTTCTACAGAAATACAGTTTTTGATTCTAGACCGACCCTTGACCTAACCGTGGATGAAGAGAATAAAGGCCAAAAGGACAAGTCCTTGCTGCCATTAGGTGCATGTGTGGCCTTTGTTTGTCTCTGCAACCCTCAAGAGCCTGTCTCACCATCCGTATGTTTCTGCTTCCCATAGCACTGGGTATGGAGAGTGCTTGTTGAATGAACCTGAATCCAGGACCTATCCTTTGCCTTCCCAACTGCCTGGCCTTCTCTACAACGTAAATAAACAATGTGAACTGATTTTTGGGCCAGGCTCTCAAGTGTGCCCATATATGGTAAGTGTTCCGGGTAGTCTCTGCCCTCAACTGGTGATTCTGAGCTTGTTTATGGTTACCTTTTCCCACTTGATTCTCACTCTGAATCAGTTACCCAAGTGAAGGTTCAGAATGAACCTTGCTGTCAGCGGTTGTGTCTGAGGCCATGGTGGGCTTAGTAGTTTCTCATTGCATTCCTGCAACATCTCAAAGGGGAGATGGCATTGTCACTTGCAGAGAGTTGGCACAAGAGCCTGAGGTTGAGGAGGTCAGCTCATTGTTCTCCTTGTATGTAAAAGTCACCTGAATTAGGGGCTCCTCCAGATCTGTACAAGGAATTCATGAGACAATTCCGGCTTCCAGACATAACTTGTCAAGGGTGTGTTCTGTGACCAGCTGGGTCACTTCTGATCATTATCTAGCTGGTTGGGTGGCTGGGTGGCTGGGTGGTATTCTGATGTCTGAGATAAGAATCTGTGTAGATAACTTTGTCCTCGGGTGCCTCAGGCTGTGTCTTTGGGAATGTGTCTTAGTTTTGTTGAAGAGGACCTTCAAGTAATGGTTGGTGGGTTGGGAAATAGAGGGATTCTGTGGAAATGATGATTTAAAAGTTCAAATAACTCCATCTAAAATGATGTCTATTTCTCTGTCACCCATACAAAAATGAAGCCATTGAGTTGAGCATGATAGTGTTGAGGCAGAATGATAGAAAACAATCCTGAGGCCAGCATGAGCCAAGTAACTCTGTCTTGGAACGTCCTAGGGTGAGGAAAGGTCAATGGGAGAGAGATCAAGCACACTTTAGTGTCACTTTTTACACGGCAGTGAAAATGCTCAGTACTTGGGAATATACACCAGAACAGACTGTGTGAGAGCATATGTCTTCAACATCAAAAGGAGAATGAAAAGTACTAAAAATTCAGGTGCTTAGAGGCTTCTTTTTCTGTTTTTTAAAACACGCATGTCTGGTAGCTTTTAAACGTTTCTCCTGTAGGTATGGTTTGCCTTAATCATTAGGATAAAGTTAAGGGTTTGGAAGCATCTTTTAAAGTGTACCTCGAGAGCCTGGAGGTTTGGCTCAGTAGATGAAACTTCCTGCCTTTCCTTGAAAGCAGGAAGAGCCAAGTTTGATTCCCAGAACCAGTGTGAAAATGCTGTGTGGTAGCCCTGGCTCAATCCCAGTGCTAGGGAGGCAGAGACAGGAAAACCCAGTGTCTTGCTGGCCAGCCAGGCCAGCCTAACTGGTAAGCTTTTAGCACCTGCAAAGCATGAGTTGAAAGGGATTCTTGCCCCTGCGGCATGCTTACGCCACGTCTCATCTTTCCCTGCATGGAGCAGATGCAGTGCAGACGGCTCTGGTGCAATAATGTGGATGGAGCGCACAAAGGCTGCAGGACTCAGCACACGCCCTGGGCAGATGGAACGGAGTGTGAGCCTGGAAAGGCAAGTAACACCCTGTGTGGCCTCTCCTCCAGAGACAGACATGCTCCTGACTTGGAGTCCGTGTGGTATGGTGGTGTGTACTCTATTATGGTGTGTTCCAGCATATGTACTCTTTGGAGGATGAAGGTACAGCTTGCAATTGAGTGCTGTGAAACAATTTTAACGTCTACACAGTTTAATGAGTAGTGATTTTTTTTTCCCACTTCTGCGAATGGTACTGGAATGCTATTACAGTTGATCTTATTAGAATCAAAGAAACGCCATGACTCTGCAAACCTGGTGTTTGCATTGCTCTTTTCCCAGGCTTCTTACTGAGTGTGTTTTTTTTTTCTTTTGTATAGTGCCATGATGTTTGTTACCTGGGACATATCTTAACCCAGATTTTCATGAGCTGCTTTTGGTTTTAATGATTCACATCAGTTTATTAATATCTAAATTTACTGTCTGTGAGGGCCAGCGATGACAGGGTTCCGCGCCGTTAGGAGTATGATTGATCTGACCTTCTGCACCTGGGGCGTACCTATGGACAATGGCAGTGGTTCCTCCATTTCCTCATCACACCCAACCATCTGCTGAAGGAAAGTCTTAGCTCTAGGTTCATGTGGCTTGTGTCTCTCACCCTGGATGCAGTCTGTGGGGGCTGTTCCCAAAATTCTTGTCCTTCTTAGCATTTCTTGCCTTTTCTCCGTCTGTTCATTTATTTTATTTTATTTTACTGCTCCCTTTGAACAGTTTTGAACATCTGAGTTCCTGTGCCTCTACCTTACCTTGTATGATATGCAGGATGTTTCCTTGGAAGAAGAACTAAGAAATTGATGGCAGAATTTTATTCTCCCTTAACTGGTTTTGTACATAGGGAAGCACAAAACAAAACAAAACAAGAATTTCCCCTGAGATCTGGGGAAGAACTGCCCCAAACCCTTCCAGGGTGAACCCTCCCTCTCACGGCTCTGCCTCTTTTGTCTGAGGGACAGTGGGTTGCTTGACAGACCCTGAACTCGGCCCTCTGAGTGACTTCACTTTCCACTGAGGAAACATGAGGTCTTTGTTTTTATGACTCATCTCTCAAGGTGGCTATGGTGAAAGGAGACAGGATGCGGCAAGCGTCTGGTCAAATGGTGTTTCTGAAGATGGTGATCAGTTACACTGAGGACAAAGCCAGAGAGCTTATCCTCTCTCTTCCCCAAGGTTGGGTTCTAAAACATTAATTCAAAGTGCAACTTTCCAGAGTAAGAGCTTAACAAGAAACAATAGACATACTAGCTTCTGGAACTTTCATCATCTAGAAAGAAAGAAAGAAAGAAAGAAAGAAAGAAAGAAAGAAAGAAAGAAAGAAAGAAAGAAAGAAAGAAGAAAGAAAGAGAGGGAAGAAGGAATAAAGGAAGGAAGGAAGGAAGGAAGGAGAAAGAATGTTGTTCAAAAATGAATTTATTTTTTATTTATTTTTTTAATTTATTCTTATTTTTTTACTTTATTCACTTTACATCCCACTCACTCCCCTTCTACTGGTGACCCCCTCCCACAATCCTTCTGCCCTACCCCCTCCCCTTCTACTCTGAGAGGGTGGAGCCCCTCCCCCATGTACTCCTACTCTGGCACATCAAGTTTCTTCAGGGCTAGTTGCATCCTCCTCCCACTGAGACTAGACAAGGTAGCCCAACTAAAAGAACTTATCCCATATGCAGGCAACAGCTTTTGGGTTAGCCTCCACTCCAGGTGTTTAGGACCCACCTGAAGACCAAGCTGCATATGTGGAGGCAGGGGGTTTCTGTGGTTAGGTCCAGCCCTTGTATGCTGTTTGGTTGGTGGTTCAGTCTCTAAGAGCCCCAAGGGTCCAGCTTAGTTTGATTCTCTTGGTCTTCCTGTCAAATTCCTATCTCCTTTGGGGCCCACAATCTTTCCCCCAACTCTTCCATAAGAATCCCCAAGTTCCATCCACTGTGTGGCTGTGGGTCTCTGAATCCCTCTGAATCAGCTGCTGGGTGGATCCTCTCAGAGGCCAACAATGGTAGACTCCAGTCTATCATTAATAGTGTCAGGGATTGGTGCTTGACAATGGGGTGGGTCTCAAGTTGGGCTAGTTATTGGTTATCCATTCCTTTGGTCTCCCTCTCATCCCCTGTCCCTGCATTTCTGGTGAACAGGATAGATTTTGGGTCAAAAGTTTTGTGGGTGGGTTGTTGTCCCTGTTGCTCTACTCAGGTTCCTGCCTGGCTACAGTAGGTGGTCTCTTCATGCTCCATATCCCCAATGCTGTGAGTCACAGCTAAGGTCACCCCCATTGATTCTTGGGTGCTTCCCTTATCTCATGTCTCTGTCATATCCACAAGATGTCCCCCAAATCTCCACCCCTGTTAGTTGCAGATTTCCATTCATTTTCATGGCCATCTGGCCATTTCTTTTGTCCCTCCCAACACCTAATCCTGAGACCCACCCCACTCCTTCTTCCCCTCCCCATCTGCCTCCTACAACTATTTTATTCCCCCTTCTACAGGAGATTCAAGCATCCTCACTTGGGCCTTCCTTCTCGTTTAGCTTCTTTGGGTCTGTGGAGATGGCATGGGTATCCTGTATTTTATGGCTAATGTTCACTTATAAGTGAGTGCATACCATGCATGTCCTTTTCAGACTGTTACCTCACTCATATATTCTCAAGTTCCATCTATTTGCCTGCAAAATTCATGGTGTCTTTTTTTTAATAGCTTAATAGTATTCATTGTGTACCACATTTTCTTTATCCTTTCTTCAGGACATGTAGGTTGTTTCCAGTTTCTGACTATTATCAATAAAGCTACTATGGACATAGTTGAGCAAGTGTCTTTGTGGGATGGTAGACCATGTGCGGGTATATGCTTAGGAGTGGTATATCTGGGTCTTGAGGTAGAGCTATTCCCAGTTTTCTGAGAAACCACCAAATTGATTTCCAAAGTGTTTCTTGTGTGCGGCAGAATGATGGATTCTGTTTTCACATCCATTCTGTTAGCCTGTTAGTCTATCCTTTTCATTGAGGAATTGAGTCCACTGATGCTGAGAGATATTAATGACCAGTGATTATTAATTCCTGTTATTTTTATGTTTAGAGAGAGGGGGGAGAGAGAAGAGGGAAGAGGAGAGAGGGAAGAGAAGAGGAGAGAGAGAGAAAGAGAGAGAGAGAGAGCTTCCCTTGGTTTTGCTGGTATGGAGTCACTTATTATGTTTCTTGGATGTAGTTGTCTTCCTTAGGTTAAAGTTTTCCTTCTAGTATTTTCTGTAGGAATGTATTTGTGAATAGATATTGTTCACATTTAGATTTGTCTTGAAATATCTTGTTTTCTTCATCTATCGTGATTCAGTGTTTTGCTGGGTATAGTAGTCTAGGATTTTTTGAGGTTGCAAGATATCTGTCCAGGCCCTTCTAGCTTTGAGAATCTCTGTTGAGAGGTGTCAATTGTAATTCTGATAGGTCTGCCTTTGTATGTTAACTGGTCTTTTTCCCTCACAGCTTCTAATATTCTTTCCTTGTTCTGTAGATTTGATGTTTTGATTATTATGTGGTTGTGGCTGGAGGTTTTTTGTTTTTTGTTTTTTGTTTTTTTTCTGGTCCAGTCTGATTTGTGTTCTATAAGCTTCTGGACCTTGGAGCTGGGACTCTTCAACTTCTTCTTCTATTCTTCTTCTTAAGTTAGGTCTTTTCATGGTATCCCAGATTTCCTGGATGATTTGTGTCGGAAATTTTTTAGATTTAACATTTTCTTTGACTGATATATCAGTTTCTTCTATCGTATCTTCTATGCCTGAGATTCTCTCTTCCATCTCTTGTATTCTGTTGGTGATGATTGTGTCTGTAGTTCCTGTTCTCTTCCCTAGGTTTTCCATCTCCAAGATTCCCTCAGTTTATGTTTTCTTTATTGCTTCTATTTCCATTTTCAGTTTGAACAGTTTGATTTATTTCCTTCATGTATTTAATTGCATTTTCCTGTATTTCTTTAAGGGATTTATTAGTTTCCTTTTTAAAGACCTCTACCTGTTTGGTTGTATTTTCCTGTATTCTTTGAGGGATTTATTTATTTCCTCTTTAAAGGCTTCTATCATCTTAATAAGATTGGATTTAAGGTCATTTTCTTATGCTTCTGTTGTATTAGAATATCCAGGGCTTGCTGCAGTAGAGTAGCTGTGCTCTAAAGGTGTCATATTGTAGATTGTGTTCTTTTGAGGGCCTTTAGCCATCTGGATGGCTTTGGTCCTGGATGTTTCCTGTTGTAGTAGGAATTGAGAGGGGAGTTAACCTCGATGGCTGGTGTCACAGGCCTCTGATGGGTATCCTTTGGCTCTATGGTTCCAGATCCACAAGTCTGGTGAAGGTGAGCAGAGAGGTGATGGGAGACTGGAGGTCCACTAGAGATAAAAGATAACTAGGACCAATTTTGAATTTCTTGTGGAGCATTTATCTTAGTATGTCTAAGTGAAGAGATGGTTTAGTTGCTGAGAACACTGACTGCTCTTCCAGAAGACCCAGGTTCAATTCCCAGCACCCACATGGCAGCTCACTACTGTCTGTAACTCTTATGCATGTGATATACAGACATATGCAGATAAATCAGTACATATAAAATAAATAAGTGAATAAAACAAAACCTAGTGTGTCCGTGGGTGCAGGGTCACAGGTTTTGTGGGAATGCACTTCTCAGGTTTCCACAGGAGTCCTTAAAAATTGAACATGAAAGTCATTCTTACACCATCCAGATGTGTGATTTCTAAGTCCTTCTGAGCACAGGAGTCCAGGAGCTGCTACCAGTTGACAGTAGCTAACAATAAACATAACTCCTAAATGACAATTTGTTTACTTGATTAGGGTAGAATCAGATGACTTATCTCAGAAAAAAACTCACTGCTCATTATATTGTGGTTCTTCACCTGTCTTCTGATACACTTCTGATGAGAGTTCAGGACACTCTCACAGCTTCTGAGGGAGTGTAGGGGGTGGGGGAGTCTTGGGCAACCTTTCAGAAGACTCTGTCTTCAATGGTTAATGAATTCAGCTAGAGAATGGAGTTCAAGCCTTTCAGAGAATAGGTACAGACCAGTGTCAACCCGTTTTAGAAAATGGTTATGCAGAGAAAATAAGTTACACTCTTCATTGTGTTTTAGAACTTTGGCAGGTCTAATGGCTCTTACTAAGGAGAGACAGAGGTAGAGATGAAGATAGGTAGATAGATAGATAGATAGATAGATAGATAGATAGATAGATAGATAGATAGACGACATATCTTCCTATTGCTTGGAATCTGTTTGCAGATGCCAAAGGAGATGTTTATGTCGGCATAGGAGTTGTTATTATTTTGTTTGTTTCATGTTGATTGTTCAGATTTGACAGTGTATTCCTTCTCTCCAGCTCATTGTCACTCTCTTTGTCCAGGTCCTTCCCCTGCTCCCTTCCTTTCTTTCTGCCCTGTTAACTCAGCAGTAATCTATTTTAAGCTAGACTTCTACTACAATATTATTTTGATGAATGGCTCACTACTAATGTCTCCTCTTCTCTGTTCTCTTGTGAAGCCCATGAACATTTTCATTTCAATCCTCTTTGTGAGACTGAAGTTTGAAACTCTCTTGTTTCAAGACTTCTTAGAATAAACTTGACCTTGACATCCCCCCTCTCTGACCTCTTAGAAAGGTGCATGCATGGAAAATATCATATGAATCTTAGAAAGACTGGGGCAGAAGATGACTCAGTGGGTAGCAGTGCTTGCTGTGCAAGCTTGAGAACCTGGGATCAAGTTCCAGAACTCATGTAAACAGCTATGCATGGCCATATACAGGCCTGTACCCCAGCATTATAGGAAAAGACAGGAGGATCAGTGGAGCTTGCTGGGAATCAGCCTGGCTCTAGATTGAATGAGAGACACTGTCTCAAAAAGAATATGGTAAAGAGTAAAACAGGAGGACACCCACTTCCTCTTATGGCCTCTGTACATGCATAATATTCGGTGCTCACAGAGACACACACTAGCACATGTGTGTGTGCACACACATACATCCAAGTCTGATCTGATCTCAACTCTATCCACTTAATGCTTGATTGTTGTCTTAGCTTTCTGTTGTCATAATAAAACATCAGGACAAAAGTGACTTAGGGAAAGAAGGATTTATTTGGCTCACAGGTTCAGATCACACTTCTTTACTGAGAGAAGCCAAGGAAGAAGGTTGGAGGCAGAAATTGAGGTAGAGACCATGGAGGAGTGCTGCATATTGGCTTGCTCTCCAGAACTTGCTTAAGCAGCTTTCTCATGAAACCCAGGACAGCCACCAACCGCATTTGAAGAGTCCTTGTGGTCTGTGATGCTACTTATGCACAAAGCAGGATCTAGAGACACGTTATGGAAAAAGAGGATCAAAAAATAAACAGTCTGGATATTATAGTGCCCATTTTTAATACTAGAACTCAGGAGGCAGCGGCAAGTGGATCTCTGTGAGATCAAGGGCAGCCTGATCTACATAGAGAGTTTCAGGCTAGTAAGGACTGTCTTTAAAACAACAGAAGAAAAAAATAAATAAACCTCATGGCTGCAGAAATGGCTCAGTGGTGGAGAGGATGTATTGTTCTTACTGAAGATCTGAGCCAGTTTTCAGCACCGTGTCAGGCACCCCTTCCTCAGATGCCTTGAGAAGATGGTTACAGAGAAAGAGGCCAGGATAGCCCAAGCCTGTACTCTTCCATTCCCCACCATGCCTTTCTTTCCTGGGAGGGATCATCCCTCTGTGTCCTTTACCCATCTCTTGCTTGCCTCTGCAAACCACGGAGGCCTCCTCCTTCCTCTACCCGTCACCTCTCCCTTCCCCTCCCCACAGAGACATCACAACAGTCCAGGTCTAGTGCTCCACTTCAGAGGTTTAAGAGAGCCACAGGAGTCACCCCCTGTGACTGTGGCTCCTGCCACTTCTTTTGTCCCCAGCTCAATTGCCTGGACTTTATGTCTCACATGAACAAAAGCTGGGATTCAAAGTGGGCTTCTCCACTCCTTGTCTTGCTGGGGAGTTTTATTGTGTTTTTACTATTATCATTATTTTTAACATCACAGGCCTCTTCCTGCTCCAGGCTGGAGAGTCTGAAACCATCAGGACAGAAGAAAAAAAATGTAATAAAGTTTAGGACTCTCTGTAATCTGCCCCTTTGCTTTAGTCTGATCCTAAGTGCTTTTGTGCGAGGGGGTTTAGAAGAATTAATAAGTAGCTACCTCCCCCTCCCCACTGTAATCGAAATTGGGGTTTTCAAATCAGGGATATTAATAAAGCTTCTGATTTTAGTGAGATTGTGGAGTCTTGAAGCCTTGCTAGTAGATTCTGCAAAATCTCTAATTCATTATTGGCCTCTCTCTGCAGTCTGTGCCCCATTTCCACTCCTTATTTTTCTAAGTACACAGACTAATTGAGCAGTTTAAAGCTGGCCATTAGAGCCACCCATTCACCATAGAGCCAGCCACTCACTGGCTTGTAATTTTTAGAGCAAGCTGTAAATGCAAACACCACCTAAAAATCAATGAGCATGATATTAAAATGCCTGCAGTCTCAATTACTCATAGAAATAGCGAATTTGTGGTGTTTCAAACCAGCACATGGGGGAAACTTAAAAGTGATGTATTTCTGTGGACAGCTGGTCGTCCTAGGATGGCTCACAGCACCGAGCTCTCCCTCACTCTTCCCCTTATTAAATGCAGCACTGCAAGTTTGGATTTTGTGTTCCCAAAGAAATGGAGGGCCCTGCAATTGATGGATCCTGGGGAAGTTGGAGTCACTTTGGGACCTGCTCAAGAACCTGCGGAGGAGGCATCAAAACAGCCATCAGAGAGTGCAACAGACCAGAGTAAGTTCCGGGAAGGGATTGCTGTCAGAGGGATGGAGAAGTAATCAAAAGGAATTCTTCAGCTGGAGGCTGAGGAGAGAGAGCTGGTGGACTTCCAGGGCTGGGAGACCCAAGGTACCCAAGGCACTTTAATTCCATGGTATTCTTTTCCTTTCCAGATTCGCTGTTATTCTTTAAGTTTGTCTGACATACAATGGATGTTTTTGCGTTGGCTGCTCTTAATGATCAGGCTATGTCATTGCACCCTAGAGTTTGGGATAGCATGCTCAGAGTGAGCAGAGAAATTGCAAGTTGGCACATCCAGCACTAATTGGGGCAATAAGTCTGACACCATCAGACTTGAGGATCCTTATGTTGTTATTTTGTTCGCAAATTTGGCTCAGGGATTCCTGAAAACAGGAAAAAGAACCTATCGGTTGATAAGAAATAGGAAAATAGGAAAGAGAAAAAGAGGAACAAATAAGAAATAGGAAGTAGGTAGGAGAACAAATCAGCCAAAAGCCTCATTTAAAAAGTCAGATGATTGTTCTTTCTGGGTGCTTCTCTTTTGCTTTTAAATTTAAAAAACAGGTTACATTTCAGAATTACAATGAAATTTCAAATTTGTCAGTTTGCAAAAAAGATCATGAACTTGATATTTCCCACTCGAGCTCTTACCATAGTAACCTCTTATAAAAATCTTACTTTTAAACATACATCAGGACATGTATGTTTCATTCTAAAAAAAGGAATTCTAAATGTTATTTTTGTCAGTACAGATGCCATAGAAAGGCTTAAAGTCCTTTACATATGTATTCTTTGGTGCTTGGGCATGCTCACGCACATGGATGCCACAACATATATATAGGGGTCAAAGAATATCCTGAGAGAGTCTGTTTTAATCTTACAATCAGGGATCAAATTCAAATTGTCAGACTTGGTGGCAAGAACCCAAAATGTTGAGTAATTGTCACCCCCTCCCCAGGTTCTGAAGCATTGATTAGAATGAACTATTTTCAAAATGTTGAGAACTGGCTATTATGGAAGATCCATTAACTAATGAAGCAATACAGACATCAGTTCTGTGGCATGCCTTATCAGAAAGGATCATTAAAGATCTATTGAAACCTCTAACTTCTCATCTAACTCTGGAGTAGGAATTATCCCCGCTTCACCATCAGCGTCTGCTGATAGCCTGGAAGCATAGGAATCAGCCTACCTTCATTATTTCAGGAGGGAGTTTTTTTGGGCTAACCCAAATCTGATTGCTCTAATTCATGTAAATATACAAAGCAGTTGATATTTCTGTTCCAGCCAATTTGTAGACAAAAACTCGACTGTCTTTAAGAGTAGGATGCACCTGCAATAGTGTTTGCAAAAACTCCTTCCTAACCTTGAGGGTGTATGATCCCAAATTTAACAGGTTGGGTTGTATAACATTGATGGAATGACCTAAGCTGCCTGTACAGAGTGATAATTAATCTCCCAGCTTCCTGAAGGCCTTTCAATTTCTGTTTGGCACAAGGTAACCTTAAAAGACTTTTTTAGCTGGAAGATACAGCTAACGGAATTTTCAAAGCTGAATTTCCTATAGTTTCAGTATTTGCCTAGTTGGAAAAAATAGTAGTAGCCAAACAAATTTTTTAATTATGAGATTAATTTTTTCCATTTTGAAAGGTTTATGTTTATAAATTTCCATATTATATGGTACACACAAATCAGATAGAAACCACATTGTCTAGGAGACATTTAGTTCAAAAGGGCACATTTACATTCATTAAAGCCATATGCAGAGGTAAAGAGGAAATTATAATCTGCCTTTACACAGAAAACCAAAGTCACAGACTGAGTTTGATATGCAGAGTGCTGGGATTGAAGACATGTGTCACTGTCCCCTGCCATGTGCACACATTTTAAAGAAAGGGGAAACTCAGTGTAGGGGAATGCCAGAGTGAGAGGACTGGAGTGGGTGGGTGGGGGAGCACTCTCAGAGAGGCGGGGGGAGGGGTGGGATAGGAGGTTTCCAAAGGGGAGACCTGGGAAGGGAACAACATTTGAAATGTAAATAAAGAAAATATCCAATCCAAAAGAAAGAAAGAAAGGAAGAGAGAGAAGGGGGAAACTGGAGCTCAGGGCACAGTAAGGAGAGGGGAAGACTAGAAGCCAGAACCAACCTTACCATCTACAGCCCCCCCACCCCCCTGCCACCCCTCACCCCATTATGGTCATGATTGATATGTCTCCCAGCCCCTAAAGCATCTACTTGAAAAGCAGAACAAAACCTGTTTTTTTGTTTGTTTTCCCCCTTCAAAATCCATTTCTTATAGTTAAGATAACTCTGAAAAATTCACTGAGACATAAGAAATGTGAACTTTCTCTTGGAGCTCCATGATGTTCTGAGATCGCTGTATGTTCTGAGCTGTTCAAACCTTTGTGGCTGGGTTCTGAGGCCTCCCCTACCTCTAAGATGAATTTGGCCAACTGCTGATAGCTGGGGGTTGGGGAGTTGTGTAACTTATAGTCCGGGTCACATCTGGAAAAGATGTTTGCAAAGTTTCATGCAGAGAGTAAATTTGCACTACGGCATGTCATCAGAGTGTACCTACTTGAGCAACACAGAGGTAAGCAAGCTAGGGTGCTCTCTCCTCCTCCTATGAAGTAGGTTAAAGGTGAACATATGGTGTGTGTGCTGATCTAGTTTATAAACCAAACCAAAAGAAGAGTTGTTGAAAAGAAGAGGGGGAAGGACAAAATGACAAGCAGTGGAAGAGGGTGTGTTCCTGTGAGAGGTCAAGGTGTAGGACCAACGGAAAACAATCTAGTGGCAGCACTACCTTTCCCTACAAAATTCTTACAGTTGAAGGACTACAGTCATTTGGGAGAAGGGAACAAAACCAACCTCATATGATCAGGCTTTCTGTTTATACTTGGCATACTATCCTCAAAGCAGGGTTACAAATTCTAGGTGTGGTGATGCATGCTTGTGACTCTACCATTCTGGGGCTGGAGAGATGGCCCAGCAGTTCAGAGCACTAACTGCTCTTCCAAAGGTCCTGAGTTCAAATCCCAGGAACCACATGGTGGCTCACAACCATCCGTAATGAGATCAAATGCCCTCTTCTGGGGTGTCTGTAGACAGCCTCAGTGTACTTACATATAATAAATAAATAAATCTTTAAAAAGAAATACTTACCTGGCAGGGGTGATACCATGATCATGGACGTGATTTTCCCAGGGCGAGGCTTATCCATTGCGTTCCAGATGTGCTGACACATGTGATTTCCCCAAATGTGGGAAACTCGACTGCACAATTTGTGGTAGTCGAGGACTGTGTTCGAGCTCTCTCCTGAAGAAAGAAAGAAACAAACAAAAAATCTCTAACATTCTGGAGCTATGGGGTAGGAGGATTAGGAGTTCAAGGTTGTCCTTAGCTCCATAGGGAGTTTTAGAATAGCCTGATATACATGAAACCTAGTCTCAAAGAAAACAACCACAAAACCCAGACATAAAATAGCCACATCCCATTTCACAGTTGTAAGTGCCAAGGCAACGTTTGACTGATTTTTGCTTACACTGACAATTAAGCAAAGGTAGACCCAGAGGAGTTGAAGGGCGGCAGAATTCGAACCTCAACCTTATTGGGGGAGGTGGACTTTCTGCAGGACTCAGAGGTGGGGAGGCCAATCGGTCTCATGGACAAGGGGCCTGGGACAAACAGAGTTACTACAATCAGCTGTTCTGCAGAGGTAAACCACTGGATTATTCTCACAGCATTGGTGGTCAGCATCTTTTTAAAAATGAGCTGAATCAAGCTGAAAGACTTGGGGACTCTGAGCCCTGAATAGATGAGGGGCACAAGAGGTCTCTGGAAATGATCACTGTAGTGAATCCAGCCCCAACACAGTAAGGATGCAGAGGCCTTCAGGGAAAGCCCAGAGACTTGAGGTAAAGCCACCCAAGAGAGTGCCTTGAGTTCACAGATAGTGCTCAGTGTTGAGAAGGACAGGATGGGATCCTCACAGAATGGATAGGGCAGGGAACCTTCTATGGGATGCAAGGGCAGGGTAGCCTTGTGGGTCCATGGGCAGGGACACGGGGCACAAATGTTATAAACTAAAATTACTGGCCCAACAGCTTCAGGTACATTCTTGCTTTAAAGTGCTCAAGCGATTTCCCCTTTTGTTATTTACTAACCCAAAGTTGCTTCCTTAAGACCCAGCAAATCATAAGTGAAGTCATGATGAGTAGAGACATAACTTCCAATACATTGTGTCGGTTGCTTTCCATTTTCTCAGGCCAAAAAATGGTGGGAAGTACTGTGTAGGGAGGAGAATGAAATTCAAATCCTGCAACACCGAGCCTTGCCTGAAGCAGAAGAGAGACTTCCGCGAGGAGCAGTGCGCTCACTTCGATGGCAAGCACTTCAACATCAATGGTCTGCTGCCCAGTGTACGCTGGGTCCCTAAGTACAGTGGAAGTAAGTGTACTGGGGCTGGAGTGTGTGGCTGACAGGCTGGCATTCATTCAGTCCAGGCCTGGAAGTCACATTGCATCACGATCTTCCTCTCTAGTTTTGATGAAGGACCGATGCAAGTTGTTCTGCAGAGTGGCAGGAAACACAGCCTACTACCAGCTTCGAGACAGAGTGATTGACGGAACCCCCTGTGGCCAGGACACAAATGACATCTGTGTCCAAGGCCTTTGCCGGGTGAGTCCATGTGACATTTTCTTCATAGAACTGCCCCGTTACCAAATTGATTTGTGGCTTCCTTAATCGAATGACAGCTGCTTCTATCTGTGACTAACTTAGGCAGTGTATCTCAAGGTACAGTTCACAGGTGCCATTCTGTCTTCATCATATAATTCTGATGCATGTTATACCAAAATTTGAGAACCACTTTTCTAGATTTTTCTTGAAGTTTTCAGTCTATATGAAGATTTATGAAAAAGTTCTCCCTGAATATTTATTATACCAATTAACATGCACACACGTTTCCCATAACTGAGTGCTTAAGGTTAAACCCAAGAACTTCCTTACACACACACACACACACACACACACACACACTCACTCACTTACCATAACTGAGTGCTCAAGGTTAAACCCCAAGAGCTTCCTAACAGGAGTGTTTCTTGATTAAATTGCCTGTATTCCAGAACAATGGAGAGAGAAGAAGCTAGCCTCCCCCATATGTCTCTGTCATTTTAACTACAACTGCCTCACCCAAACCATGCCTGCCCACTAGTGTTGGCAAGTGAGCTGAGAAACCACTGTCAGTGTGCAAAGAGTCTGACTGCTCTCTCAGGGCCTTTGCACTAGTTTGCGTTTTCCACTAATCAGAAATCATTGCTAGCTCAGCCAAGATCTAAAGCGATGAGAATTGTTATTGTACATGGCCCACCAGCCAACTAGAGTGACTGGTGGATCAGGTTTGATTGAAAGATCACCTAAGGGACCAGAGAGGTGGATGCTTCCGTGGTTAAGAACACTAGCTGCTCCTATAGAGGACTTGGGTAGGGTTCCCAGCACCTGCACAGCAATTGACAACCAGCCCCTAAATCCATTTCCAAGAGGATCTGACATTTTCTTCTGACCTCTGAAGACAACAGGCATGCAAGTGGTTCACATACATATGCAGGCAAAACATTTGCATACATAAAATTAAATATTTAAAAAGAGAGGGGACCTAAGAGGTTTCCTTATCCCTCAGCTTGCGCCGACTGTGTGGGTTCTCTTGTCATCCCACTCAGTTGCAACACATTGAGCTTCTCAAAGACAAGCGCACACGAAGGAAAAGAGATGAGAAGGCTCTCTTCTCCGGCAGACTTGGCTGTTGCTAGGGTCTTCCTGGGATTGGCCAGGGTCCTCCTTGGAGCTCAGTGCACCCCTCTTCACTGCTTTGCTAGGGAAACAGGCTGCCCTGTCATACTTTGACAGGTATGCTGAGAAAATATTTCAACCGTGCGGATCGCACAGCAAAGCAGACTCCCAGTCTCTCCTGATAATTTTGGACATCTCAATGCTGGAATCCTAAACACCAGCAGGAGCCGGGAGTGACTTCCACTTGTCCCTTAGGCTGTGCAGTTCTCTGGTGTGACACCAGCATCGCTGCTCTCCTTTAGCATTCATTGCTGGGTAGTTGTTCTCATTTACTCTGCTTATGCACAGACCATCACATCTCAGACTTTAATCTGTGCGCGAAGCGCCTGGGAAACTGATTAAAATGCTGGTTCCGGTTCACTAGAGAGGGGCGTCTAGTGCAGTGCTTCTCACCCTTCCTAATGATGTGACCTCTAAATGCAGTTCCTCATGTTGTGGTGACCCCCAAGTATAAATTTATTTTTTTGTTACTACTTCATAATTGTAGTTTAACTACTGTTAGGAACCATGATGTAAATATCTATGTTTTTAAATTGTCTTAGGTGATCTCTATGAAAAGGTCTATAGACCTCAAAGGGGTCGTGACCCAAAGGTTGAGAATCCCTGGTCTAGGGTTTCACTATGTCAACAGCATCCAGGCTGTTAGGTGACCATGGGTCCAATGACCACATCTTAAATTGTGAGCTGTGGACAATTTGAGTTCCCAACCTTTGCTAGTTTTAAAGCTGATGGCGTCTTTGTCATTTGTGGACTATGACAAAGACGGACTTGTCTTATTACTGACAGGAACGCATGACTTACCATTGTATGATCTCTAGAGTACTTACCACGTATTTCAATTGTTTTCTTTTCAAAAGCAAGCTGGATGTGATCATATTTTAAACTCAAAGGCCCGGAAAGATAAATGTGGGATTTGTGGTGGTGATAATTCTTCATGCAAAACAGTGGCAGGAACATTTAACACAGTCCATTATGGTAAGAATCTGATCCTAAGAACCGGGGGGAAGGAAACGTTTAAACATAAACTGTTAACTTCATGTAATACAGAAAAGTATTACTGTAAAGGGCAAAATCAGCCTCGCTGTGGTATATTATTAATCTGTCTATAAGGCACCTCATAGTGGTAATTGTCTTTCTTCTTCATTGCCTGCCTTTTATTCTGTCCTTAGAGGATGTGTAATGTTCAGCAGAATACTGATTTTCTGCCAAATTCCGTGCAGGTTACAATACTGTTGTCCGAATTCCAGCTGGTGCTACTAGCATTGATGTGCGGCAGCACAGCTTCTCAGGGAAGTCTGAGGATGACAACTACCTAGGTAAGAACACAGTCTTGACATTTACAGGAATTCTGAGTCTCCTTCTGCAGCAGCAGGAACTCGCAACTTCCTTCCTCCATTTCACACCGCGAGCTTCCTTCCATAAAGAAGATGATCTTGAAATCCACCATTTTATTTTTTTCTCCTGAATACCGCTGCAGAATATTGACTCAAGGGTTATGTTGTTGTGGTGTTCAATAGCAAGGGATTTACTACAGATCTTATAAGTATCCTCTGACTTTAGTATAGATCCCGTGGAGCCCTTTAAAAACATGTGGCTCCTGGGTAACTGTCTTGCAAATGTTTTCTTAGAAGCATTATGTGATTGAATTTTTATGTTATCAGCTCTAACCAGGAGCGGAATCTTTTTAGGTCTATTTGATATTTTATTATGCCAGATATGTGTCTCCATTTCTCCTTTCCAAAAGAGTCTATCACGGCACATCTTCTTTAAGCCATCATTGCAGAAGTCAGACTACTTCGCTATGTTATAGGTTTTTCAATTTTTTTTCCTTTCACATATATTCCTTACATCAAACCACACAATTATTTTATATTTTTACTTATACTTAACTGTGTAAGTAGTTTATATATATTCCTCATTTTTAAACCACAACACACCAAAGACCTCTGTTGATTTTTTAGTAGCCTTCTAACCCAGAACAACTTCAACTCCTTGCTCTTCAAGTCACCTTAATGAAGAAATTTGCCCACTTCCCTGTGAAAGAAGGATATGGGGAAGAGTGGAGTGATGGAAAGGGATTTGGTAGGTCGCCTTATACAACTAGGCTTTTCAGGCCATGGGGCTTGGCCATAGCTGGTACTTGACTGTAGAAGAAATCAAAGATGTCTTGCTGAGTAGTCCTTGTTTAAAAAAAGAAATTGATTTACTATTTCTCCTAAAATGTGCTGGCAGGAATTCTATTTGCCCATCTGGGTGAAGCCTATAGAGGTCTACTCCAAGCATTCAGACACGTTGAACTGGTTAATGAACACTTGTTGAATCAAATGAGAACTTCCATCTGTATTTTGAAATGTCTGTAGGAGCTCATGCATTCATAGCCAGGCATGCTAGCCATGCTAACTTATGTAGGTCTCTGCTTAGGTCTTTTCTGCTGTGTCACCATCCCGTAGTCACTTGCTATGGTGCACCAGCATTCCTTTACACACACACACACACACACACACACACACACACACACACAAAATGAACTCAAATCACAGAAATTCTTATCTTCTTAAAGCCTTCTTTTCAAGGGTAGAGAAAGACAATAAGCAGAAACCTAATAAGCATGGGTGCATACTGGAAGAAGGTGATAAGTGGTATTAGAAAATCCTAGCTGCACACAGAAAGTGGATTCCAAGGATAAGGTGGAGATGAAAGATTTACAGCATAGGGACAGACCATTAAAGAAAGTCGTTGTAGGCAGAGGGAGTCTTTGTAAAGTCTTTGGGTATGTCTGTGTTGAGATGGCGGTGGAATGAGTATGTGTGCGTGAGCACACATCATATCACCTACCCTGCTCTATCTCTCTTATTATTCTTATCAGGACTCTTAGTGAAACAGTGGTTAGCCTGAGGGCCAACAAATGATCTCTCTATGTCTGGCAACCATACCACCTGGGTTTACAAGCCTTTAGAGACACACACACCTACTTATTTGGGTGGGGGTAGGGGTGGCTGTATTCCTGCCCTTAATGGTTGTGCAGCCATTGTTCTGACTCATCATTCCCAGCCCCTCTTTGCAAAGTCTTTGAAGTCGAGCTATGTACAGAGCAAGTCTGTGTGCCTGTTGCCAAATGCAAGGGTGGAATCTTAGGGCTAAATGGTTTTATGAAGACATTGTGTTGAACCATGTATCTATTGTAAGGACCTTGTTGTAAACTCTGAGGGGCACAGGAAGCTCTTGATGGTTCTGAGCTTCTGCTGCTGGACATTTTAAAAGGAATGTTGGGCTGTAATCTTGAGCATCTCTGGTTAGCAAGTTATATCAAGAATCCAAGAGAAGTTTAACATGGTATGAACCTTAAGTCCAGCACAGAGGAGGCTGAGGCAGGATGGTGATGAATCTGAGGCCATTCTGGGCTGCACAGGAAGATGCTGTCTCAAAAATTTAAAAGGACAAATAAAGAGTAAAGAGAAAGATGCTGTGAAGTGGAATGCTGGTAGCTTGGTCTCGATGAGGAGCATGGAGGTGATGCTGATTGGTCCATATCTGTCTTCAGTTTGGAGCTCTCTTTATTTGTTGATGGTTTGAGCATGGTATAGGATGGGGAAAGAAGAGTAAGGGGCTGTTAGCATTGGGTTTAGTCCCTTGCCGTTGATGATGGCAAGGCACTGTAATCCCAGCACTCAGGAGATACAGTCAGGGGGATCAGAAGTTCAAGGTTACTCCAATTGCATAGTGAGTTTAAGGCCAGTCTGGACTATATGAGACCCACTCAGAAAAAGAAAGAAAGGGAAAGGAGGAGTAGGGAAGGAAGAAGAAGGAGAGAGACAAAGGGCAAAGCTATGTTAGAGTCAATGGAGTGAAAAATTCTCAGGTTTGGACCTAAGCAACGGGAAGGAGGCAGTTACTGTCATGGAGATAGGACTTGTTACTTATTCATCCACACCAACCCAGTAGTTTAAGATCAGGACTGTTGCCTGCATCTTTAGCTCCTGATGCAATGTGTATATGAGAAGCCCTGAGTAAACACTTGCCAGATTGCTAAACAGCTATTGCTAGTGCTTCATAGAAAATGGAATTCGCTTGGAGATAAAGGTTCATCTTTTTCAAAAGGCTACAAAGCCTGATTTGTAATTAATTGCTAAATAGATGCATCTGCTTTTTAACACCAAGTATTAAATTGAGCAGTAGCTTTACAAGAAAATGAACGGGACTGGGTTGTAGCTCGATTATGAACCATGTGTTTACAATTGAACATTTATTTGGCCCTAGGATCTGCAACACAGACATACAAACATGCATATATGCACAGGAACACTCACACACACACACACACACACATGTTCTCACACATGCATGAATTAAAATAAGATAATTAAGTGGCTTCTGGAAACCACCTTCAAGTTACTTTTGGGGAATCCCACATTTCCCATTCTACAACTACTTGAAATATGTCAGGCATTTTCCCCCCACATACTTAGTTATAAATCTGAGCTCGTAGTAGTGTTTATGTTCTGAGTTCATCCTCATCAAGTTAAAGAGCGTAGCGTGAAGTGTCCCTTATAAACTAATTTCTTGAGAGCTGAAAACCACATTGAATCGTTCTGTCCCTCTGTTCCAAAGGAAGAAGATTTTCTTCTATTTTCCTTGGGAAAATGTCCTCTGTCCAAGTACTATCTGGCTCCATTCTGTTGCTTGTTGTTCTCTCCCATGTGTGAGGTGGCTGAACTCAAGCAGAGTCTGTTGACAATCTTTTCTTCTTTCCTGGGCATTTCTTAATCTCCCTGTGAAAGAATGAGAAGAAAGTTAAAGGGGACTGGTCCTCAGGAACGGGCAGTATGGGGAAGTCAATGCTCCGCCCAAGGAAAGCCTTTCTGAAAGCCAATGTGGAGTGTGCGAGCATTGATGGCAAGTCACAGCCCACTGAGTGTGAAAACAGACCTCTGAGCGAGACTCACAATGGTTCTTTAGGAAGCTCTGGCTTGTAAGGAGGACCTGGTGTCACACAGGCTGAAGTGTGTGCATATTTACCTTAGCTTGAAGCAAGGCGCTACTAGTGGCTCCCTTTAGGTACTTTACAGCCCACCACCCTGTTTTGCTGAGCTCAGTCATTGCATTCTGTTGCTAAGCAACCTTCATCTTTATTCCCAATAGCTGGGTGAAGATTGGTCAAGTCTCTGCACTCTCCCTGTGTGTTTTGAGAAGGAATTCTTCTCTAGTGGAACCTCTGCAGCACCCTAGTTCTGATGGCAGGAGGGACAGCAACTCAGGAAATTAGCTTCCCTAATCTCATTAGCAGGAGGTGGAGCAGGGGACTCTGGATTTGGGGAAATGGTTTGTTTCTCGAGGTACTGAAGCAGAAAGCCTGCCAGTCAAAGGTCACCTTCCACGGGGATCCCTCTTGTTGGGTTAAAACCATGTTGCACTGCCCCTGCCTTGTTCCTCTCTCTTCAGGAGATGTAACCATTTTCGTGATACTCATTTGCCTCTGGGATGCTTAGCCCTGGATTAATTCTGGTTGTGGGAAATCACTCATCCATGCAGTACAAGAGAAAGCCAGAGTTTCAGTTTATTGATACGTTTGCAGAAGTCTGTGGGCATACCATTTATAGGACAAATCTTGAGTAGGGTTTTACATCATTTGAGGTCTTGTCTCATTGTGCAACTCAACACTAACTGGAATATGAAACAGGCAGTGATAAGTGGCCTCCCCTCTACCCCCAGTTCTGTTAGAAGCAAGAAAGGCAGCTGAAGCCATGGGAAGAGACTTAGGGATTAACACAGAAGAGACCATGTTCTTTGCAAATCCAAATTGATGTTCAATTTATAACTCTGGCATGTGGCACTTCATTCTCCCATTTGGAGTAGCCAGAGTGTGACTTATGATGGTGTTGACAACACATCATGCTATCACGTACAAGTGACCTGCTTTGGAACCACCCTGGGGGTGCCAAGGGAACAATCACATTTCTCTGTGACCCTTTGGAAGCCCTACATCTCACTCAGCTGGCAGGTCTCCAGCTTCCGGAGCCAAGAAGTGAGTGAGACATGGTTTTCTGAGGTTCTCACCAGCTAGGGAAATAAGCCTCAGGATGGAAGAGTTCTGTTCCCCTCTCAGGGGTGTCAGCTTCAGTCACTTGTCTCAACAGCATCTTTTACTGGCCTACTAAGGATTGGGATCTTAGGGTTCATAGAGGTGAGCTGTGAAGTGGTTTTAACTGTACGAAAAGTTCCTACAGTTTAGCAAAACACTGCCAAGTTGTTAAAGAGCTTAGCCTATGCCTATCTCGGTTCTATTTGTAAACAAGAGAAAGAATGAATGAGCAAATTTGCCTACTTGACAAAGTTTGCTGGTTCTCTTCATGGGACAACTTTAGTGTCTCACAAGCTGTGGAGACAGATCAGACGCTGGTTAGAAGCTGTCTGGCCTTGGTAAATGAAGTCACTGATTGGTAAACCACGCTTTTCTCATTTGTACATCCATATCTACAAATGTGTGACATGTATAATAGAGCAGCCTCACAGAGGTGTGATAAGTAGTGCATTGCAAGCTGCGTGTTAAGAGTGGAATGGCCGGCTATGTGGGCATGGGATGCAGGTGTAGAAGACAGGCTGAAAATGAGGCCATGGTTTGTATGGTAAGCGCTAAAGAAAAAATGGTCTCATCAGGTTTAAAAAAAATACAAATGTTTTTAACATTTTATTTATTTAATTTAAGTGACATGCATGTGCCACTGTATGTATATAAAGGTCAGAGGACAATTTGAGGGAACAAGTTCTCTCCTTCTATGCAGGTACTGGGGATTGAACTCAGTTTATAAAGCTCGGCAGCAGGTGTCTTTACTTGATGAGCCATCTTGCTACCCCTCGCTGAGATTTTCATGTTTAGAACATTAATCTAAGAATATGAAAGTATCTCTCTCCTATCTTATATCTAACCAAATTATGTTTTGGTTTCAATCATGCCCTGGCTGGTTGTAATGGAAAGTAAAGTGATCCACAGAGATATGTTCATATAAGTTGTCCAGTCAAATCAGGTGGTAGAAGGTATTGCGTTCTTAGGATTCAACTCAATGGCAAACTGAAATGCAGTCATTTTAGAGAGAATTCCTGGTTATACCAGGCATTGTGGCTACTGCTTTGAACCCCACCATTCAGGAGGCAGAGGCTGGGGCAATGTTGAAAGTTTAAGGCTAGAGTGAGAAACAGTGAGTTTAGCCCACTAAAGTACAAGGTTTTTCTGCTGTTGCTGTTGTCTGATACACACGTGGCTTAATACCTCAGCCTCCATCTAAAATCCTTCGACTGTTGCTGTCGTGTGATTAACTTCAGGCTACTGAGGACTTCTATATCATATTTCTCTTAGTTTACATAGAAACCATAGTAGATAGGTGGTTTTCTTTATCTCTATTTATAAATAAAGAAACTGAGACCAAGAAAGATTGAATGTCCAAGGTCACATAGCTAGTACACGGAAACCAAGACCGTGGAATCAGGGCCTGGCTGACAAGCCTCAAGTCTTCTCTTCTGCCAGCCCCTGCCAATCAGGGTGTTCTTGTTTATTTGTTTATTTTTCAATACATCTGGTCACTGGCAGCACCTCACCCAATTCTCTTTTCCCATCTACAGCTTTATCAAACAGTAAAGGTGAATTCCTGCTAAATGGAGACTTTGTTGTCTCCATGTCCAAAAGGGAAGTCCGCATGGGGAGTGCCGTAATTGAGTACAGCGGATCCGACAATGTGGTGGAAAGACTGAACTGTACGGACCGTATCGAGGAAGAACTTCTCCTTCAGGTAAACACTGGGCTGGTGGCCATTGGCTTCTCCTCTTGGCACTGCAGGCCAGCAGACTTCTTCCTAATCTCTCCACCCATTGCAGGTGTTGTCCGTGGGAAAGTTGTATAACCCAGATGTGCGGTACTCATTCAATATTCCAATTGAGGACAAACCTCAACAATTTTACTGGAACAGTCACGGGCCGTGGCAAGCCTGCAGCAAGCCCTGCCAAGGTACCTGCTCAGGACTGTCCAGCTTCTATGGGTTTGAGGATGGGGGTTGGGGCGTAGGCGGAAGGGGCTCTGTTTCACTTATTTACGGATTTACTGATTTTTTTTTTTTTTTTAAAGAACAGCTATGTACATGCAAACCACAAACCTTTCTAACTGCATGCATCTTCTCACCTCTTTTATTTGGACCTTTCTAGTTGTTTCAGTTGTCAAGTTTAACTTTTTAAGATTCAGGTCATGTCGGGTCATGCTGCATTTTCTCCTAAGAAGTTTGAATATATGTGTAAAGCCATGCAGAGTCAATACTGCCACTTTAATTTTCTGTCATGTGGCTTTACTGGTCATAATTTTTATTAGTTTTGTTTCCTTCTGTTAAATTAGGATCAGCAACAGGATCAAATTCAGCCCCTACCCTCATTTTATTAATACATTTTATTAGAGCCAGGATACACCAGTTGGTTAACAATCCGTCTATGGGCAGCTGGTTTTGTCCTGTCCTGGTAGAGTTAAGTGTGGCAGAGATCATACAGCCAACACGACTGACAATACTTACTATCTAGCCTTTGATAGCAAGTGTAGGAGAGTCAGTCCTTGATCTCAGTAATTTAGAGCAGGTTATTTCCTCAACATAATGTTCCTACTCTTTGCTTAGGGGAGCGGAGACGAAAACTTGTTTGCACCAGGGAGTCTGATCAGCTCACCGTTTCTGATCAAAGATGTGACCGGCTGCCCCAGCCAGGACCTGTCACTGAAGCGTGCGGCACAGACTGTGACTTGAGGTGCGGCCTCTGTTTGCCTTGTATCTTTCTACCAGAGTCAAGTGGGCTTGAGGGGAGTTTCTATGGGGGATGTGATGGAGACAAGAGTTGCCAGTCTTTTCCTAGCCTTCCCGTGTTTTCCTCACACAAGCTCCAGCCAGTTCTGAAACCTTTTAGCTGAGACCTATAACCATGGATTTCTTGTTCTCCTAAGAATTAAAAATAGTTAACAGAGCAGAGCACTTATCCAAAAACAACTTGATATTCACAACTCAGTGATTAGGTTTTGGCCTTGCCACCAAGTCAGAGCTTATGTAAGAATCCTTATGCTGTTCCCTTTCCATCCAGAGCAGACACTGTGCGGAATTCTTATGTACATGAAAGTTTCAGTGTCTACATATATCAAACACATAAACACATACACAAATCAGGCAGAGAGACAGAGACAGAGAGACAGAGATGGAGACACAGAGAGAGACAGAGAAAGTCAAAGAGACATAGAGAGAGACAGAGAGACAAAGAGAGACAGGGAGTCAGAGAGAGACAGAGAGGGAGACAGAGAGGCAGAGAGAGAAGGGCATAGAAACAGACAGAGAAAGACAGAGGGACAGAGACAGAGAGAGGTAGCGAGACAAAGAGAGATAAAGAGACAGAGAGAGAGAGAGGGAGAAAGAGAGAGACAAAGAGAGACAAAGAGAGAGAGAGACATGAAAGGAATGAGAAGAAAATCCAAATGTGACTGGCTAGGCATTCATGCAATTCTGTGTTTAAGAAAGGTATGGTATCTGATGGAAGAAATATTGAGAGGGTGGAAAATTCTAGAGTGTTTCTATTGCCTGAGAGGGTGACTGTGTATAAATATCCAACAGCAGGAGGGTTGTATTGTACAATCCACATGCCAAGTCTGTGACTACTTTGGGAGATTATTAGCATAGACTAGTACAGGTGTGTGATAAGATCTCTCCATTCACAGGGAGCAGAGTAAAGACAGAAGCGTTTTGAAGTTCCACATTCCCATGCCGGGTCTTCATAGTGTTAGCTGCATGGTGCAGGAGCACAGAGTATAAGGTCCTTTTGTATGACTGAGAGAGGACAATGCCATGATCAGTTAATTAATGGTGCTCTGTCCTAGGCGTCAGAGGGGCAGTAGTGACATATGCATCATAGATCTTCCAGTCCTGATCTGGGGCTCTGACTTCAAAACCAGGTTCTTTCCACACTGCCACACCTTTTCTGAGGCTATTGGCACTGACTGGGTCGCTCAGTGGCTTGTCAAAACATATGGACAAAAGTCACTGTAAAAGTAAGATGTTAAAAAGGGTTTTTTTTTAAAAAAAAAAAGAAAGTAAATATTTGGCAGTACTACTTTATTTTAGATAGTATCCATATAAACCTATTTGCTTCAATCAATTGAGTTATACTGGTTAAATTAGAATTAAGGAGTCCTCTCATGGGAAGTTAAGCTGAAGAGTCACTGAATTCTTGCACAACTTCCTTGAGATGCAGGGTTAACAACCTGAGGAAGATTGCATTTTCAGATGGCCTTAAATTTAGCCATCGCTACATCGTCTACCATTCTCCAAGTGATTACGGTAGAGTAGGCCATCCCTAAGATCTGGGCTTGTGTTTGTCTGTTGTGTTCGTTGTTGCTATTGCTTTCACAGAAGTGGACATTAAGCCTAGAGAATTATACATGTTAGGCAAGTATTCTGCCATTGCGTTGACCCCAGCTTTCTCCCTAAATTTTAAGATAGGCTGTCACTAAGCTGAGAACTAATTTTAACAACTATATATAATATCCCCCACAGTAATAGAATGGGCTTTCTGATTCTATTAATGCAATTAATAGTCTATAAAATTTTCAGATACTACTACTGTCTTAGTCATTGTGCTATAGCTATGAGGAGACACCATGACCATGGCAACTCTTACAAAAGAAAGCTTTTACTTGGGGCTTGCTTATAGTTTCAGAGGCTGAGTCCATTTTCGTCACAGCAGGGAGAGTGGTTGCAGGTAGACATGTAGCTAAAAGCTGTATTCTGATCCTCAGGTGTATGTGTGTGGTGGTGGTTGGGGGAAGGACTGGCATGACCTTTTGAACACCAGTGACACACTTCTTCCAAAAAGGCCACACTTGTTCCAACAAGGCCACACCTCCGAATCCTTCTCAAATAGTGCTGCTCCCTGATGACATTCAAATAGATGAGCCTATAGAGGCCATTCTTATTCAAACCACTACAACTACAGCATAGATTTTATCATTATTTTATATATAAAAATATTAAACCTGACTGTTGCTGTGCAGATTGCTTCAGGTCACACTGGCTAACATAACAGCTGAGGCTTAAATGTGGCCCATCCAATGGGAGAGGCTGTGTACTTCAGCTCTGGAACAAAGCTGCTTCCATTCTTACTTTGTCAATGCTGTAGAATGATAGTCACGCATCCCATTCTGTGGTCCCATCTGTGAGGAATTGATCTCTACCCGTGCGTGTCCTGCCTCATCCATTCATCCACACTGGTACTCTACTGTCTGACTCAGACTGGGGCTAGTCACATCCTGAATGATACATGAAGTTTCTGTAGGCCTGCTACCTCAAACATTAAACCTCCTACTCTATGGTGGCAAAGAAAATAAGTCTGTACAAAGCATTTCAAGAAACAGAGCGTGTAAAAGCAAACAAATGATATTCAATAATCTTATTACAAGCTTATCCAGTAAATATCCTTTTTAAAGAGGAGGTAATGTTTGTACTGTTAGTTCAAGAACCAAATACTTGTCTTTGAGCAATCTCAAGACGAGTCACAATTCAGCATGTGATGGTTCAGGTTTCTCCTGCAGTAGACACCATTAAGCATAGTGTTCACACGGATCTTAAAAGCCAGTGCAGGGCAAGGTAGACTCAGCTTAGGAGAGTGTTACATTAGGCTGCACAGACTATCTCACAAGGGTGCTGCCTCCTCATTGGCTGATCTTTTAAAGTGAGCTGAAACTCTGTGAGGGAAGTAAGAAAATAGGGACAGGAAGATTGAGAGTTTGAAGCCTGCCTAAGCTACACTGTAAGACCCTGTCTCTCAAAAACCAAAGGCCAAGGATGCAACCGGAACAAGCATGGACCAGGCCTGGGGTCTGCTCTTTGGCACTGCAGAAAATCGAGAGAGGGAGGCAAAAATAGAAGTTTCGTGGAGACTCAAATGCCAAGGATGGCATAGTCATAATAATAATGACTAATTTATTGCATATCCTCCATAGGTGTCAAACGCTACTCTCCCCACCTTGTCCCACTTGATCCCCCACTTAGTGATCGACTCAGGCACTCTCTGCTAATAAGCACGAGAGATTCCATTCATACATTTGCTGATTAAATAGCACGTACTCTGATTTTTGTTTATATTCTTGTCCTAATACCAGATAAAGCTTCGGCCTGAATTTTTTATTCTGATCAATAGTGAGGTCAATGTGTTATTATTCTCTAAATTCCCCGTTTAGAATCAACTTTCAAAAACTTTTTTTGTTTTTTTTTGGAAACTCTGCAGAGGCCAAGTGGGGACAAGAGCCGGAAGCACAGAGCTGAATCACCAAAGCAGTTCTGATTGCAGATAAGGAGGAGAGAGGGGACTTCATCCCTATCTTCTCAGAGGTAGCGGATCAGAGTGTGGAGGAAGTCAAACGCTGAGGGCAGAAGGAGTTCAGGGTTAGCTTTCGAGCTCCACGAAGGGGCAAGCTTATGCTTGTGGCTAGCGGTCAGCTAAAGACGGTGGCTTGCAGTCAGTGCTCAGATTCTCTCACTACTGGCTTTTCTCTGACTGTTGGGAAAGTTAAAGGTCCCTGCTAAAATGTGCAGAGACACTAAACCAAGCCTAAGGCAAAAATGCACTGTCCCTTTTGCACATCTGACAATCTGTCTAATCAAAACTCATGCTGAAATCTGGCCAATCAGCTGTGAGCACAACTGAGCAAACAGACGGACCGGTTCCTGGTTGGTCAGCCTCCAAAGTGGTTTCTCCCAGGCATGTTTATGGGATCACTAGTCAGATGAAGCCGCTCTTGGCTTGTGTATTTGAGAAGCCCTCCAAAACATCGTCTTCCTCATATGGATGTTCGTGATGCTGATGAATATTGTGAATCTCCAAAGATCCACAGTGTATAAATCCATTTCTTCTGGTAGTTCTCAAAATCATTTAATCCAGCCCCCATATCTTTTCCTACACACGTGTAACACATTGTCTTGACTCACTTATTAGCATATTGGAACACAGGTTTTATTTCGTTGTTGGTGGCTGAACACAGCACTTTTTGCAGACTGGGCAAGGGCTCTACCATTGAAGTATATCCCCAGTCCTCAGATTTCTGAGGCAGGAGCTCTCTATGTAGCTCAAGCTGGCTTTAAACCTCAGCTCCAGCTCCCACCTCCCAAGATACACATACACCTGACTACAAAATACTTTCCTGAAATATAGTAAATATAATAGCATTTTATTTCCCATAAAATGAACTGTGAGCACACCATACTGAAAAACAAATCACTGTCCAGAAAGAATATAGAGCAAACTAGATATTTAGAGTTCGATTGTTTTTATAGATCCTTCTTGGGGATCTCTGCTTGGCCCCTGGATATTATGGGATGACAGGGAAGTGACTTTGGCAGCTGAACTGCAAAGTGCTTTCTTGTCAAGACATCTCCCTCCTTCCCCCAGATGGTAAATAGCCTTCCCACAGGGAAGTGATCATGGAGGCCTGAGGAGGTAGCCAAAAATCAAAGTGCAGATGAAAGTTCCAGATGCTTCTGTTGAACGAGTTCACTTTTTTTTTTTTTTTTGCCTCACTTCCTGTAGGAAGTGACAGTTTGCCCCAACTGGCCTGTGACAGGATGAGATAAAGGGTGAGTTTATAAGTCCTCATTTACTGTGTTAGAACAAAATCTCCCTGACGTTATTTCAGTGTAATGGAAAATCCCAGCCCACCTTCCTTGCCAGTGGTCAACTCTGACCTACTTTTGGACATTACTTAGAAATTCCTTGATAAGTGCCTTGGCTTGAGTTCCTCTTCTTTCCCAACTCCTCCCCTAGACAGGTGTGTATACGTGAACTGTTAGGACATTGAGAAGTGGCACACCACCCAATGGCTGAGATGGAGGGAACTAACCATAGGAAAGGAACCTCCCCTGGAGGTCAGAAGGAAATTATCTTTTTCTAGATTTCCAAATACATTTCAAGATCACTGACTTAAAAATTTGAATTAAACTCTTTTTTTAATTTATGTTTTAAATTCAAGCACTTTGGACTCTGTCTCTGTTGTGTCATAGAAAATGAGAGTAGCCATTAGCATGTCCTGTGCACCTGCTGTGTGTCAGAAGGCTTCCTTGTGAGTATCAGGGATGTGAAGGTGGTAAAGTCTTATGGATGCGAGTCTAATTTTAAAAGTGTATAATGAGGATTTGGGAGACAGTTCAGTTGTAAAGTGCTTCTGCAAGCACAGGATCTTAAGACCACATTTAAAATATTGAGTGCAATGGTGCAGCTGTATAACCTCAAAGCTGGGGATATAGTGGACCCACGGGTGGAAGAAGATTCTTGGCCAACCAACCTAGCAAAATCTGAGATTCCTCAGTCTCAATGACAGAGCCTGTCTCAGAAAATAA
>NW_022196903.1:86597719-86600219 GCF_008632895.1 Mastomys coucha | reverse complement strand
GGAGAGGGGCATTCCAGCGGTGGGGTTTTACCGCCGCCGCCGCCGCCGCCGCTGTGTGACTTGGCCTGCACTGTACTTAAGCTGCTCCAGATCCAGCACATGGGACGCTCAGCGGCTTGCTGTCCTGCAACGTTTCCAGGGTTACCTCGCCCTGCTGGAGCTGATTACTCCAGTTACAACTCCACGTGCAGGTTTTCACCCTGTTCTAAACTGCACACAAGTATTTAAACAAATTCACAGCAGACGTGGCATCTGGCAGATGTAATCCTCCCTGGAGTGAGCCTCTGTGGGTATGTGATCCTGCCTGCCAGCTGATTTGGACCAGAGGGTCTAGACTGTGCTTTGGGAGGGATATTTTGGCTGCCGACGAGAGGAATCCAAAAACTCACCTCTCATAAATAAGTAAGATTCTTCAAATGTAGTCAGATCAAAGGGGTCCAGCATCATAATCATTGGGTTGAGATTCTTTTCCTAGTCTTCTAGTGTGTAATGGGTTCCACATCTACCATTTCAAAAGGAGAGAGTGCACGTCCCCTGGGCCCAGTTTGCTCTTGGAATCTAGTCTTTCCTAATATAGAAGCAAGAGAGTGCTGTGTACTATTTAAGCAGCACTCCAAGTTCTTCCCAGTAGAAGTGGAACAGCTGTCTGCTGTCACTTATGCAATCTGTTGAAGAATGACTCCCTCCACCCTGAACGGCCAAGGCCACTCTTGTTCCTTAGCCTCTGTCTTCATTTCCAAACTTGCATGCAGTACACAGGCAGCTTTATAACCGTGTCTCAGGCTTCTTCATCCTTACTGATAGTGTCTTTAAAATTCGTCTTATTACGTTTTTTAACACTTAGTGTGGGGGGGGGGTGTGGAGAGAGAGCTGTCTGTTGTGTACATGTGAAAGCTAAAGGACAACCCTGATTCCTCCCTGCACCATGTGGGCTCAACTTGAGTCTTTATTTCGGAAGCGAGCACCTTTACCCGCTGGGCCATTTTCAGATCCCCATACTGTCACTTTTCTGCTGGAGTCGTCTGCTCCAGAGAACACTCCAGTCCAGCGGCAAATCATGTTTATACAAAGAAAGTCCTTTTATCCTTTCCAACAGTGCTTGTTATTGGTCCAAATAGCTATAGCATTCCCTGACTAATGAGAGGGTGTTAACATACCTCGGGCTTACTGTCAGGAAGTGACTGCATATCCACTACTACTGACACCAGACAGTTTCTCATCCGCTTTGCCCATCTCTCTTACAAGGGATCTGGCCTTTCTCTAACTGATCATCCAACTTAGGCAAACATTTATATCTAGGATATTATTAAAGAGTCAAAAAATACTCATAATAAAACAATTCCCAATATATGTATTAGCAAAGAGAAAAAAAAAAAAAACAAACATTCTGCTGACTGAGCACAGCATTTAAAAAAAATTTTAAGCCTTGTATTGGAATTGTATTCTGCCTGTATTTTTGATTGAATAGAAATACACAGGACATAAAATTGACTATCTTAAACAAATTGGTATTATTCAATGCATCCATGTTTTATGACCTCCATCTACTTTCAAACTATTTCTAGCACCCCAAAAGAAACCCTATATGCATTCAGCGATTATTTCCCATCCCCCTCTTAGTCTCTGGCAACCCCCGCTTCCAGTTTGCATTTGGGGTCTGTGGATTTGCATAAGCTGGACTTGCTTGTGTAACAGGCATTCTCTCTGGCTGGCTTCATTCACACTGCACAAAGCTTCTCACACTCATCTGCCTAGCAGCATGTCTGATACTCCATCCTGTGAACTTCTGAATCCTATCCCATTGTGTGGAGGAGTGTCTAAAATAGATATTTAGGTTCTCTCCACACTTTGATGACTATGTCTTTTGCTGGCATAGATGAACAAGTATTTATTTTAGTGCCCAATGACACTTATTTGGAATCTGTTACCCGGGGATATAATTGTTGGCTCCTATAGTAACTCTGTGTTTAAGTATTTAACTTCCAAGTGGCTTTCCCCGGAGGCTGTACCATTTTCTATCCCTCCTAGCAATATGTAAGCAATATACAATTTCTTTCCTATCATTGTCAACAGTTACTGTTTTCCATTTGGAATCATAGCCCTCCTAACTGAGTGTAAAGTGCTGTCTCACTATGGTTTCTGCTCCTATTTTCCTAACAGAAAAAGATGTTGATCAGTCAGTCATGTGTTTGTCACCATTTGAATATCATCTTTGGAGAAATGTCTAGTCAAACTTCTTGTCCATTTAAAAAGATTAGAACAGACTCTGATATGGGCTGTGGCTCTATAGGCAGAGTGCTCTTCTAGCATGAACCAAGTCCTGATTCATCCCTAGCACCAGGCATGGCGCATACACTTGGAATGCTGGCATATCCCTATCATTTCAGTAATCAGGAGATGGAGACAGGAGGATCAGAAGTTCTGAGTCAACCCTGATGACACAGACAGTGTGAGGCCAGCTTGAGCTACACAGAACTCTGTCTTCCTCCCTCTCCAAAAA
>NW_022196903.1:86524091-86597569 GCF_008632895.1 Mastomys coucha | reverse complement strand
AAAAAAAAAAAAGGAATCAAAGAAACCTATCAACCACTTTAAAACATACCTTTTCTCACTTTCCTACAATCTACCCAGTATCATTCCCTTTTCTAGTCTCACCCAGTTGTTTAAAAATCAGGAGGCAGTGGTGGCGCACGCCTTTAATCCCAGCACTTGAGAGGCAGAAGCAGGCGGATTTCTGAGTTCGAGGCCAGCCTGGTCTACAGAGTGAGTTCCAGGACAGCCAGGGCTACACAGAGAAACCCTGTCTCAAAAAAACAAAAAACAAAAAAACAAACAAAAATAAAACAAAAATCAGGAGGCTGCTAATGTTATTTGAGTTCCATACATGGCCTGGGTACTGATTCTTAAAAATCAAATATATCATTTACGAATACTTTCTCCTCTCATTTGTTGTTTTTTAAAACTCTGCTGATCATGTCCTTTGATGGACAGATGGTTTTCATTCAGGCAGGGTGTAATTTATTTGTTCTTTTGTTGTCTTTGCTTACAGTATAATAGTGAACAAACCACTGGCAAATAGCACGAATGCCCTTTTTATTTTTAGAGTTAAAAATAGTTGGTAGCTATTGTTTTTAGGCAACTGATGCATTTTTAATTATATGTATATATGTAACTATATATATAATTATATAACTATATATATGTATATATATATATATATATTTATATATATATCTGAGGTGGGAGTCTGGCTTCACACATGTGGGTAAACATCTGTCCCTGTTCTATTTGTTGAAGAGACTTTATTTCTCCGTTAAGAGTATTGGCACACCTGTCAAAAACCACTAGAGCATAAATGTAGAAGTCTGTTCCTGGACTCGGAACTCTGCCCCACCAGTCTGACTCCCTGTCCTGATGCCAGCACGAAACCATTTCAATTCCTTTCCAAAATTTTGAGATGGGAAAAGATGAGTCCAACTATATCCTTCTTTTTCTACATTTGTTGGTGCTTGGAGTCTCTTCCCATTTTGCATACACTCCTTTTGTATGAACCAGTTTGTATTCACGCTTCACAAAGGTATGTGGTTTTTTTCCACTGGGTTTCAATGGACTCTAGATCTATTTGGTGAGTATTGAAATTTTATAGCCTTATTTTACAGTAAATAAGTATCTTTCAGTTTAAGACTTTTAATTTCTTCACTCCTTTAGAGATTTTAATCATAGAAGTCTTTCACATTTATAGTTACATTTTTCCTAATATTTTTATTCTTTCAGATATCATTATAAATGCATTTATTTTCTTAATTTCCCTTTCGGTTGTTTTTGATGATCTGTAGAAACATATCTAATTCATCATCATCATCATCATCACCATCATCATCTTTTTTATTATTTTTATTTCACTTGGTGTCCAGAAACTGCTGGATTTGAGTGTTAGCGATGGTGGTTTCCCCGAAGATTCCTTGAGATGTCTGTGTTTGTTGTGATAACGTGGGCAGATAGGCTAGGCTTGGCTTCTGTTTCCAATCTTGACTTTTCCCCCTCCTTCCTTTGTCTCCAGCTAGACCTCCAGTGTGCTCAGAATAGTGAAGGTTACAGGAGACTTCCTGTCGGGTTCCTGACCTCAGAGGAGAAAGTCTTTCCCACTGTGTAGGAAGCATGTAGACAAGCATTTTACCACATTGAGGGAGGGTCCACTTACTTTTTTGGGGGGTGCATTTGCATGAAAGGTTTTGTTTTTTGTTTTTTTTGGTTTTTTTTTTTTTAATTTTGCCAAGTGACTTTTTTTCAGTTGACATGATCATAGGTCCTTTTAAGTATTTTTTTCTTTCTGTTTTATCTACTTATATGATACATTTCATTAATTTTTTTTTAATCATAAGCCAGCCTTGCATTTCTGGGCTAATTCCCACATGACTACAACCCATACTATGTTACAGAGTTTAATTACTAGTATTTTCTTGAAAGATTTTGCATCTTTATTTACAAAAGATATTTGTCTATATCACACACGCATGCACACACACACTTGTGATATTGATATCAAATTATGGGATAAATTCTCAAGAAATAACTGAATGTTGTATCAGTATTCTTAGCTAGGATGCTCTTTGCAGTATTTTTAATAAAAGACAAGATATTTGGTTCTTACATATTTAGGTGCTGACCTTGTGGAAAATGATCCCTCCTCAATATTTTGGGAGTGTTTAAAAAGAACTGATGTTAACATTTCTTTTAGTATTTAGTAGCATTCACTTGGACTTAATTGGAAAAGTTTCATTATTGAGTCTATCTCTTTGTGGAGCTATATTCATATATTTATTTCTTCTCTCTCTTTTGGTAGTGGGGATTGAACCTAGGCCCTCAGGTATGCCAGTCATGTGCTTTCCCACCAGGCCCCACCTCCTGTCCTCTGGGTTTGTACTTTATCCTGTATCCCGCTCAAGTCTACTGTGGTATTTATCACTTACTTTCTTCTTCTTTGGGTTTTAGCTTGCTCTTCCTTTTTGTTCCTTAAGATAAAAATTTAGGTTTTTTTTTATTTCTTTTAACTTATTCTTTGAGAATACCATATTTTTCTCATGCTCTTTCCTGTCCCACAACTCTTCATAAATCTTCCCCATCTTCCTCCCCACCCAAATTCATGTTCTTTCTCTTAGTGGCCAAAGAGCCACTAAAAACCATGGCGTCTGATCTGTGTTGGTCATCTACTCCTGATTACGAAGAATGACTCAGAGTGTAGTTGATATACCCAGTGTCATGTCATTGAAGACAACTGAAGTTAAAGTCACCGCATAATAGGGCACAATATCACAACTAGACACCAAATGCTACCAAATTAAAAAATCCCCAGTCCCAGGGATGAGTTACATCTTTTTGAGTCATTGGCCAAAGGGTCCCGTAGACATCACCACCACCATCACCACCACCACCACCGGCACTACAGGCTGTTGCCAGTACTATAGGTTGCCCTCCACAACTTGAAGGTAAGCTCCTATTGCTAGTAAGGCTACTGTTTTGAAATCTTTCTTATTAATTTCTATGTAGCCATTTGCAGAGATCCATTTCTGCATGCACCCTGCTTTCACCGTGTCTCTCCAGTTCTCTTCTGCTTCTCTCATCTCTCTCCCCAGAGTATTTTCTAATATCTCGGCGATTTGTTCTCTGACATACTGCTTGATTAACTCAACCAGGGAATTTATCAGTTCCCACACATTGGTAAACTTTCCAGGTTTGCTTTTGACCATTTCATTGTGGTCAGAGAAGATGTGTCCCATGTTATCTTATCAGTGTACTGATCCTTGTTGTGTGGCCTCACTGGTGGCCTATCTTGAAACAATGTTTCATGTACATTGAAATGAATGTACAATGTGGTTGGAAGAGTAAGAACTGTCATGATCCTTTGTTACCCAATTTTTCAGCTTCTTTCTTCATTAAGTACTTTTCAACTGCAAGTTTTAAAGTTCTTACCATTGAAACTCCAATTAACAGTTGTCTCATATCCGTTGTTGCTGGATTAGTAACTCTTTCAGTATAGGGATGGATTCTTTCAACATCTTCTGCTGTCTTACCCATAACAGCCCAGCCCCATCCCTTTCCTCAGTCTGTAACTCTAACAGAGTGCCTTGCAGCACTGCATTGATCTCTGTACTACTTGTATGCTGTGACATACTTAACTACCTTTTGGCTAGTGTATGTGTGGGTGCTTTCCAAGATCTCATCTCTTTCTTACCAATAACTCTGCAAAAAGCATCCTATGCAGAAATATTGATACAACTTTCCATGATTGGCTGGGAATTATTTCCCAGAAGTCAAAAATCACAGAGGTGTACGAAATACCTGTGTTAACCAGGATACTCCAGCAGGTAGAGTGTGACAGGTCTGACAGTTATGGAGACATGCCCCTCTTCCTCCTGGAGCTCGTGATCAAGGAGCTGAACTCTTATAAGTGTGATTCCAGTAGCAGACAGAAAGAATTCTAAATGCCAATATAGTAAAAGACCAGTGTAAATTATGTGGAGCAAGATTACATAGGTTTACCTAATCTTTGAGTGCCAGCCTTTGAGTGTCACAGTCCACTGTGACAGGAGGACTTTTCTCTTGCAGAACATTAGAGGTGCGTATGTGAAAGAAAGGGTTTGGTGACATTTTGGTTTTTTTTTTCGTTCTTCCAGTGCAGTGTCACTTGTGGTCAAGGATACCAGCTAAGGGCGGTGAAGTGCACCATGGGGACTTACATGTCAGTGGTCGATGACAATGACTGTAACGCAGCAACTAGGCCAACCGACACCCAGGTGAGTCTCCTGTTTCAACTCAGGTATTGGCTTTGGGCCTCTTTGGGACTCTCTTTGGAGCACAGGCAAAGGAAAAAAACCAGGCATGGAGCCAGTTAGAATTTTCACCCCATATGTAAAGTTTTGTCCCAAGTGTTGAAGACGGCCAAGCATTAGTGACCTTCAGTCTCAGGCCATAGCACTTCTGCACTGAGTCAGCTGACTGCTGGGGTTTTGATAGCTATGTATCAAACCAAGGAGCTGTGGGCAGCTCCTGAGGCTGGGAGTGATTATAAACAGGTGTGCTCTTTTGTTTTCCACTCTGTAAATAAGAGACTTGTATCCACCCACAAATGACTGAGTTCACTACAGCTATGTTCTCCCAGTGATTAAGGGGCATTATGCAGAATTCCTACCGCTGGAGAACAGAAAATTCCTTTTTTATCAAAGGTTGACCTTCAGGGCCCCAGGTGTTATCTTTAGGTGCCCCCTAGGAAAACAAGTTTAGGATTAGCAAATTTTGATTAGGAAACTACCTGAAGTGTGAGAACACAGTTTAGCCTTGAGAATATTTAAACATTAACAGTTAATACTTTTTAAATGTTACCCTGCTCTTTCCAGACACACACACCCCTTCACAGCGTTTCCTTTCCTTTCCTATAAACAGGTGACTAAACAGAGCTTTACTGGCCGTTAAGGAGACCCTGCCCTGTGTTAAGGCATCCAGAAAAGGATTCAGATCATATTCCTCTCTGAAACTGAAACAACTGGAGCTAAGAGTGTTTGGGGGGCTAAGCAAGGCCATGGGGTTTGTAGAAGCAGGCAGAAATAAGAGTATTTAGACGTTCTCGGTGTGTCCTGCTCTCTTACCATGACTGTGTCTCTATGAGCATGTGCTGCCTCGAAGGTAAATGCTTTCTCCTTTCATGTCTAGGACTGTGAATTAGCATCTTGCCACCCTTCCATACTGGCCCTAGAACCAAGGAGAAATGCACACAGTGTACCCAGAACCCAGTGGCGATTTGGGTCTTGGACTCCAGTAAGCAACAGACCTGGGGGGGGCGGGACAGTGGGGAGGTATGCAGAGGAGACAGGTACTCTGACCTGACTCTAGAAAGGAGGTTAAGAACTGATAAGAAACTGGGCTAAGTGGAAAACACTAGGAAGCCATCTCAATGACACATCTGTGTCCTTCCACTCCCACACGCAGTGCTCAGCCACTTGTGGAAAAGGTACCCGGATGAGATATGTCAGCTGCCGGGATGAGGACGGTTCTGTGGCTGATGAGAGTGCCTGTGCTTCCTTGCCTAAACCAGTAGCCAAGGAAGAGTGTTCTGTGACGCCCTGTGGACAGTGGAAGGCTCTAGACTGGAGCTCTGTAAGCATGGGTTTTATGGGGTTGGATGGGATTGGAAGATGGATGCAGGATAAGGAATTGGAGGGTTCATATTATGAACAGATAATATTTCAGAGTTGGACACGAGACTTAAATTATCCTATTTCACATATGCATATCTCTCTAAATGTGAAAGAAATCTTAGTCAAATATCCAAGGAGTGCACATTTAAAAATAATATGTGAATCAATACCTGGCCTGCTGGGCTGTGCAGATCTCAGTCTGCAGAGGCATATCACTATATAAGTGACTTACAGAGCCCCAATAGCAGCAAGAAGAGGAAGTAGTCTAGGGATTCTCTGATTTTGAGTCTGATTGCTCATGCATCCTGTAATCTCTCAAAGGCAGGTGTGTCCCTTAGTTCCCTTCCAGGAGTGCCATGGGACCTTCTCACATTGCTGTGGGCCCTGTCTTCTAGGGACACAAACACCATCTGGGTAGACTTTTATAAAAGCAGATGAACCTTTTCTTCAGGCAACGTCTGACGTCAGCCCTTCAACACTCCCACAATCTAGGAAGTAGCTTAGGTTAGGTGAATAGGGAGGCTGTGGAAAAATACGATTAGTATTGCAGGACATTTAAAAATATATGTGTGAGACAGGGACTCACAGAGCTACACAGAAACTCAGACCCAGTCATTTATTGATTGCCTGATTCAGAGCAATTTAAACTCTTGAGCCACATTTTTTTTTCTTCTGCTCTTAAAAGAAGAATGGGCCTAGGATATAGCTCAATGGGTAAGAGCTCTCTCTGTGCCAGCAGAATCTGAGGTTACATTCGTGGCACCCACATAAAGACTGGGCATGGAGGGTGTGCTGGTAACTCAGTGCAGGGGAGCCCAGATAAACAGATTTAAAGGATCCCCAGAGCTTGCTGGCTAGCCAGCCTAGCTGAAAACCAAGAGTCTATGGTTTAGTGAGACACTGTCCCAAGGGAATGAGACAAGGAATTACAGAAAGACAGGCCTGCACACACACACACACACACACTCTCACAAAATTGAATAAGTAAATAAAACTAACTTCAAACAATGACCAGGATGAATATCTATTTTATGACATTATTAGTGTGATTGAGATTGTATGCATTGGATGCTTAGTAGAAAATAGGTACTCAACAAGTGACTAATAATCTAACCTTAATGCACAAAGTAGGAGGAAAAAATAATCTTTAATTACAGTAGATCAAGAATGAAAGAGCAGCCAAGGCAGTAGCCAGAGACTCTGTAGTCAAAAGCCTAGCAAATCAACAAGGAGTTTGGATATTGTTTTAAGTGGTACAGGAAGTCACCGGATGTGTGCATGAGTCAAGTTGTAATAGGTGGCATTATGTCACTGCTAAACAATACCTATGTGGGATGTATCAAGTCCTAAGCAGAAGAGCGCAGCTGATATCACTGACTTTAATCCTGGCACGAGATATCAGATGGAAACAGAAGAAAGCAATCAAAGCTGATTCTAAGACTTTTAGCTGGGCACCTGGGAAAATATTCAGCCACCTGCAGAAACATATACTCAAAACCATAACTCTGACTCCAAAATGACAGTCCCCTCTTTCTTTCTGAATATTCAACATAGTGTTCCGTGACTTGTGGGCAAGGTAAGGCAACCCGACAAGTGGTGTGTGTCAACTACAGCGACCATGTGATTGATCGGAGTGAGTGTGACCCAGATTATATCCCAGAGACTGACCAGGACTGCTCCATGTTACCGTGCCCTCAATGGACTGGCTTGGCTTACCCATTTCAAAACGAGGACTTCCGTCCCAGGAGTGACAGCCCTAGCCGCACTCACGTGCTAGGAGGAAACCAATGGAGAACCGGCCCCTGGGGAGCAGTGAGTACCCACTCTGCTTCCTTCTCTCCGACTTGAGTAGTATATGGTGGAAAGCAGACTAGAATTGGTTCTGAAGCAGTTTCCCTTTGAAAAATTATGGGCACACCTTTGCAGTCAAGTGTGGTGAATACCAATGGCTTCATTGTAGTTCCAGGGAAGAACCCCTTTGGAGGAGGGAGCTTCAGTCCTGGGTGATGAGATGTCATGTCTGAACCATGACAGCCAGGTGGAGTATAACTGGAGGAGAGGGAGAGCAGAAAGATTTTCTGCAGAGGCGTTCTTTTTTCTTTTCTTCTTAAATGCTTATTTGTACATGTATGTGCAAATACATGCATGATTGTGAGAATCAGACTATGGATAGCTGCAGTGGATTCTCTCCCTTCCACTGTGTGGCCCCAAGGATTGAAGTCAGGTCCCCAGGGTTGGCAGCAAGCGCGTTCACCTGAGAAGCTCTCCCCTAGGTTGAAGGGGAGTTCTTAATGGAGGCAGGTGTCCTTTCCTAGGTTAACCTCAATTTCCTTGTCTACAAAAGGATGACAATGTTAAGTCCTTTCCTGTCATTTCATGGGTTAAATGAGATGATTATGTAAAGGGCTTTGTGCCTCACCTGCTTCGGGGTGAAGCCAGGCAACTGCTGAGTTATCTTCCTCACACTTGTTGTTCCTGGCCTTCCAACCACCAAGGCCTTGAAAAATATTTAATGTCAATAGAAAAGAAATTGCATTCAGATGGTTTTAAACTGTTATGCTGGATGATTTTTCAAAAATACGTTGTAGAATGCTGAAGCATTTCATGGCATTCCAAAGGGAAGGATGACAACAACGTCTGCAGGCTGAGTAATTAGAGTGGGCATGCCGATCCCTGGGAGTCTTGTTGATTTTTTTATGTCTAGTTTCCCTCTAGTACCGCTAATTGTGTTAAATTATTTCTGGGCTGAAAGGATTAGAAGTCTGCCACTCCCCCACAGTGAGTGTAAATGCAGTGGAAATCTGGCCTGTGGGCGCTGATTGGAGTCTGTGTAGACTCCTGAGTGTGACTGCTGGCTTTCTAACCCAGCAGCTTCACCTGCCTTCCTCCTCGTCCTCCTCTTCCTCCTCTTCCTCCTCTTCCTCTTCTTCCACTTCTTCCTCCTCCTCCTTCTCTCTCATTTCCTGCAAGTTTCCCTCCCCTACTTAGGAAAGTTTTCAGGTTTTCCGTTCTAAAAAACTGACCAGTGATCAGAGTCCCTGGTTACTGAGTAATTGTGGTTTTTCCTGGCTTGAAAAAAAATATTCAGAAGTCACACATGTATATTTTGATGGTGCTATGAAAGGTTTTTTGTTGTTGTTTTGTTGTTTTTTTTTCTTTTTCTTTTTCTTTTTCTTTTTTTGGCTGTTGATGATGTTTGGTGTGGGGAGGGGTTTCATTTTGTCATTTAGAACTATTTTTATTTGAATCTATTTATAGGGAAGATGTGTTTGTTTCCAGTTGAATGATTCTGCCCTGTGGCAGAGTCCCCAACCTAGAAGGTTTAGATCAGGAAAGTATATTATTTTCCTTATGATGCTTTTGGTTTTCTCTCATGTTTATTTTTATTTTTTTTCTCTTTTTCTAAGTGAGGCTTCAGCTGGACTTTGTAATTTTTATCTTTCTTTTGTATTTTTTTTTTTTTTTTTTTTTTGCCTCATGTTGTCTCGTCTGATTTCTCCCTGGGGAGTGAAATTTGCTCTGGAATCTTTGCATTAATATGGTACCTGGCAAGCGTGGCTTGCAACGCTGAATGCTCCCCGTGGTGGGGTAACCGGACTCATAGGTGACAATGTAAGGAGACGATACAAAACTGTATTGGGTGGAAAGCTCAAGGGATATTACAAGTCCATTTACAACATGCAGGCCTTTTCTAGTGTTTTTTACATTCTGCTCCTCAAAGCTACTTAAGATTATTGTTCTCTGTGTCTTTATTCTATATTAGTTTGAAACTAAAACAAACACATGAAAAACCAAGTAGGCTTAGAGTAAATATACCAGAACCTTCAGAGAAAAAAAATAAAATTTTGTAAGACAAAATACACTTAAATAGTTCTCAGACACTACCAATCAATCTATTGACCCGCTCTATGACGGAAAAGTGGTGGTGCGTAGGGTGCATTTTTACCTTTTTTTTTTCTTTTCTTTTGTGCACACATGAGAGGAGATCAAAGGACAACTCCCCAGAGTCAATTTTCTCTTTCCACCAAATGAGTCCTAGGAATCAAACTGAGGGCATCAGCTTTAGAGGCAAGAGCCTTTGCCCACGACTGCATCATATGGCCGCAGGATGCTTGAAAGGTTTCTAACATTTTAAATCACTTATCAGTTGACCAAGATAGGTGAGCCACTATTATTTCCCAGCCCAGAAACTAAGCTGTAGTCAAATGCACTCAGCAACATATTTTTTCTTCACATCTTGATATGGCACAGGCTGGCGGAAGCACAGTCAGAGAATAACTTTAAATGACACTGGCTTTGAGAACTGGTGAGGTATGGGATGGATTTGGCGGCCCCCATGCCTGCAATCCCAGCACTCTAGAGGCCAAGGCAGGAGAATCGCACATGGGTTTGAGATTAGGAGAGGCTACACAGTAAGAAATTTTCTCCAAAAATTGGGACCTACAACTAAAACCAAACCACTCAGCTTGTTAGTTTGAGAAAATTGCATGGTTTCAAAGACTCATTGAGTATAAGCCTTCCAGCCTTTCCTGGTCACCATAGTGGAGGGTGCTAGAAAATACACCAGGTTAAAAAGGTAAGAGATTTCTGGAAAGAGAAATGCACCAACTATAGGTTCATAGGAGAGCTATGAGAAGTGTGTGTGGGAAACCACCGAAATGCAAACAACAAAGGCCATTCAAGAACATTCCATTAACGTGGACCGAGAGATTTGTCAAGATGGAATTCAACTGAATTCACTGAGGAAGCAAAAGGCAAATAAAGCATGCTGTACTATTATTGGCCACGGAAGTATATGAGTTCCTGAGAAAAAGCAGGGGTGGGAGCAAGGGGGAAAAATCACCCACTGTCTAATGTCTAAATGACATTCTGTGGCACCATTAGGAAGTCACTGAAGGAGTTCACATGCAAGTTCAATTTCCTTAATTGGGAATTTATTAAGTATGAGTGAACCTCTATGTTGAAAGAGATGCAAACATTCGTTCTAGAAGCTCTTGACATTTGAAAAAAGTCCACAAACTGTGATATTTCTGCCCCCCTCAGAGATGAGGACAACAAACTTGGGTGGACAATGAACCGGGCTGCACGGAGAACTCTAAACATAATCACTCACTGCAGCCAACCCCTGCTGACAGGCTAGAGAATGTGAAGGGAAGCACACGCCTCCCTTACAGTCCAGGCATTCGCATAAGTGTACAAAGTGAACAAGCCGACCTTGGGGAAGTACACAGTCCCTCTCCTAACTTTCTCCACTAACTATGAAGACTGTCTATGAAATCTGCCTAGCTGATTTATGTGAAGGTAGGGGGCAGGTGGTGCTGAGGATAAATCTGCTGCTCTGTGTGCTTAGTGTTCTAGTACCTGCGCCGGAGGCTCCCAGAGGCGAGTTGTGGTGTGTCAGGATGAAAATGGATACACAGCCAATGACTGTGTAGAGAGAATCAAACCTGATGAGCAAAGAGCCTGTGAATCTGGCCCGTGTCCCCAATGGGCTTACGGCAGCTGGGGAGAGGTAAGAGCCAATCATTTGTCTGTCTGTCCATTGTTGTCTGGCTCCTATTGTTTAAGATCTCATTGTTCAGAACCAGATCTAGGAGAAGTTTCTTGATCTGGGATTCCCTAGAAGATCTCAATTTAAATTCACTTACTACCTAACAAGAGAAAGCTCAAATATATAACAGATGGGTAATGAGGAAAGATTGTGCGTAAATATAAGTTGTTTATTAGTTAACCTCTCATAGTTAAAAATAATAATGAATGCTTATAAGGGGTGGAAATCACATGTTAAAGTAGCCATGGGAGTCTTGCCATTATTCTTATAGTTTTGGGTGCACTCATTCCCATAGCAGAATGCCTTCCAAGGTTTCAAATACTGTTCCATATATTGTTATTCTTTATAAAACCAGAATGGGTGTTATTCTGATCACAGATGACACTAAGTGAATGATGAGCTGTATGTTCTCAATGCTCCAATAAAGATCTCTTTGACTTTTCTTGATCAAGGTTAACACAACACGGTGTTTGGAGTGCATGAAAACAGGTCCACTTCCTGACTGTGATTCTCTTTTTCTAACTAAGATATAATTAAACCATTTTCCTGCTTCCCTTTCCTCCTCACTCCAGCCCTTCCCGTGCACTCCTTTGTTCTCTCCTAAAATCATGGTCTCTGTTTTTATAATTGCCATTTTATATATATATTATATATACATATATAATCCTAAATAGGAGGCAAGCAGTGGGTGCACATGCCTTTCACCCCAGCACTCAGGAGGTAGAGATAGGTGGATCTCTAAATTCAAAGCCAAAGCGAGTTCTAGGGCAGCCAGGGTTACACAGAGAGACTCTGTCTTAACAAACAAAACAAACAAATAATAATAATAGTAATCCTAAATATGTGAATACAACTTGTTTGTTCCATATATTGTTACTTCTATGTATATGATTCCAGGGATGACCACTTGCTATTGGATAACCAACTTGGGAGCTCTTCCCTGGGGAAGACTCTTTCTCTCACTTTCAATATTCACTAGTTGCCTGTAGTTATTTGTCTAGGGTTGGAATCTGATGAGATGTCCCTTGCACTGTAGAGTATCTATTGATGTCATCCTTGTTTAGGATTTGTTTAGGCAGCTATGTTGATGAGACTTCATAAGTGTAGGTTCTCTGGTATTTCTAAGACATGAAATCTCACAGCAAACATCCTGTTCTAGCTGCTACAATCTTTTCATAGCTCTCTAATCCTTTAGCCTGAGGTGCATGAGTTGTGTTAATAGCTGGGTTGGATTTATTTATTTATTTATTTATTTATTTATTTATTGTGTGTGTGTGTGTGTGTGTGTGTGTGTGTGTATGCATACATATGTGCATGAGTTGTATTATAGCCCCATTTGGGGCTAGGCACCATATGGCCACTTGTTTTCCGGATTTTGAACAGTTGTGGTTTTCTGTAGTGGTTGCAAAGAGATATTTGTTTGATGGTTAAGGATAAATATTAGAATGAATTTGGGAACCATGCAGTTTTAGTGGCTATAGGTTGTCCTCCAAGACCACGAATTTATTAGCTTCAGATAGCTGGCTGTTTCCCGTACCGTGCACGATTTCCCTCTTGTTGAGTCCCAGTAGGCAGGTGCTGGTTGCCACCATGGTATGCATGCCACTAGTGTACCCTTAGGGATGTTGTCATGCTGAATGTTGTTTTAATATGTAGGCATGGGTAGGACTATTGGTTACTTGGAAGCTTGCATGGCACCTTCTGGTACCATGAAAGATAGTCATCGTGGAGGAGGCTTTGAGGTCAAAACCAGCTCTGGGATCCTGTTTCTAACATACATAGTGTCTTCAGCCATGGAACTTACCTTCCATCTCAGGGAGGCGGCAAAGGTAACCAGCAATAACCTATGTTTTGGAGTCTCTTAGATAACTCTGACCAACTATTCAAAAGAAAACTTCTCAGGCCAGCACTTGGGAGGTAGAGACAGGTAGATCTCTGAGAGTTTGAGGCAAGCCTGATCTATAAAGTGAGTCCAGGACAGCCAGGACTATTACACAGAGAAACCATGTCTTTCCCCACCTTACAAAGAAAGAAAAAGAAAAAGAAAAAAAAAGGCTTCTCTGCCCCGACAATATATGTAACTATATATGTATATGTATACTCAGACTTGTCAATATTATATGTAATGTTAGGTGGATATATAATGATTCCAATGACTTTTCTATACATCTTTACTATCTTACCCTCCTCTCCACTTCTTCTTTATCTCCGTCTCCCCTCCCTAATTAAAGAGCCTCACTTTTCCCCATCTTTCCTTTCAAATCATTTGTACACTGCTACACTTCTCCCTACTGCTCCCCTGCATCCTACTGTCTCTTAGGAAACTCAGAGTAGATAGAAAACAAGTGGCATTTGTCTCTCTGGGTCTGAGTTACTTAGTTCAATATGTTCTTTTCTAGTTCCATCCCATTTACCTGAAAATTTCACAATTTCTTTTTCCTCTCCAGCTAAATGATATTGCATGGTGTATATGTGCCATATTTTCATTTCATCTACTGTCAGTTGAAGAACACTGGGTTGTTTCCATTTCCTAGCTATCATGAATAGAGCCACAGTGACCACAACTGAGCAAGTATCTGCAGAGTAGGATGTCCAATCCTTTAGGCATATGCCCAGGAGTACTATAGCTGGCTCATGTAGTAGATTTATTTTTAGCTTTTTTGAGTCTTTCCCATGATGCTTTCCATAATGGCTGGACCACTTTGCAGTCCCATCACCGGTGAATGAGGGCTTCCTTTCCCTCAAATTCCTCCAGCATTTGTTGGCGGTTGTCTAGCTGGTCTTTGCCGTTCTGACTGTGGTAAAGTAAAATCTCAACATCATTTTGATTTTCATTTCTCTAGTTGTTATGAATAATAAACTTTTTGAGATATTTTCTATAATGAACATTTTTGAGATATGCTCTAGCCATTTCATTTTTTTTTTAAAGAACTCTCTGTTCAGATCCCAAGCCTAGTTGTTGTTGTTGTTGTTGTTTTTAATGAGCCATTGTATTTTAGCTCTTCTTAGTACAATTACTTATTACTATGGCTATTAATTCTCTGTCGTATTGTATAGCTGTCAAGGATTCTTTCCCACTCTGTGAGATTCCTCTTCACTTTACTGATTGGTTCCTTTGCTGTCCAGAATCTTTCTAGTTTTGTGAAGTCTCACTTGCCAGTTGTTGCCCTCAATACCTGAGCCAATTGTGTCCTGTTCTACACCTACATCCTATGCTCTTGCCCATGTTTCTTCTAGCTCTTTCCATGTTTTAGGTTTCGCAATGAGCTCTTTGATCCATTTGGACTTAGTGTTTGTGCCAGGTGATAGATATGGGTCTAATTTCGTTTTTCTTTACATGGACACCTAATTTCCCCAGTTCAATTTGTTGAGGATGCTTTCTTTTCTCCAGTATATGTGTTTGGAATCTTTGTCGGATTTTAGCTGGCTGCCATATAAATGTACCCATATCTGGGTATTCAGTTTTGTTCCATTGGTCTATATGTCTGTTTTTGCACCAGCACGTTGGTCCTCCCTTTGGTTTTCTTGTCAATTTGACACAAGCTAGAGTTATCTGCCAAAAGAGAACCACAATTGAGAACCTGCCTTAAAGAAAACCTGGCTGGTAGGCAAGTGTGTGAGGCATTTTCTTATTCAGTAATTGATGTTGGAAGGCCCAGACCATTGTAAGTGGTACCATTCCTGAGCAGATGGTCCTTGGCTATATAAGAAAGCAAGTTGAGTAAGCCATTGAGAGCAAGCCTGCCTCCAGGTTCTTGCCCTCCTTGACTGTCCTGACTTTCCTCAGTGATGAGCTGTTACCTGGAAGCATAAGAGGAAATTAACCCTTGTTGCTTTGGGTTATGGTGTTTTATCACAGCAATAGAAAAACCTAACTAAGGCAAGTATCATATTGTTTTCATTACTATGGTCTGTAACATGTCTTGAGGTCTAGAATGATAATCTCTTCTGTATTGATCCTTATGCTCAGGACTGTCTTTGCTGCTATCCAGGCTCTTTTTGGTAACATTTGTGTTGGTGGTGGTGGTGGTGGTTTTTAATTTATGTGATTTTGATTGGGATTGTACAGAATCTGTAAATAACTTTTGACAAAATGATCACTTTGACAATCCTAATTCTATCAATCCATGAGCATGGTAATGGTATATCTTTCCATTTTCCAATGTTCTTCTCTACCTTTTCCTTCAGAGAGTTAAAGTTTTCGTTGTAGAGGTATTTTACCTCCTTGGTGGTAAGTCATGCCTAGATGTTTTCTTTTCTTTGAGGCTCTTGTGGGTGGGAGCGGGTCTATGGCTTCTTTCTCTGTATGCCTGGAGGCTGAAAGCCATACAAGCTGAGGTGCCCGGCTTTTCCAATGCACTGGTTGTGGAACTTTGTTTACAGCTGGGGAGCTGAGGAGGGTGCTTGGAAGGAAGGATCAGACAGTCTCATCCCGATAGACCCTGGTTCAGGATGTGCAGAATCTGGCTGGACCTAGCTATGAGCTTTATCAGTTTTGTGATAGTAACAACTTAGCCTAATTTCCCATCATTATCTATAAACTGGAATAGTCATAGTACTGCCTACATAATACTTATGACTATTATATGAGACAGCATCTATTAAATGCTCTACATGTACCCTTCAATCAACCAGGTGACATTGTAACAATGCAATAATAACTTACTTTATTAATAGTAAGAGCGATGTGCATTAGTAGTAGTACTAATTATTAGTAGCATTGGGAGTTTGGAGCTCCTGTTACATTTTATAGTGGGACTTATATACATGTTTATGTTAATCAAAATCTTTCTCTAGTGTTGAATCTGTAAGGAAAGCACGTACTTAAAGTTTGTTGAGTTGTTCTGTCGTGACTGTTTACCAATTAAAGGCTGAAAATTAACACCTGGGAGACCCCAGCTCTAGAAGAAAGGAAAAAAAGACATAGGAGACGATGGGGCCACCCGTCCACAGTCTTATGTCTCATCAGTTCATATCCATAACCTAGAAGTCGCAGGCAGTTTTTCCGGGGATTTTTTTTGTTGCCTCTCACTGATGTCATTCTGGATAGCACTACTGAAGGAGGAGGGAGGAAAGGAGGGAGAAAGGGGGAAGGTTTGATGTGAGGCTTCCCAGCACTTTGTGCAGTTTTGTCCTGTGGGATCCATAATTAGGCTTCTGTAGTTGGATCCAAGCCAGGTGAGTCTACGCCTGCCTTTGCCGTGATGCGATGCTTTCGTTATCAGCGGCTGACCCTTCCAAATGTTGTGGGAGAGCTGGCCTTGACGCAGCAGGGAAACTGAATGTCTGTGTTCCTGGATGTGAGCACAGCAGTGCTGTCCAAGAAATACAACTTGTTCCTGCCTCACAACTGTGAGTCCTGCCAGCAGTGGGAACTTCAGCTAGCATTCCCTGCCGCCATGCTGATTGTTCATTCCCGGGGGGAACACTGTACTTGTCCTGAGGTTTGAAATAGAGTTAAACAGTTGAACACCAGAATTGGAATAAGAAAATCAGCAAAGGCTCACCCATAACAGCTTCAGAGAAGTTGCTGGGACACATGGGTCTGTGCAAAACTCAGTCCTTGGATTCAACCCCCAGCAGCATTTAAAAATAAAGTTTGAACTTGGACCTGGTTGCTCATGTCTATAATCTCAGCACACAGGAGGATGAGGCAAGGGGCCAATCTGGATTACAGTGAGTTCCAGACCAGCCTAGACTATATATGGTGAAACTTTGTCTCAAAAACCAAAGAAAGAAATGATTACCTGCCACCAAATAAAATAAAACTGGCCAAGCCATTATTGCTTTATTTGATATTGAGTAGTTTCTAGTTACTTATTTATTTACTGGGTTTTGTATACCTCAAAGAATTTTATCTTAGCTACTGGTTAATGGATTGAGATTAACTTCCCAACCTTCAGTTTATTATATGTGAGCAAGTATCTGTGTTCTCAACCTGATGAGATGAACCATATAAAAGTCCTTATTATGAATGGAAAGGAAGCCTTCACTAAGAGATACCTAATGTTCACAGGAGGAACCATGATCCATTGGCTGTATCATCGTTGGCAATTTGCCTTGGCTCAGCCTGTCAAACTTAGGATGCCCCAATGCTATAATAAAGTGTAGACAAGAAAAGTTTCCTGTGTGGAAATAGAATTTGTCGTGTGCTGTTCACACAAACTAACTGTAGCATTCTTTGTCCCTCTTTCCAGTGTACCAAGCTGTGTGGTGGAGGCATGAGGACAAGACTGGTGGTCTGTCAGCGGGCCAACGGTGACCGCTTCCCAGATTTGAGTTGTGAAGTCCTGGACAAACCTCCTGACCGTGAGCAGTGCAACACACACGCTTGCCCACAAGATGCTGCGTGGAGTACTGGCCCGTGGAGCTCGGTACGGCCCTAATGCTTCATGTTTGTTCCCCAAGCTCTGAGACAATTGATAGGAGTATTTTTGGGTATGCCTTCATAGCCAAGAATTGTCACGCTCATGAAGGCACACTAGATACTGGGCTGTGAGCACCCTATTATGTTCTCCCTAATATAGCACAGTAGAATTGACACTGGATAGCACTGCCAAAGTGACTTTATAGAAAACATATACCTCATGCAGAAATGGCACCAAGAAGTAGCTTCCTTTGCCTAAAAGAGCTGTGTGTGTGCATATTGCTAATGATTTAGAGAAACTGCTAGTAGCAGCCAATCTTCACTTTCTAAGTTGTGGTAGCTCTGACTCTTAGAGTAAGGTTCCTACTCGTTGAGAGCCAGGCATTTTTTTTTTCTTCAATGACTATCATTTGCCTTTGTGAAACTTGGATATATCTTAGCACAGTCAACAGGAAGTCTAAACCCACCAATAGACTAGTCATTTTGGAAATACAGGAGATTTATTATTATTATTATCATCATCATCATCATCACCATCATCATCATCTTTCAACAGTGTAATAATCAGTGACTCAATATCTTCCAAGGTATCTGGACTCTCTTCCCTGCTCCCAGACAGGAAGTCCGTCTGAGACCAGTTTTTACTTCATTCCTAGCCAGTAGCTGATGTGGTGAGGCAGGTTTGCCACTGTAAATACTATACAAACTTCTGGGGGCAGTTCTAAGCAAACAGGAGGATTAGCTGTGTCAACGCAATGCCTTGGCTAAGCTGTGGCAAAGATTATGGAGCCAGTAGGTCTGATGTGTCTAAGTACAGTAAATATTCTATAAGCACATTAATTGCAGTGAAGCTGAAATCCGCCATTATATTTCCAGAAGCCCTTTTTATTCAGTGGGAAGCTCTTACTCGTTCCTAGCACCAGGTGAAGAGCAGACTAACTGAAGGAGTGTGATGGACACCCACTGATGCTTCTCCAAGTCAAGGGTTTCAGCAGCTATAGCTCCATCGGTGGGGATTGGTCCCATACCCTAGTTACAAGGTTCTGTACTGCACTGAGCTAGAAGTCGAAGCAGGAGCTAGACTGTGCTCCTTAGCTGGACTGTAGGGTTTTATTCCAGAGTTTAAGGAAAGGCACAATGTCCCATCTATGATTCTCTAAGGATATTTTGTCTACAACACTGGCACCTTTTCCAGGTGAATGCTTTAGAAGAGGCTTGACGTAACCTCAGGACAGGCAGGATGTCCTTGGAAAGCCCCGACTTCTCCCTGTCACTGCCGCATGCTACTGTCCGTGAAGTGTTCCTTCTCGAGCCTGTGGCATGTTCACTCAGCCAGAGCTAATTCTTCTGAGTCCATTCACACTCTCAAAGTTCTAACGTCACTGGTTAGGCCCCTGTGAGAACCTTACAAGCCTCCTTATTACATACTCTTGTGGTTTGATGAAGAAACCTGTGTCTCCCTTCTCTAGATTTTAATCCTTAGATTATCCCATATTTTTCTAAAATAAATTGTTTAGGAAAATGGAAAAATATATTCATAGTGAGTTATAAAATATAGTGTTGGGGATATACCTGCTTGTGTATATATATATGGATATGTGTATGAATATACATATATATGTGTGTGTATGTACATACATATATATGCTGGTTTCTCTTCTCTTTGAACATTCTCTCAGTATATTCCCTATTGATAGTTTAATAGCTTAAAATTTTAAGTATAAGCTGCTGGCTTTTTTGAGCTGAAGAGAATATTTAATATTGCTGTTCTTCTTGGAGCTGCATATAGTCAACTAAACTATAAGAGAGAAAGAAACGAGATTAAAATTTCTGTGCTCTGGCCTATGCAGATTATGGATTTTAAAGCTAGCTTCACTGCCTGTGTAATCTCATAAAGCTATTGTTGCTTGACTTAGATTTCAATTCTACTGTCTTAAAAGAGAGGCCACCTTTATGAGGCTTTTAAACTGTGATTTTTTTTTTGAAGAGTTAAATCAAAAATGCTTTAAGTGGGTAGATAATTTAAATATATTAATTTTATGTACATGTAGAGCAATCACTCAGACTCTTACTGTAGGATTTTGATTTTATGTTTATTTACATGGATGTTCTGGCATAATATCTTAATTTACATTTTGGCATACCTCAGTGACTCCTGTTTCTAGCCATAAAGTCTTTTTATGGTGCTTTACCATTGTAACTTACAGTGAAGTTAACAAGACTACAAAGAAAAAAAAAAGGTCTAAGGTCTTTTGAGGTGCTAAGGTCTTGCTTCCAATAGAAAGCAACTTAGACTGAGGAGAGGCCAGAGTGGTAATGACTCCAGCAGGTTGCTTTTGCTCCCAGAGACTCCCACACATAGACACTGCCATATCACAAAGTAACTACTGCTCTGTGACACAGCCAAGGTCAAGTGGAGACAGCTTACGTCAGCGCTGCCTGTGCAGGAGCAGTATCTGAGAAAGAAACCCCAGGTCATTGTTGCTACAAGTTTCAGAGTCTTTACAATGAAACTTCTTTGAATTTCAGATTCAAACCACTCTTTCAGAGAGACCACAGGTTCTGGCTCAGATCTATGAATTGTGGTTATAACACTGGTGGCAGTGTCTCTGTCAGGGGTATCACCTCTAGTTTGAGACCATAACAAGTTCCCAGCCAGCCAGAGCTACAGAGTAACCCCCCACCCCAGTCTCAAAAACAAAAACAAACAAACAAAAAACATGATTGAGAAAAATATCCTGCAAAAATGTCTTTTCTGGAAGTTTAAAAATAATGTCCTTGAATTCTTGGCATTGTTTGGTTTGGGAAATGGTGTTCTTCAGCTCTGCTGAACTATTGAGCCAGTCCTAGAGCACATTGGGTAGCAAACACATGTATCCCATGACAAATGGGACAAACTGGGAAGAGAACTCTCTGTTGTCAAGGTAAAGTAAGAAATGTCTTACAAGTCAGGAGCATTCTAGACAGAGATAACCCATCTAGAAGAAAAAAGTGGTGTCACTATCAATGCCACATTCGCAGGACTGTTTGGGGAAATTTAATGTTTGCAATGCCCGGTATTTCTGTTTGCTGATCATCCTGGAGATGGTTCTCTTTGCAGAAATGGCTTGTTTGGGTGTTTCCATGACAACTCAATAAGCTTTCTCTGAGCCTCTGAGGCCTGTGCTTGCCCACCTGAATGATGAGCATTTATGAACTTGCAAGGGAGCTATGCTCTGGTTTCAGCCCAGCACACTTAAGTATTTGTGTCTACCTCATTTTCATATCACAATGTACAGTTCCTATAGGTAGAAAGAGAAAATGTTTGACATCAGTGTTTTACAACCTCATTATTTCACTAGAAAAAAAGTTATAAATATCACAACCATATTGCTAAAAATAGTTTTGAGCGGCCACATCTACATATTTCTGAATATTTTGAGTGGTACAGATTTCTATGTGTTTATATAATAAAGTATTTATTTTTTCATGTTATTTAATTTCATAAGCAATGTCTAAAAACTAGTATATGTGAGCTATGAAGGCAAATAGGCTATTTGGATTAGAAATGAATGTATGTTTCTTTTGATTAAAAATATACACATATATATATTAATTTTGTAAATTCTGTCCTGTAGCCCACCCCCAAACTCTGAACAGCCATGTATTAAACTTCATGTCGTTGGCTAGGCTAAAGTGTGCATTTTGAAAGGTTACTTTACAAGAATTCCAAATCAGAAGTGATAATGAATTTGATAAACAAAATTTGTAAGACTTAACACTATGTTGGGTAGCTCTCTCTTTTCTAATAATGTTGTCTTGGTTTATTGAGTTTCAACTATGAAATCGGAATGCTCTGTTTACTGAATTTGAAAATAATGGTATAACCTACCCAGAAGATAAAAAAAAAAAAATGACTAGAAGAGATGATTCTGAAACAAACCAGTAATGTACACACAGGATTACACCTGGGTCTCTGCCCAGACAGCTGCAGAAGGCTTCCGTTTGGCACTTCTTTTGTTTGCTTACCTTCAATCTGCTTCAGAAAGTATTTATTACTAAAGAAAGATAAATATAATAGCAATGAAGGTGGAAATTCCAAGGCAGCCTTCCCTTTGCAAAAATGTATATCCAGGGGAAAATGCCTTATCCCATCCTCCATTTCATCCTTTCATGTACAGCCCTTACACATGACACATCCAAGATAAGGGAGAGGAGATCCTTGTATGAGATAGAGGTTTATAAAGATGTGACATGAAATAGCATTGTAAAGTAGGTGATGATAACCATAGCTCACCTTACTGAGTGTTGATGCCAGCCTTTTTGCTATCCTATGAGGGGGAACCACTATTATGCCACATTGCATGCTGCTATCATCTGCTTTAGTGACAAGACTTCCCGTGTCATGTGCCTACTCAATTAATCTCATTTTTGAGAGACATCAAGCAGGTTATGTTCAATGAATTATGAGACTTTTGGTAGGAGATTCCTAAAATTCAAATTATCATCCAACCTGAACGATACTAAGCTGATTCTGATGTTGTGCATTTGAGCCCAACAACAGAAAATCCTACATTACTGGTGCTATTGGCAATTTCCCATGACCAGCAGTTACAGAAAGACCATGTAACTGCCTTAAGGTAGGCATCGCCAAAACAACCCTCTCTTTCATGCTAAAGATACATTTTAGTCCAGAGTTGGGTGATCACGTAAGATCTCAACTTTGAAAATTATAATTAAATATAAAACTCTAAGTGATATGTTCACTAAAATAATCATATTTCTAGCACTTTTAAAAATGACATATTCACACGACCTATTTTGTTTTGAGGCAACATCTTGCTATCACCTAGGTTGGCCTTGTACTTCCAATTGTCTTGCCCAACCTGAGCTGGATACATTGTTTTGGATTTTTTTTTTTTATCAAAATACCATGACATATGAAATCACATATTCACTAAATTCAATATAGATTAAGACTATTTATAAAACACCCCTGTCTGGAGTGTTTAGAGCCATCCAAATGCATGTCTGCATCTACTTATGGAAGAGAAAACAACCCACTAAATTTGTTTTATGTTTATGGTGACTGTATGCCTACATCACGTCTTCTGAGAGCTACTTCATCACACCTTTTGTCAGCTGGTTCAGGGTGGCTTAGCAGATTTCTATTCCAGGAGGAGAGGTGCTCTGCTCCCAGGGGAGACAATGTCCTCTGCCTGACTCAGGAGTTGTCTCTCTATTGAGGAAAGGGATGAAAACCCGGAATGTGGAGGGGGCAGCAGGGGTTGCACCCAAGAGTAAATGGCTGGGAGGGGATCCTGGACACTAGCTAGGGCTTATCCAGAAGGTTTGTCTTGGAGGAGAATGTAAAGGAGTAAACGACCTATCCTTGTTCCCTTCCAAATAAAAGCCATCCATTTCCCAGCAAGTACTTCCCAGATGCCTACTGTGGGCTGGGTCCTGTTATACAACAGACACAGCAAAGGAGCAAGTCAGAGCTGTGCACCGCAAATGACAAAGGGAAATTTTAGCATGAGATGGAGAAAGCCAAACTCATGTAATCAAAGACTGGACACGCCTTTTGCTGGCCACTCCACCAGTTAAAACTCAAAGGACAATCTGCTACTAGAACCCACAGCCTCACTGGTCCTGAGGATGTTCACTCAATAAATAAAAATCATCACGCCGAGTACATGTGAAGTTGTCCAATCATTTTTAAATGGGCACCCAACACTGTGGAAACAGAAACTTTAAAGATTTTTTTATTCATTTGTTTGGTTTTTAAAGCCCTGTCCTAGAATCTACACACATTTTATCTCAAATGTGGCTGGAGGACCGGGCTCTCTGCCTCCTCCTTGCTGGGACCCAGAGGCTCCTCCTGGGGAAGTTGTAGTCTAAGGGCACATTTCCCCTTATTACTTAATAGAGGCCAATAAAAAGAGCTGGAATGTGTGGAATGAGCACTGTCTTCTCTGCATCTTACAGTTCCCTTGAAGTGGGATTATTGTTGTGAACAACTTTAAAACCAAAACTTCCTTTTCTAGAGGTTTATAAAATAGAAATTGGCAGCTAAAATAAACGTGTGCAGTTGGTAGTAAGCAAGAGAACACACATCCACCGTTCCTGTCTAGATCTGCATCCCATGGCTTCTCTGTGTGCCTGACAACATCCTACAGTGAGGGAAATAGTCTGTGCTCCTGTTTTCCAATATGGAAGTCACTAGTAACATGTTACCAACACTAGACACAGAAAGTGGTCATGGTGGCACAGACCTATAATCCCAGCAACTAGGCCGTTTGAAGAAGTAGAATCCAAGCCTTGGCCTGGGCTACCAAATAAATCAGCCTGGGTAGCTTTGCCACACCCTGTCCCAAAAGTTTTTTCAAAGGGTTAAAGAGCAGTTAGGGGTGTATACAGCTCAGTGGTAAGGCATAACTAGCAGGGATCAGACCTGAAACTATCCCCATACCACTCACAATAAAACCCTAAACACTTACAATATAAATAAGGGGTGAGAGGTTACATTTTTAAAGGTATTAATTTACAAACCTATTAACCATCGTCATCCTAAATTTTATGCAACTTCCTGTAGCTGGTGACTACCAGATAGACAACCTGGATTACAGTAACAAATTTAGTTACAAACTAGCCAAAAAAAAAAAAAAACAAATTTAACCAAGTAAACATGGAGACAACTCCCATATCAGCACTGAGAAGTCGCTGTGTAGTGCATCCCTAACAAATAGCATCCTCTCGCCCTTCGGGTGGTTTGTGCTTTGTTGTACAAAATGTCAGTGGGCCACAGCTGGGCATGAGAGAAAAGCAGGATAGTGGAAAGATGGACAATCAGAACCAGCTGTCCTGGGAGGACTAAGTCCAGCCTCTCCTTGTAAAAGCAGCTGTTAAAACAAACTCCTCTCCTTCGTCTCAGAGTTCAAGTTCATAGTGGCAGTAAGTTCACTTGAGGAGAGAGATGTTTACGTGTGCAGTGGGTTGGAAGGGCAAGACCTGATTAATGCCTTTAAGGAGAGGACTTGAATGGAGAGCACCGGGTAGCCACATTGTAGAATCTGGAATTCCAAGAGACCATTGTCTCTCCGAAGAGAAAACTTTAGGGAGACAGCTTTTCTTAAGTCACTGGACCCAGTAGGTGACACTGAGTAGATTAGCTTTGCAGGACTCCATTTCAAAGACACTTCAGAAGACTCCAGAGCTGTGGTGACCTCTCCTTCTTCACCTCCATTGTTGCCCTTGGCCTTTGCACACCCCATCATCCACTGCAGAGTTAAGAGAACCTGGATGGGTCCATTCAGCATGCCTCAAACTGAAGAACAGCACCCACCCCCAACCCCATACCCCCCCACAGGACTGAAAGACATGCAAAAGTATTCCCTGCAAATTGACCCATGAAGCTACCGATTCTCTTGCTGAAGGATCAAGATGTACTTACCAGTCTTACTACTCCTTCTCAGATCATCTAAGCTTTAGAACTAGAGTCAAGTAATATCCACCCTAAGCCACTTCCAAGACATCTCAGACCTAAATAAATAAATAAAATGAAAAGGAATCAAAACCCCCAGTCATTCAGAAATCACCTGATATCTTGATTGATCAGGAAAAGACGAAATGATTCTGGCAATGTGTCTAGGCAAGGGGACGCTGACCTGGAAGTTGGAAGGCTCTAAATGAAGAGACGAGGGGGTGCAGCTATTGGTGGTTGAGGCACTCTAGATGAGGAGGTAATGGGGATAATGCAATCTTTATGTATATTTGAAATTTTACAAAATATCTTATTTAAATAAATATGTTCAGATTTGTGTTTTCCTTCCTAGGGGAGAAAAGAGTAGATCTGGGTTTATTTCAAGCCTCTGAAATTTTGGATAAGCTCTTTGTAATCCTACTTAGGCCCTATAATGACAGCAATAGGGGGTGTTGCCCCCTCCCATCCGGGATAGAATACTTAGTTTTCTCTTTCCTGATCTCTGTCTTCCCGCACAGTTCCTGCTGCCTTGTGTAACTGAAATAAAAGGCCTCTGGGTGTCTGAAAATTGTGCCTTTTATGCCTCCCTTCCCCAAGGAAATGCCAGCTTCCTTTCAATACAGTCCCTGTTCTCAAATTCTAATAAATAACATGGCCCTGCCTTTAACCTGCCCCTACCCAAAGTCTAAACTTGAAAAACAAAAGACTTTTTCAAAAACTGTGTGCTGTTGGTTTTCTTTGAACTTAGTCAAAACCTGTCACCCAGCCAGCTTACCTATTTCTGCAGTTCTGTATGAGAGGACACTGATGAAGCCATCCATGTTCCCATGTTTGTGGTTGTCATTTAATGAGCTCTGACCTATCTAAGAATCCCTGATGTGGCCAGTGACCAGCTGGTGTCTGGGAGGAGTGGTGTCCCCTAGAGCTTGTTGCTGTAGTTGAAATCCTGTGAAATGTGGTGCAAGGGATTTCATGTCCCACATGGCACACTCTTTATAGAGCAAGGCTCTCAGCTTATCAACCCAAGTCCATAACTTTGCAGAAGTGAGATCCACATGAGCCTACAACTTCCATTTATCAGGAAGGGTGTATGCCCTGCCCCCTCAACATCCATTCAAATCAAGCCAGTTCTGAGAACTTGAAGGACTTTCCTGGAACCTTAGAATAAATTAGTGTTTCTCATTTGTGGGTGATTTATATCCCTCAATGAACGTTTAATCAGTCTGGAGATACTTCCGGAAGTGACTTCTGGGAGTGGAGGTTCTCCAGGCATCCAACAGTTAAAAGGTGGGGGATGCTATTAGTAATTCAGCAAAGACAGGATAGCCCAACAGAATTTAATCTCACCCAGTGTATTAAAAGATGCTAAAGTTGAAAGGTCTAGTTAAAATGGAGTCATTCCCATTGAAGGGGTGTGACATTGCTGTTAAATACAATTCTGAGATCCTAGGACGCCTTCCCTATCTATCAACTCCCAACAAGGTCTGCAAAGATAAGCTGAAAGCAGAAGGCTCCAGAAAGTAGATTGTCTACCCAGACTTCGAATTCGCAAACCAACAGGACTGTCACTTACCCCAGAGGTGGGGAGTACTGAATGGGGGTGGGGTAGTGAAAATGTGTACTAGCGTGGCCCAGTATGGCGAGATGAATTTCACATGGACATTCTTGAGTGATGACCTTTATAAACAAAATAGTGATGGTGTAAATAGGAATAGTCCTTGGCATTTCAGGACATTGGATATAGTTCCTATTTGACTCTTTTTAATAAGATGTTTCATCAGTAGTAGAACTCTGCCCCTGTGTAAAAGTCCAACAGATCCTAGCAACTGGTGAGCCTGAGTGTCATGTTAGAATATGTGGGTTCTGTTTGGGAAATGTATTCAAAAGTAAAATGAATTCTGGTGAGCGTTTATCTGGGAAATGGGGAGCACGGTTCTGATTAAGAACTAAGATCATAGTACAATCTCTATATCATAAACAAGTATGAATCAGACTTTCTGAAACATGACACTTGGGGCCATAAAACTCCATTCTGCATATCCTTCTGGGCATTGTAGAATGCTTCCCAGCTTCCTTGGCCTCGACCTACCAGGTACCTATAGCATACCCTTATATTGTGATAATGGAAAATGTCTTCAGACATCACCAAATGATGGGCTGGGTGAGGATGACAAAATAAGATGCCCTTTAAGTTTATTGATTTCTCCCTGCAGAGTGGCTTTTCATATTTTTATGAGCATAGGGTCAGTGATCCTCAACATTTCCAAAATATATTTGATACCAAATCTTTACTTTTAGGTCAATAGTCTTTGAGGTTATACAATTATTCTCTTTCTCTTCTTTGGGAAGAGAAGGATTGTTTTGTGTAGTTTTCACTGACTTGTGACCTTGGGATGCTGGTTATTTCTCTGCTGTTTTTTTAACTCTTTGGAGGAAACTATTCATAGAGCTTGTTCTTCCAGATGTATTGATTTGGCTGTCCTGTACATGAATTTCTGGGAAAGAAGGTTTCTGAATTCTACTCCAGATCAACACTTTTTTTCTCTTTGTAAATCATCACTGCTTTAGCAGATGACAAATTGCGTATCTATCTACCAGTCCTAGTCCCCTACACCACAAATACTGACAAATACTCAGAATGGAAGGTCTGAGATAATATAGGCAGAGAACATTGTAGATGATATACTTCTTGGATCCAAAAGGGAAAAGATCAATCTCATTTCTTCTCTTTTAATAAACTCATAAACATGTCCAAAACTCTAGACTCTCAAATTGTTAACTGCATAGTTCATACTTAATAATTCTACAAATGCATTACAAAAATATTTGAGGGGTGGAGAGATGGCGCTGTGGTTATGAGCACTTGCTGCCTTCAGAAAACCTGAGTTTGGTTTCCGGCACCCAAGTCAAGTAGCTCACAACTTCCTGTAACTCCATGGATGTATCCAACATCCATGTAGTCTCCATAGTCACTTGCAAACAGGTGGCATATATTTACATAAACATACATACACATAAGCAAACATCTAAAAGCTAAGTCTTCATGAAAATAATCACACACACACACACACACACACACACACACACAAAATTCTCCTATGTTGTAAGTTAATTTGTACTTTAGTGTTGGGCCACAATTCACCTCTGTTCTCAGCCACATGAGGCCCAAAGTCTGTGTGTGAAAACCCTGCCCAAGTGGTGGCAGAGCTGCGATGCTAGAGTATTCTGTTGGTAGGGAAAGCAAATGAAATAAACCCAAGAGACCACCATTAGCCTAAGAAATCACATAGTGGGACTTAGCATTTAGTGAGTAGTGAAGTAATGCACATCCCCTCCCCCGACCCCCACCCCCAGATTTAAACAAGGTGATGGAAGACTGCAGAAAAACCTTACTGAAAGTAGGACATTCGCACTTGACTCTCCATGAGATAATGGGTACTATTTTCTATAATTAAATTGAACCTTAAGTTATTAATGGACTATCTCAAAAGCTCTTTAAATTAAAGCTAAAACAGCTCAGTGGGTAAAATGCCTAGCATGTACAGAGTTCTGCGCTCCAATCCTGATATTCATGAACTGGCCAGAGTGGCACATTCCTGTAATCTCAACAGTCATAAGGTAGACACAGGAGGATCAAGGGCTTAAGGTTTTCCTCAGCTACATAAGAAGTTAAAGGCCAGTCTAGGGGATGGATTCATGTGATCATGTCTCAAATAAATAAATAAATTTGTTTTAACCATTAGAATTTTGACTTTTGAATACCTATAACCTTGCCAGTAACTCAAGGCTAAGGATCTAACATGTGCAGATTTGCCCTAAAAAAAAAAACACAAGCTTGACTCAGTGCAGTCTTGAACCATTTCTAATTGGTTCTCATTGGCTGTGTTATGCTTCTGGACTTGACACCCTAGGTACCCATCTATAGTTGGCCAGATGGTTTTGACTGGGATAGAGAAATAATAGTTAGGACACCCAACTTTTTGGCCCTGTGCTATGCGCCATGGTCCAGATCATGTGTATCATACACTACTGATAATCCTCATGTAATCCTGCAGTATGCATTTCATTATGTCCATTGTGCAGGTAGGGAAACTGAGGCATCAGAAAGTTAAGGAAGTTTTTCAATTTTATGTGTCAGAAAGCTTTGGATGCATATCTTGCAAAGCTCCAAGTTTTGAGCTGACTCCAATCTTCTGAAAGTTCCATTAAAAAGAACACCACCACTTGCTCAGGTGAAATGGCTCAGCCCTACCTCTGCTTTTGAAGTTTCCTTAAGGCTAAGTCCTTGAGAGCTGAATGTTCCCCAAGAGTGTTTTAGCCAGGACTGGTTGGGGGAGATGAACACTTGCAGTGTTTGAACTGCATTTTTTTTTACACTGTACTCAGTTTGATAAAGCTATCTAGGCACCTGGGAAATTGGATTTGGTCACCCAGCACTCTCTGAGCACTGAGTTTGAAATAACTTGGTTTCCCCCTAGCTGTTAGCAGCACCTGTAGGGTGGGGTTTCCAATGTCTGTCCTGTGAACTAAGAAGGCCTGTTCTTTCTGGACAAACCTCAGATTCACACCACACAATTGAGTTACAAAATCTTGGGCTCCCCGTTGGCTTCCTAGGCTTGTGTAAGCCTATTTCTGTTCACAGTGAAAAGGTGCTTTTTAAAAGGTCATTGTTAAACAGAGACATACTGTCTTGGGATCTGTGTAGGCGTTTGCAGATTTTTTTCACATAGGTTTTTAGTCAGAATGAAAATAGAAATTACCTGGCCCTGATAGACTCTCTTGCCTGACAGACTGCCTTCCTTCCTTCTCTTCCTCCTCATCTTCCTCTCCCTTCTGTCCCTCCTCCTCATGGAGACAATCTTACATATCCTAGGCAGGCCTTGAGTGTTCTCTGTACCAAAAGTCCCATTACCACAATGCTTTTGTGTGATACTGTGTATCAAGCATGGGATTTCATACATACAAGGAGAGCTCTCTGCCAATGAAACCCTACCCATAGCCTCTTTTCATTACATATCTTTGATATATATATATATACATATGTATATATATGTTTGTATGTATGTATATATAATTACACACACACACACACACACATATTTCTACATGGAAAACAAAAGTCAATCTAAAGGCACCTCTGGGTAGAAGTTATGGCACTGAGGATGCATGGTGATCATCCATCAGCAGTTAGAGATGAACTTTCTTTGTTCTTTTCCTCCTTCCTTCCTTCCTTTCTTTTCTCCCTCCTTCCTTTCTACCTTTCTGTCTTTCTTCTTGGTTATCATTGTTGTTGTTTGATACAGGGTCTCATTATGTAGCCCAGGTTGGCCTTAAACTCACCATGATCATCCTGTCTGGGCTTCTTGAATGCTGAGAGTATAGGCATGTGTCACCACATCCAGCTATAGCTGAACTTCCATGTCTGCCTAGCATTTGGGGGTAGCATAGCATTCTGGGTTTCTATTTTCTGCCTTTTACTGTTTGTTTGATGTTTCAGTCTCAGATAAGCTTCCTCTTAATTGTCTCATCTACAGTACCCAGCTATATAATTGTGAATTAACATTAAAGTACAATGGTAATTAGTCCATTTGGGTTAATGGACACAGGAGATTGGAGAGAAAAAGTGTTATTTATTTGTCCTTAAAATAAGCTGAGCATTGTGGGAAATGTGGACTTGTTACTTCACTGTTCTTGTGGGATAAATGGGTATAGCAGTACTATAGCATGTACTCGTTGGTGTGTTGTATAATTACTTGTATGTTTTCCATACATCAGATGTGGTTTTAGTCTCTAGGGATTGAACAGAGCACAGAGGCTTGTGTTCTCTCTCTCTCTCTCTCTCTCTCTCTCTCTCTCTCTCTGTCTGTCTGTCTCTCTCTCCCTCCATCCCTCCTTGCCTCCCTCCCCCTCCCTCAAAGCATATGAAGTGTGTATTCATGGGAGTAAGGGAAGCCTACCAGTAACAACCAAATAAAGGAATAGAGATCTTGAAAGAAGGTGATAAAAATGTATAGGTAAAACTAGACTCATGGGGAGAAACAGGGCTTCCCACGGAAGAGTGAAGAGAAACATGGGTTTTAAGGAGATTTGGGGAAGTAGCCAACAATCTTCATTTGAACAATGGGAAATACAAAAGAAAACCAAACAGCATCCAGAAACAGGATGTTTCTGGGGGCATGAGTGTGCTGCATTTAGTGATGCTAAAAGGCAGGGGAAAGTGAAATAGAGGAGGAGAAGACAGGATACAGGAATTGCAGAAGGAACGAGAAACGTGGAGACAAGTTGTGGTGTGGGTAGAGAAAGGCAAGGGTTAGATCACTAGGAGAAAGAGAGATAAGAAGCCCCTAGGGTGGGATGGGGTGGGTTGAATTCACAGGAACATGAGTTTATTTTAGAAGTATGACTCTGGCTTCTGAATTCAGAGAAGGAAGCAGGAGTACCCCCTTTCTAGGAAGACATTGTGATAACTACAATGAGGGCAACAGTGGCTCCGAGAACTGTGTTTACAGGAAAGATGATGAGGCACGGGGGCGTTCCTGAGAAATTCTTGAGGTAGAGCTAAAGGATTAGCTGAGAGTTTGGATAAAGGATACAAAGGAAATAATGGAATCAAATGATTCCAGGTTTTATGGACTAGGAAAATGGAAGGATAGCATTCCTATTGTTTAAAATAGAACTGTCTATAGGAGGAACAGATGTGTGGAGAGAAAAGAGAACTTCTGTTGGGAACCTAGTCATCTGAGATGCACACTAGCTGTAATTTCACATCCCTGCTGAATACCAATGCAACTCGATATTGGCAGTGTTGAGTGTCTTTAGTTAGACAACAGAGGGAAACATGGCACTTACCAAACCGTATTCTTCTTCCTTAGTCTTTGGATAGCCTCATAAATAAATCCCAGTACAGGAATAATTTAACTCTGTAAAACAAAACAAAAACATTAAACATAATTCTAGTCCTTCCCCTTGTCATGCCGTTCATTTTGTGTACATGACTGTTTTCATTTCTTCTCCTCTCATCTTTTCTCAGTGGCAGTTTTGAACCTTTTCTTTTTAACTGACATGTGGGCAGAAGGAGAAGATAAGAAAAGAGATGAAGGATTTGAGTGAAGCATGCTAAGAGGGATGGGGGCAGTTTGATCTCTCAGTAGAGTAATGTGAAGGTGGATGGGCATCTGATTCAATAACCTTTTGCCCATCCGTTCAGACGTGGATCTCTGAAAACAGGCTCAAATATTTATGCATACTGGATTAGTATTAGAATCCAAATGCCACTTACTTACCTAGACTGCTTCCTAAAACATAGAGGATTTCTCAGTTCTGCCTTAGTATCTTGGGGTTGTGTAAGGATTCCAGGACCCCCTTGCTGGAATCTCCAGGCTTTCTAGATGAAGAAGTTCAGTTCCTTGGTAAGAAATAGTGTAGCATATTTATACAACCTATGCATATCTTCCTTAGTACTATAAATCAATGTAAATCCTCTACAAATATTTCTGTGCTATTTAGAGAACAATAAGAAAAAAGTCTCTACATGTTATGTGTAGGCATGGTTTTTCCTCCAGATATTTTTGATCCAAGGTTGGTTGCATCTGTGGACTCAGAGTCCAGAGACATTGGGGGCCACCAGTGTGTGCTCTGTTTTACAGCTGCATCATATAAATAAAGACGTTCCCATTGCACCAAGGTTATGGAGAAAGGGCTAGACAGACTGAGGAAGCAGAGTGGATTGGAGGAGACAAGGAAAGGCACACTGCTTCCATGTCTTTTCGATGACTGATTGGTACTTGGTCTGAGAGGGATGCAGTTCAACAGGCACATACTACAGTCTAGAGACAAATTGATGAATTGCTTTCCTACAGAAGCATTCCTAGTTGTGACTGAAGCTTCCCAGACCTTGTATACTAACATAGGTCACACCAAGTTGGACTGCCAAGACTTGACAGCTGCTAACTGACAAACATCTCCAGATTGCCTTGATGCCTGCAGCCCAGACCTTGATCACAGTCCACTTTCAAGTTTCAAGGAATTTTGGTTACCATTCCCGCCAACCTTATAGCTTGCCCATTAGTTACTAACTCAGACACTTCTTATTTTTCCTCTTTCCAGGCCTGTGTGTGTGGTGCACAGGAGCATGGGTGTACATATTCAAATATGTGTGGGTACATGTGCATGCATGTGTTCCTACACAGATGTGAACATGTACAGAGCACCCAAGTCTTCTGCCATTGTTCTCTACCTTCTTCACTGAGTTGGGGATTTCTCAGTTGAACCCAGAATTTTCCAATATAGCAAGTATTGGCTAGCTAGCTTGCCCTAGGGATCCTTTGTCTCCTCTTTCTGAGCTCTAGAATTACAAATGGGCCACCATGCCCAACTAACATGTACATCCATGCTAGGGATTCAAATACCAGTTCTCATGTTTGTAGCACAAGTGTTTTAACCACTGAGCCATTTTCCTAGTCCATTTCTCAGACACTTCTTTACTTACTTTTGGAACAACATGAAGATTAAGAATTTTGGAGCCTGTGTCTTACCCACCACGCTCCTCTTCTTCCAGCTGCTTTCATAAACACTTTTATGTCAGGGAGTGAGTCCTTACACCATCCTCATGCCTTTCCTGAAAAACACCAACAGTTTAAAAATAGCCTACTGGGTAACCTTTAGAAGGATAGAAGAGCTGCAGAACTGGGCAGTGACCTTGGGCAGTCACAAGGTACATTAAGAAGAATCTGGCCTGGTGATGGGATATGCTTCACACTGCCTAAGTATTATTTAGACAGCATGGAATTCATTAGATAACAAATTTGCAGATTTTCATGGTTTTTGTGTCTCTCTTGATGAGGAGAAAGACTGTAATGATCACATTCTTGCAGAATCAGATGTATAGTAGTTTGGATTTTCACAGATAGTCTGAGTTCATATACTGGTGTTATTAGTGCTAAAATATATCCCTCCCTCTAGTATGAACTATTTACACAGTGAGTGAAGGTGAGAGATGAGAAGCTAGAGAGCCCTTTGTCTCCTAATTCTTAGTGGAGTCTTGTTGGGTTGAAGGCACTAACACTTGGCTTCAATACTGACAGATGTTTTGAAGTATAGCCCAATAGTTGACACATGAATCATAACTCCTTTCCTTAGATCTTTTAGCATTTAGCATGCCCAGAGCAGTGGGGTGGGATGAGGCTAAGAACAGAAAGATGGCCCCATCCAGCTGGGATGATTGTGACCACTGTATCAGCTTTCTTCTGTGCTGTTGCCTGGCAACCTCATGCTTTCTGGGATCCTTTTCATACTAATAAATGCCAGGGTGGTCCTAGACATAAATAGCCATCAAGAAAACTCATTGACACTGGCTTTATACCCTGAAACCACAGCCCTTATTTCCTACTGAAATTCTCCCTTTTCCTGTTCCATAGTTTGGTTCTTGACCAAGGGAAGTGACTACTTGCGCATGAGCCTAGCACAGAAGAGAGTGAATATGTATTTAGTGTTAGTCATTTCTGATGCTAATTATGTACCTAGGATACTTGAAGTAGCCACATCCGAAAGCCCAGGGAAGAACAGACATGTTGATGGCGGTGAAAAGGGTAAGCAAGAGTATTGAACAGAAAAGGTGTATGGCACTCAAGTATGGTGCCCGTCTTTTCTTACTTTGGTGAAAAGAGTCCATATTAAATAGGAGATAGTCTAGAGAAGAGCAAAGGGTGTTAGCAAAAGTGCCTTCAGCACATACGCCTGCTTTGCAGATCTCTGTGCCCTTCTTAGAAAAGAAAGTGCTTCACTGGCACACACTGGCACCCAACTGGAACTTTGCCAAAGTCCCATTGTCACCTTTCAGCATTTCCTAGAATGTTCAGCTTAAGGTACATAAGTTGACAAATACTCTCTTTAAAAATGATACCTCTTTGGCAGCATATTTGAAAGCATGCTAGAAGACGCCATTGGATAGAAAACCATTGGTGGTGATAGAAATCCATGTTATTTGTATGTTGTTGTATGCATATCTCCTTGAGTTGCCACATAACTGCATTACTCAGATTGTCTCATCCTAAGAGAGAACAAATCTAAACCAAGAGAAGTTATGTGTTACCGAGAGCACAGCGTTAGGGTAGAAGTTATGTTTCAAACCCTCGGTTGCATGTGGGAGCAAGGTGAATCACTTGCAAACAGCTATTCTTCCCCTTTTACTTCCCACGAACAGCTACCTCTTAGACTCTCCTTACTGGCTTCATGGGCCTTCTCTTACTGGAAGTCCCTCAAAGTCAGAAGAGCATGATACCTGCTTGAATTCACTCTTTTCTGCCCTTTAGGCTAGCTGTAGATGACATGCCCAACTGGTAAAGCCAAGAGTGGATGCCTGGTTAGCCATGGTTCTGGACAGCATGCAGAATCCTTAGAACCTCCAGTATGACTGGCACCAAATGATTTCCTCTTCTGGTAATCAAAACTATATATATGGTTTTCTTTCTGCATGACCTTAAGCATGTCATCTAGTGTCTTCTCAAGCCTTGAGCCTGAAATTAATAGGTGGACTGGATAATCTTTGTGATGGATCACAATTCAAATAGTTGAGAAACTGACCCATAACTTACAGCCTGCAGCCTTCCATTCATAATTGTGCTGAGATCCATTCATCAGTCAACAGAAATGATAATTCACTGCAGGGCATTAGTCAGGCCCCAAAGGGTTAATATATCTCAAACACAGCAAAGTGAGAAACTGGGTGTTTTAAAAGCTAAGGGGCAATGTGGGCTTTTATTTATGTGATTGTATCTATTCTTTACAATGCCTTCCCTTTCCAGAGTGTGGAAGATGCTGTAAAAGGGTACTGGTATCAGAACTATTAGCACTGCCAAGCCACTCTTCCTTTCAGGAGGCTGAATGATCAGAGGACTCTCTGAAAGAGTCTTCCAAGGTGTTTGCTTCTCTGTGGCCCTTGCTTCTAGGTATTCTCATAGTGAGGTAGATGTGAACATTACCCGGCTTACCCAGCTCCTTATCTAATCTAAGAATTAACATGCTGATCGTGGAGATGTACTTAAAACATAACCCTGCTGGTTCCCAGTTTTGTGACCCTGGGTAAGTGATGTCACTCTTAGGCCCTCAGCTTCTTCATTTATATAAAGGACCCCTAATAATACCTGAGCCACTGTTTCTTTGAGATTAAAGGAGAGATGCTAATGTATTTTAGCAGTGTCCAGTCCATAAGAGATGTCTAATCTAGTGGTTAGTAATTATGGTCAACGTTCATCCTTGGGTAGCCTTTTTTGAATCTTCACTTATGTTACATTAGTTCAGCACTAGAATTGAGATATTCTGAGGTGCTCTTTATTTATAAATATAGTATATAGCTTATGGTGCTATCCAATGATAGCTATAGCTTAAGTGTTTTCATTTCACAAATATGTTCTGACTAGCTATAGTGTACAGAAAAATAAATAAATATATGTTAACTGGAGCTATATCTACTGTCTTTTTCTATCATCCACGTGGTTCTCTAGGCGTACCATTCATCAGTGTTTGAAACTGGGACTCCAAGTGTATAGCCTTGTATTTACACTGTTTTTCATGGTAGAACAAAAGTTGTAGGCAGTTGTCCTTTTGCCTTCCCTAGTTTTGTGACACTTGTGCCCTGTTCATTTCATGTGTCCCTGTATTGGCAAAAACAGGCCTGAGTCTTGCAAATGGCCTTGCATCCTCTCTGATAGCATGCTTTCTGGGTGACATTTAACTTTATTTTTGTTAAAGGCAAAATAAAAGGAGAATCAAGAAAGGCTTCTTGTTTTAACGTAATGATTAGGTACCATTTGCAAAAATCAGAAGAGAAAAACTTTGAAAAGTAATAAATACAGTGTCGAAATAGAACTCTATCCATCTACCTCAGTATGATGTTAGCCATCTGACTGTCAGATTCATTTAAAAGAATCTCACTCTTTTGTTCATAGGCTCGATACATGACATTCTCTTGGTCTTTCAGTTCTTGTGATTTTCTACCTACAAGTAATCAATCCTGGGCTTAGAAGTATATGCGAGTTGATCAAGATCCCTCACTACACATTTCACATAGACACAACCTCATCTGTCAAGATTACAAATCATCTAGGCAGATAGTAGATGAGGGCTGTCATCTTGGACCACCCACTAAGCCACATCTTTCAGACATCTGGTACAGTTCGACCAGTCCTGGCCCACAGTCTTCCAGAGCTAGAAGCTTCAAGCCTCACCTGAATGCTTCCTACTAGCCACATTCCATGAGCATACCTGGCCCCCACCCTCCTCTTCTTACCTCCACATTCCCCTCTTCTTCCTTCTGAGTTCTTTGTGATGAACTTGCCAAGTCCATACCGAACTCCATCTTCATAGGGATGTCCATATCCTCAGAGTGCCACAGCACAGAGAACTCCTTCGCTCTCGCTATTGACTCCTTCTCCATCAGACATGTACACCAGGGTTGTTTGCAGACTTCTCGATGGCTAAGGAAACATGACCCTTAGCACAAGTGAGAAGACAAATGCCAGAATCCTCTAAGACTAGGGCCACCAGACCCACATCCATCCTCATGTATAGAGCTACTTCTCTCGAGAGCTTAAGCCTTTGGGGAGAAACTAAGAACAGGCTGCCTTCATCCTGAGTTTCATTCCCACCAACTGAGTTGAAATGCAGGGATTTCACATTTTTAGACGTTAGTGAGTGGAAAACGTCAGCACTTCTGACCACAGCCCAGCTTCCAGCATGCCCTTTGAATGGCCTCACAGAAACAAAAGCTTGAAACCTCAGGCATTCGGACAGACTGACCTTGGTGTTTCCAAGTATCAAGCAGTGATAATGCTGTTTGGAGTCTTGCTCAAATTTGGGGTGGGGGTTGGGGCAAAGAAGAATCAGTCTCTTAACTATGTTGAGTCATTTCCCAAGAGGAAAAAAAAAAGCCTGTATTCCTGGCAAACTAGGAGGCTATTTTGGTAGCAAATGTAAGGAATTAAATGTTCCCAGGAGTAAGAACTTTGAGATATGTAGCCAATAAATAACAAGTACTAGATGACGTATACTAAGTATAACTACTGTGTGTTGGTGACGCAGGTTGATGTAAATGTCATCTTTTGCCCCGGGGAAAAGACGAAATGATCAGACAGAATTTTCCCTCGAATATAAGAGCTGGAACCCGTGTTTATTTGATTATCAGAGTGACAGCTCCTTTTATGAAGTCATACTACACCCTAATAAGCCCTGATAGATTTGGGTATGTCTACGAACAGCTGATTTTCTTCGATGGTAATTTAGAAAACATTGAATGAAGAGTGTTTTGCTGTCAGATGAGATTCCATGAGGATTTCCAAATCACTTTGAGATCTTAATAATTCCAGGCAACTAACATGTGTGGTGAATCATGCTAAAGTAACATTTTTTTTTTCCTTTCACCACTTTTATTCAAGTCCCATCCAAAGCAAATGTGCGTGGAGATGAATGGGGGGAGCAGCTAATCTATATATTGAAGGCATCGTCATATTTAGAACTTAGTTGGTTCATCACTGGCTCGTTAGCAATGACGTTAGTGGCAGACCTTGCATGAGTCATTGACAGCAAAATTCTCGGTTGCTCTCTTTTTCACTGCACTGTCATTGTTCCCAGTAGACGTCTATCTTAGTTGTATTGGAGCAGCGTGTGTGAAACACAATCCAAGGCATTGTGGTTGCACGGTTTTACAGATACCAAGACTTATCTTGAGTAAGAGTACCTGTCTATTATCAAAGTGTATTGGGAGGTTGGGATAGCTAAACTATACAAGCTTTAGGGATGATAACCTCTTAGGGCAATGTCTGGCACATACTGAATGTGAGACATTGAGGCTTTTCTAATTCTGACTCTATAGATCATTACCAGCGTTTAGACCCTGTCTTCTAATGACCCTGGCAGATTATTAACTCTCATGAACTCTCTTTTCCCACTTCGCATTGAGGGATAGCTTGTTTATACAGCTTGCACACTGAAATCACTATTCCTAAAGATGTATTTGCACTAATTTCACCTATGTTTATTTGATGAGCACTAAAAATCTGTTTTTTTTTTTAACTCCAGCCAAGCAAATGTTACCACCTACTATTCATATGCTTCCTATAAGACCCATTTCCTACAAATAAAAACACCCTTGACTCTCAGTGGTATTTTTCATCCCAGTGTGGACCATCTTTAAAATGGTAGCAAATAATATCACCATCTGTTCGGCTGCCTAAACCTGAAATCCGAATGTCATCTTTTGCCCTCTTCCCTTCATACTACAGCTAACCTATAAGGTACTATCATTTTTTAAATGTTTTTTTAAAGGTGCAATCTTAACCTACTGACTTCCCCCGCCCCCAAACCTTCTATCCCAGTGGTTCACAACCTTCCTAATGCTGTGACCCTTTCATACAGTTCCTCGTGTTATGATGATTTAAGAATGGAGAATAGAAGGCAAAGTCTCTATGAAAATAGAATTCACATTATATTTCTCTTGAATTCACATTTCTTACCCCCACTCCCTCCAGTAACTTTGTTATTTTTGGGTTTAAATTACCAAAGTGCCCTTTTATGCCTAATAGACATAGTTTCATGTAAAACAAAATAAAATTATTTTGGTTGCTACTTCATAACTGTGATTTTGCTACTGCTGTGAATCATAATGTAAATATATGATATGTGACCCCTGAGAAAGGGTCAGTCGACCCACAAAAGGATCACGACCCACAGGTTAAGAACCTCTCTTCTATATATTCATCCAAGCCACTGCCGCCACAGTGGCTCTTGCCAACACAAATATGGAGGCTTCCTTTGTGGTTTCTTTCATTTCCAATGACCCTGTATTCATATCTGGTACTTGGCTCCATAGTCAAAGTAGAATTTTCAAAACAAAAATTAGACTATTCCTTATCCCGAATTAAGTCTCCTCTAAGATTTCCCATCATGGGCCAAATATAATTCAGTCTCATTTTTTATGACCGGCAAGCTTGCCTGGTGTGGCCAAGTGGAAGACTTTAGGGAGCCCTCTTTGAATCACTCCAGCTATTTGTTTCTTAGAAGTCAGCTCAGTGACTACTCATACACAATGTTTATTTTTATCATCACTTGAGCAATATTAATTTCTATGACTGATCTCTGTGATCCCTGAGGTCAAGGACTATGTCAACTGTGTCTCCCATGTGTCATATAATTTCTGTCACATGGCATGTACACAATAGATGTTCGGTTCATTAAGCAAATGAACCTATCCCAAATTGTAATTATGACTTCATATTTTCTTATTGAAGTACCATTTTTAAAATGATCAATTGATCACTTACAATAGAGATTATCTTTGTGCAAGTCATTAGCTGTTCTCAGAGACTGAAGTTCTAAGAACTTTATTACGAAAAGTCTTTGAAAATGATATTCATGTACCCAAACATTGTAGGTTAATTGTTACAGTTTTTGTTTAGATACAGACATTCCAATTAGGCTTCCTCCTTCCAAACTGTAAAATATTAAGATTTCTAAAGTGGCTACTCCAAATCATATATTCATGAATATTTCACATCTTAAAGTAAAAAGTGAAAGCCAAATGTACTAACATACATATTTTAAATTCTCTGCTAGCTCTGGTTGAAATTTTTATAATGGTTTGTTTTTTAACAGAAAAACATTTTGGCACACTTATGAATGGTATAACTTTGAGGATCTCTGATAATAATGATAAAATTAGTATTAGGCTCCTTGTTTTACATGAAACTGTGTCTATTAGGCATAAAAGGGCACTTTGGTATTTTAAGCCCCAAAATAACAAAGTTACTGGAGGGAATGGGGTTAAGAAACATGAAATCAAGAGAAATGTAATATGAATTCTATTTTCATTGAGACTTTGCCTTTTATTCTCCATTCTTAAATGTACTCCCCCACCCCTAGAAAACAAGACAATTATACTGGGAAATAAAATGTCTTTAAAGCTCTGAGCCGTCAGTTTATGATGGCCGAGTAAAGACTCATAATTGCTAATGAAGCCTTGGATGTTGAATGTCTCAGTGCGTCCATTGGGGCCAGCCTCTTGCCTGTTCTACAAGAAGCTGTCACATCAAATTCTTGTCCAGACTCCATGGGCACTTTGATTCCTAAACCTTTCTGAGAAACCTAATCTGAAATCAAAGTCAAGTTTCCTAGATGTGGTCAGACAGGGTCACATTTAAAACAGTCCAATGAACCCACAGATCAAAGTTGAAAGGTAATGCCTCCCCCTCCTGAAGCTGGCATAGACTCACCCACCAGCTAACCTTTTCAGGTTTTTTTTTTCCCTTGCCTTTTTCGCCTCTTTCCAATGGGCTGGGAAAATAAGAGTTTTTTTCCCTTAAAGAGATAGATGGAGAGTTTCCTTAAATACGATCTTAAAAAAGGTGAGCAGAGTCATGTGAAAATGTCCTTTATCACCAATCAGTGAATCATGAGGTGTTTCATTGAAGATGTATTTACTGTTTAGCAGCAGGATTTTCCTCAGTAAAAAAAAGCCATAGTAATTACAGAATCAAGAGGCAGTTTTCAGGTTAAATTGTCAGGATCTCCCCGTACATCTGTATAAAGCAACACGCCACACTGGGCTGCTGCTGTACTGCTTCAACGCATGGGCCTTTTTTTTTTTTTTTTTTTTTCTCCTATTGCCATCTTTCTTCCCTGTAAGGCTTTGAGTTTTTCTCCAAAATGGCACTGGAAAAAAAAAAAAAAAGGGTAATGGTAACTCTCCTTAGGCTTGATCTTATCATCACATGACACATTTTCTTTCTTCCTTTTTTTTTTTTTTTTAAATCAAAGTCACTGTGATTTAAAAAAAAAACAACAACAACCTTGCCATTGCTTTATATTGCAGTGTTCTGTCTCTTGTGGTCGAGGGCATAAACATCGAAATGTTTACTGCTTGGCAAAAGATGGAAGCCATTTAGAGAGTGATAACTGTAAGCACCTTCCTAAGCCACATGGGCACAGAAGGTGCCGAGGAGGACGGTGTCCCAGATGGAAGGCTGGCGCATGGAGTCAGGTGAGCAACGCTTCTCTACCCCCTGCTTCCTTCTATCCAGCCCCAGGCCTGACACCAGCGTCTTCTCTTGTGTCTCTCCGCATTGTTCTCATTTTACAAACTGGGAGGAATCTTTACCAGGCAGGCTGGGTGGCCCTGGACCAGTGACCTCAGTCAACAGAGCATTGGTGTAGTTGTGAGGCTGAGTCCCATATGGTGATAGGTGGCGATATCTAATATAGAGTAGCCCTTCTGTTTCTGACTGCTGGCCTTGGGCCATCATTTGCCTCTTACAAAGGCATAGCTTAGAGTGTACTGGAATGACCTGTTGTCACCTGAAGGGAACCGAGGCTTACTTTACCTTGGAGATTCTTTCCTATCACATAGAGTACCTGACAGAGATGACTTAGGGAAAAGGGGGGTATATTTTGAATTTCCATTTCAGGGGATACTGGTCTGATGTAGCAGGGAAGGCTTGGTATCTGGTACAGCAGCGTGGTCTGTGGGCCAGCGGTCTGGGACACAGCTGCTCAAGTCTTACAGGTCAGGAAGGAGAGAGACAGAGCTAAAAGCAAACAGGACCAATCTGTAACCCTCAAAGGCAACCCCCAATAACCTATCTCCACTAGTTATAAGTCCCACTTCACATCACCTGTGGGACAATTCATCTTCGAGTAATAACTGTCAAAATGAAATACTGGCCAGTATCTCTCTGCCAGTTTGCTTGTTCACAACTGAGATGGGAACATGAAGGAGAGCTGTCTGTCATTTTGTAGCTGTGGAACATCCATTGGTGGTTTGTTTGACCTTCCTGGGGCTATTAGGGGGATTTAATGTAGCAATGAATGCTACATTACTTTACATAATGTAGCATTGCTGGTGGGAGGGACTGGGGGAGTTGAATCCAGTGGAGTCTAAGTAATATTTTGTTTGGATGTAGGTGATGTATGCTTTAGATGGTGAAGAGAAGGGGAACCCAGGACTCCAGTTACAGTCTTTGTTGAACCTGCAGAAGCAACTTTAGAAGCTTGACAAACTTAAAGTCATTCATGTGTCCTTAGAGTCGGTCTCCTAGAACCCCACAGCTTGTATACTCTCTCATTGTGGTTTAAGGTGCTTGCTTGAAAGCAGTGAGGTTCGATTTCTTTTTAAAGCATTCTGTTCTTAACGCTGAGCTGATTCAGCATTAAGCTGAATTCAGCAGGAGATAGTCTGTCCTCTCATTCTCCCAGGTTATGGCGAGCCATGCCAATGACTCCCAAGAATCAGTGAAAACAAGGCTTAGGGTTCATGGCCTCTGGGAGAATTCTTCCGGCTCCAGATGCAGCCATGTTAACACCAGGAGAGCTGAGGATTTTCCACTTCAATATTCCAGAGGAAAATCCCTCTAGAATCTGAATGATGCTTAAACGTCCTCAGCTGACATCGCCTGTTCTCAGTACCCACGTTTATGATGGGTACTTCACAGAAGAATACGGAGCAGGGCATCATTCCCCAGCACAATGGCCTGTCCCTCTCGAGGCTTGGGTCATAAAGAAACATCTGGGATTGGTTTGTTGGCTTTAATCTGGTAATCAAAGAATGTGTGCTCTGCCTTCCCTTGGCTTCTGTCAGGGATGGTGTTCAAGGCACTCTGTCACACTTGTCATCTTCTCTAATCGTTTCTAAGTGACCCTTATCATCCCTTAACTTCCAGCCCTTTTGTTTTTGGAGCTATTCAGTTCATGCAAAGCCTGCAGCTAACGTTATTTAAGATGCCACACTAATTAGGTTGTCCTCTTCTAGGCTCTCATGCTCTGGTACTCTTTGCTATGCTCCTTGGCCTTTTTTGTTTTTTTATCTATTTATCTAATGAGCTTCCCCCCAGAATATTAAACTCAGAGCATGTAAACTTCATACGTTTTAAAGACCTATTTATTCACTGAAGAGATGCATAAAAGAGTCTTTTGCTTTTTATTGGGAAACATGAGCTGACTTTTATTACAATATCCAGGAGAAGCCTAAAATTGCTTATACAGCTAGGATGTTAGATCTAAAACCTGTTTTGTTTCTTTGTTTGTTTTGCAAACATAAATTACTATCAAAATCAAAATGCCTCTGTAGAAAAAAAAAAAAAGCACACCTGTTCAAAAACAGTCACTCAGAATTGATTTTCAGGGATAAATTGTGAAAGGAGGCAAGATGTGAAAATCACTTGGGCCACTGGTTGATGGAGAAAGAAGATCTGTATTCTTAAGGGTTCTCAGCTCACTCACTAATTAGCTGGTGGTAAACAAGAATGTTCCTAAGGCTATGATATTGAGCAATAGAAATGAATGCTCACTTGTTATAGTATTTAAATTTTATATTTGACCCCTCTGTTGTCCGCTAGTAGCTGTCTATATTCCAGTCATCTTGTCTTCCAGATACAAAGAATAATTAGCACAATTTTTCATGTTGTCAGCATGTCTGGTGATACTAGGATACATTGAATATTACCAGAGGACTCTACCATTCTTAACAATATCTCCCCAAAATGGAGGTTTTTGTGATATAAAATGGATGTTTCATTTCCAGATCCTTTGAAATCTTGAAGCTGTAAGGGAAATTTACTTTAAAAAAAAAAAAAAAAAAAAGGCCTCAGTAAAGTCTTAAAGGATTTCTTTTTCCCTCAAACATTCATGTTCAATTTGTTTGGATGATTTTGATCAAGAGCTAAGGGATGCTGATGAAATTTTAAGACAAAAATCACGACTGGGTTCTCCATTCAGCCCAGTGCTATGAAGGCTCAATAGCCCCGTGGGGCCAAAGCCTTGTAAGGTACAGTTAGCTAGGATTATACTCACCTTCTAGAAAGCCCCTCCCGCTAGGATGATCAGAAGAAAAACATATTGAGCTGAAAGGAATACTTCTTTACTCATTGGTCCTGAGTTCTGTCCATCAGTTCATTCCTCATTCCTGAGGCACTGACCTTTTTCTCAGTTTACCATCTGTGGGTGGGGTCAGGATGGGCCCTACAAACCATGGAACTCTCTCCATTGACTTTGCTTCCTTACTGATGTAACAACATGTAATAGAATTCATAATAGAATTCACCATGATGCCTCAGACTCATAAGATTTCATTTTTAAGTGATCTCTGTTGCAAACATAGAAATGAAACTGGCCGATTGCCCTCTGAATCACCCGCCGTTCTTGGTGTTGAAGGAAAGCAACCTGACTGTGGTACTCGCTGCAGGCTTTTCGAGTGTTTTCTGGAGACAGTGGTGAATATGTAGCTTGTGCCCTTTGAGACATTAAAGGGATGGTCCTGTGAGTGGTGATGAGAAACACTTGCTTTAGTACTTTCTGGTCTCTTGGTTATTTGAGTTTTATTTGAGCCATGAACATTGATGGTACATGGTTTGAATATAAACTTCTCACTCCAACTTTTGCTGGCATAGTATAAAATATTGCATCACGGTAGTACCGTGTTTGAAAACTGGGATCCAGGTTTTAATCTAATCCATAAAGACTTTGCCACATCCCCTTGCCAAATTTGATTTTGATTTGAATTTTGTGCTTTGTTTTTCCTTGAGCTGAGGTAATTGTCTTTGTTCTTCACTGTTGTTATGGAGTGTCTATTGGAAATGATTATTAGGAGATAAAAAATATTTTATAGAAGATGCTTAGCACTGCTAATCACTCAACTGGAGGTAATTTTGTATCCCATGAGACAGTTAGCAATATCTAGAGATGGAGTTGTCATACCTTATACTGAGGGACCCATAACTGGGTTTAATAGAGACAAAGGAAGAACACATCCAAACTTCTACAGTGCACAGAACATTCCTACAACAAAGAAGCACTTGGCTGAGAACTTTGTATAGAATTCAGCATATGGGTGCAATTAGTGAGAGTCTAGTAGGTGATGTTATTATTTATAGATGTTTTATTGATATTATTTATAAAAATCTCTATAATGACTATTTATATAATTTAGATTTATATAATTTAAATAATGGCTATTTTCAAGTTAATTCCCACTTTAAAATAATGGCACCACCATAAGCTCAGCATAATTCTAGAAGAAATTATGTGACAAAAATCCTTTCTAATTTTTCAGGTATATATTGATTCCCCAAACATGAGAAATTTCACCAATTTTATTTTTTTAAATCCATGTAAGTTAAATGTCAGGTGACGCTTAAGCCAGTGGATTTCTACATTCTAGCATTGCACAGCAGGGAGCAAAAGGAGATGAAGCCCAAGTTCCCAGCTCAGCAGTTCACCATGAAAAACATTCCCCTTTCACACCCTTTCAAACAGACTGGCCCTACCAAGGTGATGGAAGGAGTACATCAATAAAGAGAGTGCAGCCGTCCTCTGCCCTAGAACTAAATAATTCACTGAGCATAAATAGATCCAGGATGGTACTGGGGACTTTCTGATGCTGGGTTTTTCTAAGGGATTCTGTCTAAGTCTCTCCGAATTCATCATGCAAAGCTGGCCGAATCTGCACATAAATTGTTGTCTTCCACGAACCAGTGCAAGAGAATGAAATTCAGTTGTAGCGTGCCCTGTTCTGAGCAGAGATTACCACAAATGCACTCTCCTTCAAAAGGAAGGCTTTGAACTTCACTTCTCATTTAAGTCATGGTAATTGTTTTTAATTAATAAAAAGCATTAGTGCAAAGTTGCCTTCAACATTATTGATAATCAGAAGCCTGAAGAACATAGTGTATGTATGATAAGAGTTTCCTGTGTCTTCAATTTGTCTTATGCAGAATTATGAAACATTGTAAGAAGTGATGGTTTAAATTGTAGACACTTACAGCTCTTAGTTCCTTAGCTTCACTGCCCAGTAGGTACCTCTTTTTAGTAGTGACAGCATCAAAACCAGGTTTGGGGGTCTAGGGCAATAGCTCAGCAGGAGAGTACATGCTCTACCTCATGTTCTAGCATGAGGATGGAGATTAGATTCCTGGCACACAGGTCAAAATCTGACAACACACCCTTGTAGTCCCACTTCTAAGGGAGGCAAAAACCTGGAAGATCTCTGGTGCTTATTGGCTAGCCAGTGTAGCTGAATCTGTGACTTCTGTGTTCAGTGAGAGACCCTTTCTCAAAAAAGAGTGATTGGGGAAGAAACCCAACATTGAGTGCTGTCCACCATATACATGCCTATAGCTATGTACTTCTCCACCAGCCGCTACATACACAAAGGGGTTTCATTTACTTAACGTAATTAATTACTACTAGACACTCTAAAGTTCTTTCCCATTTTTTCTTTGTTGTGAAAACGTTATGTGATTTTTTTTTAACTTAACAGCTTTGTATCAAATTCCAATGTGTTCACATCGTTATTCTCTTTGTATTTCTGTTGCATATTTTTCTAGAAGTGTATTCTTGGATTTACGACCCCCAAATCCAAATTGCCAGAACTCTTTGATTGTTGTTAATGACATCTGACTATTTCTACATTTGCTGGGTAACTCTACTCCTGTCGGTTGTTTCCAGCGCAGCCAGTAGTATGACTCACGTAGCCCCTGTGAGCATTAAGTGGCTGTTGTTTGAAGACAAAGCCATTCTCTGTATTTAAGAGTCCTCCCCTTATCCTTCCCAGAACATAATGACTTTAAAGTCTAGTTTCTTGTGGGTCACAAACTCATTCAATTCAATTAATCCAATTAAACCCAAACAATGACAACAATGTTGGGACAGAGCATTGTCTTCTGCTCCCTTTGATGTGAGCTATGAGCCTCTTCCCCAGCATAGATTTCTCTGAAACAATAGGATTTCCCAAACTGCCTTCTAAGAAAGACCCTAAGCTTCAGAATCACCCACTTGGTTCTACATACATCTTCATATAGAATTTCCATCTTTCACAGAGCACCTTGAAGTGTCCTACAAGTAAATTGGACAAGCGCAGGATTGTAGCATAAAGAGTCTTGTTCTGCTTTTAGAAGACCTCCTCTTGGTTACATGGCATGAATGTCTGATAACTTTGTTTCTCAACACCAGGCAAATTAATAGAGACTGATTTATGCCCCCCCCCCAGTTACTAATAACATTTAATAACCAAGTGCAGTATTATGCAGTTCTTTCTAATCAAAGGTTGCCTTTGGTTTCTGACTGCCAAAGTCTTAATAGAGACAATAATTCTTGGCTTGCCCATAAGTGAGATTACGCAACTAACAATGAGGAAACCATTAAAAAATTAATTTAGGGGAAAGTTAATTGGTGTTTTGCAACTTGGTCAACAAAATATTTCATTGTGATTAATGGGATTTTTCAAGGACTGAAAACATTAAGCCCGAGGAAATTATTTTTCCTTATTAGCTTTTATTCTTCATCTATTCATTTGAGATTATGAGGAGGCATAGATAGTTAAGTGAATTCCATGATTTAAACAAACAAACACAAGCAAGGCAATGTTCTGTTTCCAGGAATAGAAACTAGAAAAATAACGGGACAGGAGAAAATCCTTTTGCTTATTTGGCCTTAATTGTCAATGATTTGCTCTCTGTGGGTTAGGCTAGAGAACTATATCTCCCAATTTTCACAAGCCATTCATCTTCCAGGATGGAAGTCATGCACAGAGTTTCATTTGTCTGTTTCAATGTTGGCACCATTACTTCTGGATGGTGCTGTTTCCCCACAGTCTGTCCACCCTCTGTCATCCACTGAGACCTTTGGTTCCTCCCCACTTGTGGCTCCTGCTCCCTGCCCAGCACTGGCAACAGTCTCCAGCTTTTAGACCTTGCCTTGGTGTCCCCCTCCTTGGAAAGGAGAAAACACTTTGACTGCTGTGAGAATCATTGGATTAAGAAAGCATTGCCCTCCTCTGTGACCCACCCCTTCCCGCCCTCCAGAAGGAGCCCAAGTGCCTACTTACATCCTGTGTCTTCTCAGTGCTCTGTGTCCTGTGGCCAAGGCGTGCAGCAGAGGCATGTGGGCTGTCAGATCGGGACACACAAAACAGCCAGAGAAAGTGAGTGCAGCTCCTACAGCAGACCAGAGTCGGAGCGTGTCTGCCAAACCTCACCATGTCCTCTCTACACTTGGAGGGCAGAGCAATGGCAACAAGTAAGTAGAGCCATGAAGTAAGTGCACACCAGCCTGCGTGTTGCTCCACCCCCTTGTCAGCATCAGCTTTGCACCCTATGGAGCCAGCAAAACCATTGAGCACAGTGGCATTGCTGGCTCCTTCCCAAAAACTTTGCTGTCAGGCTCTAAGGCAATTCCTGTTTGCATTTCTCCCTGTGGTCTTGACTATTCCAGAGCTGGGTTCACTGAAATGGAAAAGAAAAAAAAAGCTTTGACATGCCTCAGGCCAAGAGTGTAAGCATAGAGACAACTTTCATTTCACAGGAGGGGAGATGATGGGCGGAATATTTAATATGTGTTTGGATTTGGTTAATTTGAATAGCCATAACCTGCATGAACTTGAGGTAAAGATTAGTCTGTATTTTTTCCTTTTCCTGTGCCATTGACTGTCAGGGAGAGAAAATGGGCTCTCATGTGAAACACTCAATAAACTAGGGTAGAATTTCCAGTGGTTTCAACCAATGGTAGAATCCGCATGAACTGTCGAGTTAATACAGAAATAGGCTGGACTTATTTTTTTCTTCTACTCCACAAGTTAATGCTTGACTTTACCAGACATTTAAGTGTCTGTGCTGGAAAGTCTCGTTGCTGGGGGGGCAGGGGGCGGAGGGTAGAGGTGGTATAAGACATTAGGGGGAGGGAACCCAGTTTCCAGAACAGAATGCTGGGTTATAGAAAGAGTAGGACAGAATTAGAAAGTAAAATCAGATCTGCTGACCCTGGAATGACATAAAATATGCATGCTGCTGAAGAGGGAAGATGAGGGACCCGCCTGCACTGAGACTGGCTCGCAACCCAAGGCAGCATGGTTTGAGGGTGATTGTTCTGCACTTGGCGCTATGCTGGGAGCTTTCTTTCCATCCTCTCATTTTATCTTTTGGACTCCTAGATGAGGTGAGAATGATTATCATCCCCCTTTTTAGGTGGTAAAACTAAGGTTCAGACAGACTTTGCCAGATGTCCAAAGGTCCCACATCTAGCAGTTAAAGGAAGCCAGACATGACCCTGTTTTCTCATCTTTATGGTTTTCTACTGTATTTTGCACCCCTGGGATTAGTTTCCTAGCCCTGCTCTCCCCAGTTCCTTCCTGGTGATTGGATCCATTCCTTGCTACAGTGGTTCATCCCTTTAGCAATGCTTCCTTCATCATCTGCTTGGTCATGTTGCTTGTTTTCCTTCTAGACTTTTCTTGCTTCTGTCAGATAGTGTCCGGGACAATATGTAACGCAGTTAAGTTTAAGATTATTTGAACTTGAGCCAGATAGGTTATCAGGAACTTGTATGCTTAGAATAATATCTCTGTGGTCCCTATCTCAGCTGTGCCATCGATAGCCACATGACTCAGAGCAAGAATCCTTATATCTCTGAGGCTTGGCTTGCCATCTGTAGGATGGGAATGGTAGTAGCTTTGTAGAGCTGTTTAGAGGAAGTTAGAAAGGACATTAATCTGTCATCCATTGCAGTCTCAGGACTGGCTGTGCCAGATAAAGAAGAGGTTACCTCATCTCCCTGACTCACTGAGACTTGGGACTATCTTTGGGATTCCCTGTCCGTTTTCTCCACCTCGCTTCTTCATGCCATACTCAACTCTGTGTCTCTGTTCCAAAGATCAAGAATTGGGAAAGTACTCATAGATGAGGCAAAGTTAACTGCTTACGCTGCAGCCAGCATTTGAGAGTTCTAGAGCCAGCCATGAGCATCACAGGCTGCATTTCCAGTTCCTTCTGAATCCCATAAGGTAGAAAACCACACAAGAAATGTGCCTCGAAGCTTCTGTCTTTGTATGGCTATGCAGGTAGGCCTTTTGAAATCCTTCTTTAAATATTGCTATCAAGCTTCATATAGAAAGACTTAAGTGTGATGACACATGTCTTTAGTCCCAGCACTCAGGAGACAGAAGCAGATAGATCTGAATAAGTTCCAGGCCAGCCAAGGCTACATAATGAGACCCTGTCTCAAAGGAGAAGGAAGAAGTGGAGAAGGAGGTGGAAGAGGTGGAGGAGGAGGAGGAGGAGGAGGAGGAGGAGGAGGAGGAGGAGGAAGAAGAAGAAGAAGAAGAAGAAGAAGAAGAAGAAGAAGAAGAAGAAGAAGAAGAAGAAGAAGAAGAAGGAGAGGAAGACAATGACTTGAGGAAATAGCCTGATGGGGCTTATATATAGTAAATTCAGCAGAGCTTACTCATAGTCATGGAGAGAATGGGCTCTGTAAATGATGAAATAAATAAATAAATAATAATAATAATAATAATAATAATAACAGATTCTAGCATTTACTCTTCTGCTAATATGCTTTCTCCTAAGGAGAGTTTGAAGAGGCACCAGACTGGTGAGGGAGAGTACAGTTCAAGGCAGCAGAGGAAAAAGAGGCCCTACTGGGAGCCTACTGGAGATGTTCTCACAGCACCAAGGCTTAGAGGGGAGGTTGAAAACTACTAGGCAGCCATCTTCAATAACCACAGCAGAATGCTACATCTATCTCAGTCACACTTGCCTGCAGCAGGATTGCTTTCGAGACCAATGATGTTCTCATTAAACAGTAAGGTGGTGCTCACTGCCCGATGCAGCACCTCCCAGCCTCCCCACATTACCTTCCCTCTTCCTGTCTACCTATAGAGTCTCTTCTTATAACCTCTCAGCTGTCATTTGACATGACCTCATCCCTGCACAGGCTTATGTTCTAGAGACACATCACTTAAGGTTGGAGACACTTAAGTGTTAGTTATCAAGGTGCATTTCCTACTAGGCCCAAGAGCAAATGACACCTTTCTTCTATTAAGAAACAACCAGGGAATCTGTATTAAGCACAACTCTCACATGTTCACCCTGAGATGATTATCGGGGATATTTCCTACAGCTGCAAAGACTGTGAACTGCTCAATCCCAGGGAGAGCTTTTCCTGTGGGATACAATGTGAGGGGCTTCCCTTGGAATTGTCCAGTTCAGAGGCTCCACGCTGCTGATACCAAGCATAATAGAACATAGCATTTACTAAGCAATGAACAAGGCATTTGATGAGTATTTTTTGCATGAAGTGACCTATTGAACGACTTCCTTAACTCTTTGATGTAATCTTGTTTTATCCCATTATTGTGAAGAAACGAGAGGCTGAGATAGGCTAATCCATCAGAGCTCTCGTATGTAAGGCAAAAATTTGAGGCCCAGGGTCCTGGACTCTAGAACACAAACTGTTAGGGTTTGTGTCCTTGGTCCCATCAGAATGGCTCTCCCCTGAAATATTTCAGTTCCTTTATCCCAAGCCACAAGCCTCCTCTTGGAAAGTTGGTTTCAATGTATTACTTACTTTCCTGGGTTGCAATGCCCACTTGCTTCTAAACCAGGATTCTCTGTGCAATTGGGTAACTCTGACATAAGGGCAGTAGGAATGCTCTGGTGTTAGTGCCAGTCTGCTCAGAGTGATGCCCATGGCTATGCCAGTGAGAAAGACTGGCAGCTGTTTAAGGTAAGGACTTCATTTTCCAGGATTTCCACAGCATCTAGCATAGTACCTACAGCACATAAGATACTTTTGAATAGTTGAATTTATGAATGAAGGGACAAAAGATGGTGGGGGGTACAGGGGTGGGGGTATGAGCGATGGCTGCTTCATCAACTGGAGAATAAAGGCATTCCAGCGTCTTCTGGATCAGTTAGCAAATGTTCTTTCTGGAAGAGCAGCTGCTGTGTTTTCTTGTCACAGGGCCATGAACATGCTGTGACTTTGTAGGACTGCCCAATCTGTTGCTGTTTGGCCCGAACAGGAACTGGGGGGCCCCTTTAGAGCATATTTCAAGTTTAAGAGCATTTCTTGTACTCAGCTGTGTACTGATTCCCAAGTTCATCTCCTTAGAATAGAACAATTGGAATGAGCAGCAATTCCTTGGTCAGTTGAGTGATAAGATTTTCATGGTGTTTACAGCAGGGAGTGGAGAGGTCTTGGTGTGTTCAGAGTTAGACCTTAACCCTTTGTTATCCATTCTCTCCTTCACTTATTCAACAGCATGTGTCAGTCACCTGAAAAGTACCAGGCGCAGGACATTTAGAAGCATTTGTGGTTTGGGGGTTTTGTTGCTGTTGTTGTTGTTGTTGTTGTTTGGTTTGGTTTGGTTTTTAAACCTCAAATCCTATCATCTAAAAGCCTTTACCTGAGTCTAAGTGTCATGATGAAATGTGCTCACAATGAGAAGGCAGGAGGGTGGCAAGTGGGAAGCCAGCTAGAGCTACATAGGGAGACCCTGTCCAAAAAAGAGCTGAGCAGGTAGTAACTCAGTGGCAGAGCTTAGAGTGCTGGTTACCATAGGAAGAGCCTGGATTTAGGCCCTGCCATCCTGAGAAAGGATAAGGTGAGAAGAACTGGAGTGCAAACCCTACCTGCTGTAATCCTCACCCCTACACAGGCTGGGGCTGCTCACCTCCGTCCTTACTAAATCTTGAGATGGTCCCTCCTCTTTCTGGCCCTGGTAACTCACTTGCTCCTTCATTCCTTTTCATCAGCTGCCACGCACACTCTTCAGCATCATTAGGACACCAATTCCTTCCTCTTTCCTACTACATGGCTTCTATCTCAGTAACATTATCTATCCTGGAATCCATGATGAATTACATGATTACACTGGGGTCCCTTAGGATTAAGCGTCCGTGGTTATCTAAGGGACGTGTGAGGCCCCAAGCTGAGAGTGGCTGGCTCCCTGGTTGTCAGGCAAGGACAGAAACAGAGTTGGAAATCATCAAGCTGACTTCTAATTCACAACACAGACCCATGTCCATTGCAAATGTTAATCAGATGACAGACTTAAGAGTTAAAGAACACCTCCACAGTAGTGTCTCTGTCCCCTTTTCCATACAAATGGTTGCTTTTTCTTTCTTTTCAACAGCAGGAGATGAATCCATTAGTCCTTACCTTTCCTTGGGACATAAAAACACATTAAAGGCAACTCAGTGTTATCAACTTCCCCAGTTGGGTCTGAGATTCCTCTACCCATATTCTTCCCAACAATAGTAATCTGCTATCAGAAATGACAAATTCTGTCATCCTTGGGGAAAACATCCTTTAAAAGATAGAACCTGTGGATGCCCAGTGTTTTTTCTTTTCCCAGTCAAGTGTAGGGGAATGCCAGGGCCAGGAAGCAGGAATGGGTGGGTTGGTGAGAGGGGCTGGGAGGACTGGATAGGGGGTTTTCGGAGGAAAAACCAGGAAAGGGGATAACATTTGAAATGTAAATAAAGAAGATATCTAATAATAAATAAATAAATAATAAATAAATAAATAAAAATAAATTTAAAAGTTATCTCTATATTATTGCATACATTTTAAAAGTACTCCTCATATTTGCCTGGAGTTGAGTAAATTTGCTTAGTAAACATATATTAAAGTAAGCCAAAGTTCTTTCATGAAAAAAAAATTGTGACACGTATATCAAGATGAAAAAAACATTATTATAATGTTTAAGGATTGCATTAAATGATCCTATTTAGACCATCAACCTAAAGCCAATCAACATGTTGAAAAAAAAATAGAACCTTAGGAATTTATTTTAGGTCTTCCTCGCCCTCCAGTTTTGAAAGTTATTTTGGGTTGGTTTCAGCAGCCAGGAAGGCATGCACCCTGCAGGACAATGGATGTGCTAGCCTGTTTAACCTGGCACTATTACTATTTCCTTTCTGCGTCTAACTTGTGCTGAGATACACAGAGGCCAGTGATATTACCTAGCCATTTATTTGGTTGTTGCTTTATTAATTCAGAAAGCCATAATGAAAACCCAGAAAACTTTCTGCAAATTGAAATGAGGTAGCTCAAAAGTTCTATTTTCTTAGAACAGTTTAGATGATATTCCAGGAAAAGAGGTGCTGTAGATTATTGAGGACAGGGGAGGTAGCATTTACCAAAGCTGAAGTACCCCAATAGCATGCGCTGGATTTACTTTTCCCATGACTTTGCTAAGACTTAAGTTTCTAGGAGAAAAACCTTTGTCACCTGATTTTCAGAGCATGAAAGAAGTCAATTATTTACCTGGTTTAAATTTTAATTTCCCAGAAAGTTTTATTCTGGGTAAATTTTCTCAGTGCAAGTTCCTGCCCCTGTCAAAACAGTTTTTATAAGAGTTAACTATTCTTCAAGACGGAAAGAAGAAAATACTTAACGAGCAGAAACTGTTGGAGAACCCTGATATTTTCTGCTGGGAACTGTTACTTATTGACACTGACTCAAGCCTTAGGGATTAGTGAGAATGCACTTGGACATAGCAGGATTTAGTTTAGATTTAGCTGTGATTTTGATGTTTCTAAGTCCTAATTTTCCAAGAAATTATTATATTTTTTTCCTGTGGGTAAAGGTACCTCCTTCAGAGGTCTGTGTGTCCTTTAATGTTCAGCGGAACATTATCACTCCCTAATAGTTGCCAGTTTACTTCAAGGAAACCCAAACTTTCCTAATTCCTAAAGCTTGAACCAGGGAACCAGGCTCAGCTGCTTCCCGCTAGTTTAAAGTGGTTTAGAGTCTTCTCATCATTCTGTGACTTCAGGTCATATTTGTGCCTCTAGCAATGGATTGATGACATGCCAGCAATGAAAGTTTGCTTCCAAGCAGCTGGTATGCTCTGACAACTTCACGGCTAGGAACAGGCTCACTTGAATTGAAATCAAGTGTTCGGATCATTGTCTGGATGTCCATAATAGAGTCATTCACAGTAGCTCAAAGGGAAACCACCACAAGTTCATTAGCAGATGAGTGAATGAATGAAGTGTAGGATATCCATACATTGGGCTACCACCCAGCCTTGAAGAGCGATGAAGTACTGAGACACGCTCCAACTTAGAAGAACTTAGGAGACACTGTGCTAAGTGAGAGAAGCCTAGCAGAAAAGGACACATACTAGGTGGGCTTCTGAATGTGAAGCACCACCCCCCCCAGAATAAGCAAATCCATGGATACAGCAAGCAAGCATGGTTATAGTTGCTTGAGTCTGGGAGGGAGAGGCAAGATAAATGACTGCTTCATGGAGACAGAGTGGAGTGATGAAAATGTTCTGTCAACTGGATTGTAGCAAGGGCTGCACAGCCTTACATTCAGGGTCATCAAATTGAAGTTGTGAGATGATTAAATGGCGGGTTTAAGAAATGGTTCTTTCTTTTTTCCATTATTGGTGTATGTGCATGTGTGTGCATACATGTGTGCATTCATGTGTATGAATGAGAGTATTTGAGAATCACGCACATATGAGGCTGTCAGAGGACAAACATTATCTTTTTTGAGAGAACTCTGAGTTGTTCCGTGCTGTGTATGCTCAGCTAGATGACCCTCTAGCTTCCAGGATCTTCCTGTCCCTCTTCCCATTTCCCCCTCAGGGGTGTTGGGATTACAGATACTCACTATTCCTCCAGCTTTTACATAGGTTCTTCATGCTTGCATGCCGAATGTGTTTACCACTGAGCCATCTTCTAGCCCTTGTATTGTATCCCCCCCCCATTTTTAAATCATGCACACATATAATAGATATAGGGTACATTGGGGAAGACATTTCAGAGTGAAGCTGTGTCTCAAACTCAAATGCCTTTGAAACAAAGCAGATAAAAGAGAACTTCTGCCTGTGCTGACTAGTTTTATGTCAACCTGACATGGCTAGAGTCATTTGAGAGGAAGGAACCTCAGTTGAGAAAACACATCTGTTTATATTAGGGCGTGGACATTTTCTTAATTAGTGATTGATGGGAGAGGGCCCAGCCCATTGTGGGCAGCACCAACCCTTAGCTGGTGATCCTGAGTTCTATAAGAAAGCAGACTGAGCAAGCCAGTCAAGCAGCACCCCTCCATGGCCTCTGCATCAGCTCCTGCCTCCAGCTTCCTGCCCTGTTTGAGTTCCTATCCTGACTGCCTTCAATGATGAACAGTGATGTGGAAGTGTTAACAAAAAGAAACCTTTTCCTCTGCAAGAAAGGAAATGGTTTTGGAAATGGTGTTTCATCACAGCAATAGAATAAGTAAATAAGACACTGCCATTATGCATAAAGAGAGAGGGGTCTGTGCTCTCCCTGCAGAGCTTAAAATGAGGAATTTTGAAGGGAAGAATGCTGGCAATACACCCAGATCCTACTGATGTTCTGTAATCCAGGACAACAGACACCCAAGCTCCAAGCAAAAGACTCAGCAACTGTAGTGGCAGAGACATCAGCCTGTCCCCTGCAGCTTTCTGAAGTAGTCCAGACTTAGAATGCCAAGTGACAGCAATGCTTTGGACAGACTTTGGGGACCAAGCAGATGGCAGAAGTCTACCTTCCGAGTGGAGTTTGCTGCTGGAAGGAAACATTGCATGTGTGCTGGGTCATGGAAGTAATCGGGTGTGGTAGGGCAAGTGGCTTAGGCTTAGAATTGTTCCAGTTCTTCAACTAAGACTTGGAGATGATCGCCTCTGCTCCTTCATACTGCCCAGATGCCTCCCTTTACTGCCCATCCTTCTGCTCAAGTAGCTCCTTCCTGAGAACAAGGGAAGTCCTGATTATGGCCACCCTTGTCCATCAGGACCTACTTTCAGTTGGAACTGGGTGAATATTTGCTTGGAAATTAGAGCTGAGAACAGGCCACCTACCAAAGGTTAGCGTTCCCTTCCCTTCCCTCCCCTCCCCTCCCCTCTCTTCCTCTTCCCTTCCCTTCCCCTCCCCTCCCTTCTCTTCCCTTCCCTTCCCTTCCCCTTTCTTCTTTCTCCCTCCCCTCTCCTCTCCTTCTCTTTTCCTTCCTTCCTTTTCCTCCTCCTCCCCTCCTCCTCTTCCTTCTTTTTCAGACAGGGATGCTCTGTGTAGCCCTGACTGTCCTAGAACTTGCTACATAGACTAAGCAAGCTTCAAACTCAGTAATCTGCCTATCTCTGCCTCCTAGTGCTGAAACTAAAGATGTGTGCCCCCGTGCCTGGTGTTTCCTTTCCCCTGTCTCCCCCTCATTCTTCCTTCCTTCCTTCTATCCTCTTTCTCTCTACTCCATCCCTTTCTTCTTCAATTCTTCACATCTTTCTCTTCCTCCCTTTCTCAATTTTTCTCTCCCCTTCCTCCTTCAATCCCTATTTTTTCTTCAGCAATAGAGAGCGCACTCAGAGTCTCACACAGGCTAAGCAAGTGTTCCACTGCTATGCTACATCCCTGGCTATGGATTCAGTGTTTGAGTGAGTGTTGAATTTAAAAAAAAAAAAAAAAAAAAGGAAAAAAAGCCTCATCCAACCTGGTGTTCATTCATTTACCCTTTCATTTCCTCATTTAGACAGACATGCATGGGAAAACCATCTTTATGCTAGGGACAAAGTTGTCAGGTGCCTAGGTAGAAACAGTCAACACCTAGAGATCTCACACTTTAACAGCTGTTTAGCTAAGTCATTGAGTAATTGCAAGAATAAGGGCTTGAAGCTGTGTGAGGCTTCATCTCACCCCACCTCATTTATCTCTTGCAGTGTACCAAGACTTGTGGTGAAGGCTCCCGGTACCGGCAGGTGGTATGTGTAGCAGAGGACCAAAGTGAGGTGCACAGCTCACATTGTGACTCAGACCAGCAGCCTCCAGACCATGAAAGCTGCAGCCTACAGCCCTGCGAGTACGTGTGGATCACAGGAGAATGGTCTGAGGTACTGTTCTGGGGGATCTGTGATGCCTTCAGTGTAGGAGCAGCAGAGTATTGGGACAGGAAACCTACCTTCCAGGTCTACTTCTGAAAATCATGGGTTCTCATCCAATCCCAAGTTCCTTGAGTTCTGCATTCTGTGAGTCACCTTGATTTTCTTTTAATAGAGATAAAAATGGAATTATAATGGGGGCTGATAATTCATTGGATGCCTTTAGGTGCCAGCAGAAGGTTATATCTTGAGGCTAGGAAGAAAGCTAAGTGAATGAAAGCACTTGCAGTGCAAGCATGAGGATCTGAGTTCAAATCCTCAGAGGCTGTAGAAGCTGGACATCATAACTTGAGCATGGGTAGTCCACATAGCCTGTTGTCTGCAGAGGAAGGACAAGATAGAGACCCTGTCTCTAAACAAGGTAGAAGGTGAGAACCAACACCAAGCACACACTCTGTGTGGCATGTGCACATCACATTCACACAAATGAACTTCAATGCACACCTAGACAAACACAGATCATATTCAAGCACACACACACACACACACACACACACACACACAAAATCCTTAGGGTAGGTATTACCTAGGTAGAGGTAGGGACTGTGATAGGCTGGCCCATGTGACCAGACATTCTTTTGTGGTGGTAATAGTTGTACACAAACATGCATCCACCATTCCCCAACTGAAATTCTCAAAAAAAAAAAAAAAAAAAAAAAAAAAAAAAAAAAAAAAAAAAAAAAAAAAAAAGACAGAAGTCTGGATTTTTATATGTGGTCTCTTAACTTGGAAAAGAGACCTAACATTTTTATTTGAAAACCAAATGTTTCCTGCAAGCCAGATGTGGGTTGTCTAGCAACTTGGTTCTAGCAAAACCAAATAATGTTCTGTAATATCTAATGACTCTCAAGCCTTCTTTTTCCCTATGGGTTCCTGAGGACAATACCTACATAGACACCTTTAGTTATTAATAAAACAATACCAATAACAGCACAATTATCTGATCTTCAAAATTGATGGTATTTTCAAAGTACTAAAATATCTAAACTTCAAAAGCATTGCAACTGCCTGAAAGAACACAGAGATTCAAAGTGGAAGCGCCCGAGTTCACAGTAGAGAGGATAGCCATGGTAGGTAACATACCTATTCACATAGGATCTCTCTATAGAGTCCAGAAAGTTCTCCCCCAAATGACATGAGCATTTTCCTCTAGATGATATAGTTGCTGTGTGTTGAACTGTGTCTTTACTCAAATTGGTCCAAAGAGTCTTTTCCAACCATGTCCCCCCAATCCTGTACTCTACGGCGATGATTTTTGTCCTCTTGGAAGATATTTGTCAACGTTAGGAGACTTGTCTGGTTATCACAGATATGACAGAGGGATATTTCTGGTATCTGGTAGGTGGAGTCCAGGGTCATTACAAAGTGATGGACAGTGCACTGGACCTGACCACAACACACACTTATATATCTGGGGTCTAGAGTTCCAGAGTAAAGAGCTCTGCCATGTCTCACGTGTCTCCAGACAGCAAGAAAAGCCCTTAAACAGTGAAGGGAGATGGCTTGGTGGATACAATGCTTGCTGTACAAGCATGAGAACCTAAGTGCAGATCCCCAAGACCCACGTAAAAAGACCCATGTAGATATGCCAACACATATCTACAGTTCCAGAGCTTGTAGGCAGCAACAGAGAGTTCTCCCTGGATCCCACTGGCCATCCAACCTAGCCAATCAGTGAGGTCAAGGTTCAGTGGGAAACCTTCCAAAAACTATGGGTCAGTGATAGAAAAAGCATCCAGCATTGAACTTTAGCTGCTACATTTGTATCCATGATCATGTGTGCACACACATGCATGTGTGCATGCATACACATGTGTGCACACACACGAAAACACACACAACGTGAAGATAGAACATTAGGATATGCATGTATAGAGTTGCCAGCCAGGAACAAGTGAGTCCAGATGAGTGTTTAGAAAATCCGTTGACTGGGTTGAGGCAAAGCTTCCAACCATTCAGATCCCAGCAAGGGAAGTTTTGGAAGGGTCTGGATACACTTCCTCTCTTCTCGTCCCTTGTTCTTCTGCTCCTTGTCAGACATGGGCTCCAACTTCTGGCTATTTCAAGAGACTCACCTCCCCTGGCTCTCTGGATGGGGAGGACTCTCCCTCACACTTCTTCTGTCCATCCACAGGTCTCTTTGTCTCTGTGCCTTTCCAGCCTTCTGCCTCCTAGCAAGCTCCTCTTCTTGGCTCTGGTTCTATCTGGCTGTAGTTGCTCTGCCTCCAACTCAGTCAATACCAGCATCTTCCTCTTGGTTAGCCTCTTACATGGGGCATTCTTATGCTGAGAGACTTTTGATCTCTTTCTGAGAGACATGCTGTACCTGTCTATAGCTTTAATGCAACCTCAATCATCCACAGATGAGAGAGAGCATGGCTTTATGTGCATGTACATGTGTGTACATGTTTATGTATACATGTGTTTAAGCCTATGTGGAGACTAGAGGACAGCCTAGAGGAATAACCTCAAAGGTTATTCCTCTCTGCCACTTGTTTGGGATGTTGGGTCTCATTAGAAGTCAGTCACCAAGGGTGCTACACTGGCTGGCCAGGAAGCCTCATGGATCCATGGATCTTTGCCTCCACAGTGCTGTGATTTCATGTGCATGCCAGCACTTCTGGCTTCTTCTGTCTGGGTTCTGGGGACCAAACTCAACTCCTTTTAACTGCACACCAAGCACTTTACTCACAGAGATGTCTCCTCAGGCCCCAAAGAACATCTTTTGGAACATAGCTTTCCACACTTCCATAGGGTTTCAAGTACACTATGGATTGAAAGCAAACCTATACATATTTTTATAGCAAACAATTGGAAACAGGTTTGGGGGCAAGCACATGGTCAATAGCATAGGGCCAGGGGCTGCAATGAGCGTAGGCAAGGAGAGGCTGGCTCCAGAATGCCTTCTAGAAACTGTGCTTGAAGATGCTAGAGCCACTGCAAGGCATTCCCCCATTCTGGGACCTTTGCTTTGGGAGAGTTCTTTGTGTTTTGCTCAGCGTTCACCCCACCTGAGTATGCCAGGCCTAGAGCAGGCATGTGAAGGGGAACTGTAAGGAACATGTGTAATAGTCCTGGTGAACACAAGTGTGTTTGTGTTCCTTTGTTGTTGCAGTCAGGTTAGATAATGAAAAGTTACCCGTGGTGAGCTTTACACATAGGGCCACAGCATGTGGAGTCTACTTACCACACAGCTTTAAAATCCTGGCCTAGCATCGCGGGAGGAGCTGGAAGGCATCAACTGTTTCCTATCACTGCTGTCAACTAGTCCATAGTGTTGAGTTGTTCTGGATGCTTTTCAGGGGTCTCAAGGCCTCCGACCAACTTAAGGAGTTGTACCTCCTTAAGATGTACAATTATCGGGCATGCTGCTTTTGCTTTTGATTTATAGGGGCTGGGGTCTCAGCATCTGCCTTCTCTGGTATACAGCCTTAGGGAAGTCAGTACAGACCGAGACCATGAAGGCATGAGGTCATAGCCTCTAGAACACCCACAGCTCAGTTAGGCAGAGCTTGTCAACATTGCTCTACACTGAGACACTGGGGTAGCCTCAAGTGCCCTGGCCAGGAGTCAGCTGGGTCTTCCAGCATGTGAGCAGCAGCCAAAGAAGGAAGAAATAAGGGTGGCCCATTTCCAGGTCTCCAGCCAGCTGGGAGGGAGGGCTCAGGGATGCTCAGCATGCCTCTGGCTGACTTTCTTCTAGCTTGTTGCTAGGATTTCTTCAAGGCCTGCCCAGAAAGGTTAAAGGAAAAGAAAATGGAATGGCTTAAAGCAACAGGACAAGAGATGCCAGACAGACATGATTACTTTTAAATATCCCTAAAGATTAATGAAAATTGGTCCCTCTCCCCACCCCCACCCCTGAAAAACATGCATGTGACATGCTATTTCCTGGAGCTCCTCTCATGTCCTACAGAGCCCGAGGTCTGCTGAAGATGTATAGAGAAAATTGACCCTACTCTGCATTTGTGCAGCGTCTTTCCAAAGAATGGCACTTACTCAATGACACTGTCTAGAAGTGTCATCAGAATGACATGGGATGTATTTTAGTTTTATTTTATTGTTTCTATTAGCATATGTTAATTATACATTATAATGGCTATCGCTATGAAACTTTCATCCAGTGACCCTCTCTTGCCCTCTCCTATCCCCACAGTTCCCCTTCCCTTCTCTGCTAGTCACCCTACTACTGCGTGCATGTGTGCGTGTATGCGTGTGTGTATGTGTGTGTATGTGTGGGTATGTGGGTATGTGCATGCATGTGTGTGTATATGTGTGTGTACGTACATGTGTGTGTACGTGTGTGTGTATGTGTGTGTGCATGCAGGTGTGCATGTGTGTGTGAGTGTGTGTATGTGTGTGTGTGTGTGTATGTGTGTGTATGCGTGTGTATGTGTGTGTATGTGGGTATGTGCATGCATGTGTGTGTATATGTGGGTGTACGTACATGTGTGTGTACGTGTGTGTGTATGTGTGTGTGCATGCAGGTGTGCATGTGTGTGTGAGTGTGTGTATGTGTGTGTGTGTGTGTGTGTGTGTGTGTGTGTGTGTGTGTGTGTGGTTAGAGTTTCATTAGTGTTGCTTACAGGAGTGTGGGTGAGAAGTTGTTAACAGAAGTAAGTGATGGGCTACACCACTGAAGAAAACGTTTCTCTCTCTCCCACCAACCATTAATTTTGTACAGCTCCTCTGAGAGGGGCGGGGCTTGTGAGCTCCTCCTCCTCTCCATCACCAGAGGCTGATTGGTTCAGTCTCCTGCAACTGTAACACAGGTCACCACAGCTTCTGTGCACTCAAGAATGCCACAGAAGGTCCCAAGAACCTCTCCAAATCCTCATCCTCATCCTCTGGTCCTTACATTCCTTCCGTTCTGCCCTGTCTTCCACAATCTTCCCCGAGCTGTGGAAGGGGTCAGAGAATGTCTTATCTGTGGCTGAGCACCCAACAGTCTTATTTTCAGTTTTGCCCAGTCATGAGTCTCTGTAATTACTACAAAAAGAAGCATCTCTTGCCAGAGCTGACAGCAGCACTAAACCAGGGACATAAATGTAATTATTTAGAAGGTAATTGACAGCATTGTCACGTCCACTGCTGCCCAAGTGGCAAGCTGGCAGTGTGTGAGTAAAACTGTTGCTGACAATTCTCCTCACCTGCAGAGCACATTCCATCACAGTGCAAATGGGGAAGAAGGAAGCTTCCAGCTCGATCCCAGCTTGGTTTCCCTAGGCCCTGCAGCCGAAGCATATGGTGTCTTTAGTCAATAGTTATGTGGCAACCAACCACAGCAACAGTTGCCTGTACTGTTTTACTTTGGCAGGGTGGGTCTTGGAAATCTCCCTGACCAAAAATTCACAGAGAGGTAGCCATCCCATCATTGAGATTTTATTTTTTATCTGTGGTTTGTGAGGTCAGCTTTACCCACCTATTCAGGAAACTGTTTTAAGACTTTGTATTTTTAGTTTTACTTTTCAGTTGGCTTACCAATTATCACACTGGCTTGCAGCTTTCACAATGTCCTTAGCTTTCACTATACCCCTCAACCCATCCTCTCTCCCATCTCCCTCCCATCTCCCTGCTCTGCCCACCCTCTCCACTTAAGCCACTCCCCCCAGTATCTCTCCTGCTGCTCTAGTACCCTCCCCTGCTCCACTCTCAACCACCCTACCCCATCCCCCACCATGGTCTCTTTCTAGTTTCCTGACTCTACACATACTCACACCCACATAAACATATATATTATATATGTGTTAGCAGCTGGAACCTGCAAATGATAGAGAATATGCCATGTTTGTCTTTTTGAGTCTGGGTTACCTCACTTAACAGACAATTTTCTAATGCCATCCATTTTCCTACAGATTTGATAATTTCATGTTTATTAATGGCTGGATTTCATTGTGATGTGCACTGTATTTTTTAAAGATACTATTTTTTATTATGTATCTATGTATGCGTCCGTGCAAGGCTGTGCCCCTCAGTGTAGTGCTCAATGAAACCAAAAGAGGATGTCAGATGTGATGGAACTAGAGTTACAGAGATGATTGTGAGCTACCTGATGTGGGTGTTGGGAATCAAACTCAGGCTCCCTGCAGGAGCATGTGTCTAATCAAGAAGCCATCTCTCAGGGCTGGAAAGATGGCTCAACAGTTAAGAGCACAGACTGCAACCACATGGTAGCTCACAGCTGTCTGTAATGGGATCTGCTGCTCTTTACTGGTGTGTCTGAAGAGAGCAACAGTGTACTCACATACATAAAATAAATAAACAAGTCTTCAAAAAATGAAGAAGCCATCTCTCCAGCCCTAGCTCCACCTCTTCCTTATCCATTCTTCAGTTGGTGAACACCCAAGATGATCACATTCCTACCTATTATACATAGACCTGCAAATGTGCAAGTATTTGCAAGTACCTGGGCAGTGGGATAGACAGTTCTTTGGATGTATTTCCAGAACAGCATATCTGAGTCATGTGCTCATTCTAGATTTTGGTTTTAGGGGAAACTCATGCATTGATTTCCATAGTAGGTACATCAGTTTACCTCTCACAGTGAGTAAGTGGTTTACATTTCTATACCCTTGCCAGTATTTGTTTACATTATAGTAGGAATTGTGACAGGGAGAGATGGACTCAAAAACTTCTAATATGTATTTCCCTGGTAGCTAATGATGCTGAACACTTTTTAAACGTTTACTGGCTGTTACATTTGTTTGTTTGTCTGGTTAGTTGGTTGGTTGGGTGGTTGGTTGGTTGGTTGGTTGGTTGGGTGGTTGGTTGGTTGGTTGGTTGGTTTTTCAAGACAGGATTTTTCTGTAAAGTGGCTGTCCTGCAACTCACTTTGTAGACCAGGCTGGCGTTGAACTCAGAGATCTACCTGCCTCTGTCTCTGCCTCTGCCTCTTGATCGCCAGGATTAAAGGTGTGTGGCACCACTCCCCTGACGATACTTTTTATTTTGAAAATTATTTGCTCAGATCAATGGGCCATTTTTAATTGGCTTGTTTGAGTCTTTTTAATTTTTTAAATTCTTTGTATGTCTTTATTGTAATCCTTTGTCAAATGTATTGCTGACAAACATTTTCTCCCACTTTATAGGCTGTCCCTTAATTCAATTGACTGTTTGCTGTACAGTCTTTTAATTCTATGTGGTTGAACTCATTTTCTGAGTGACTGGAGTCCTGATCAGAAAGACTTTACCTATGTCTATATTTTGGGGTGTTTTTTCCTAAATTTTCCTATATTAGTTGCCGAGTTTAGAGTCTTACATTAAGGTCATTGAGATATTCAGATTTGATTTTGTACAAAGGACATGATGGGGTCTAGTTTCATTCATCTCATCTATAGAAGCCCTGTTTTCTCGGTACCGTCCTCTGTATAGGCTGCTATCTTGCTAATGTGTACTTTTGGTGTGTTTGTCAAAGATCTTGAGGCTATAGCTATGTGGTTTAGAAGTAGATACTCTATCCCAGCAGTTCTCAACCTGTGGGTTGTGACCCCATAGAGATCACATATCAGATTCATAACAGCAGCAAAATTATAATTATGAAGTAGCAACAAAAGAGTTTTGTAGTTGGGGTCACCACAACATGAGGAACTGTGTTAAAGGGTCACAGCGTTAGGAAGGTTGAGAACCACTGCTCTGTTCTAGTCCATTGAGCGACCTGTCTGGTTCTGTGCCAGCACTATGTTGACTTTATTACTATGGCTCTCTGGTACTACTTAAAGTCAGACATGACAGTTCCTCCAGCGTTGTTCTCTCCCTCTAAGGATTTCTTTGACTCATTGGTGCTTTCATGAATTTTTATCTTTATTTCCCCAAGGAATGACATTGGCATTTTGATGGGGACTGCACTGAACCTGTCAATTGCTTTTGGTAGGATGGCTATTTTCCTAATATTAATCCAATCCATGAGAGGCCTTTCCACCTTCTGACATCCTCCTCTGTTTGTTTCTTCAGTAATTTAAAGTTCCACTGTGGAGATCTTCCGGTGCCTTCTCTAGCTTTATTTCAGGGTTGGTTGGAGGATGATGTAAATGGGATTGTTTCCCTGGTTTCCCTCTCCATGTTTGTCACTGATTTATAGGAAGGCTACCAATTTTTATATGTTTATCTTATATCCTGCCATTTTGCTGTATGATTTTATCAGCCTGCAGTGTTTTCTGGTGGAGTCTTTGGAGTTTTTAATGTGTGGAATCATCTTGTCTATAGATAGGGATGTCTTTACTTCTTTTTCTATTTCTCTCTTTTATCTTGTCACTCTAATGCAGGCTTCAAGCATTTTACCAAGTAGAGAGACTGGAGAGCCTTCTCTTCTTCCTCACCTTAGAAGGAACGCTTCAACTTTCTCCAGTGAATGCATTTGGCTATGGGTCAATTGCATTAGAGTGTGTTCCCTCAACTCATAGACTCTTTGTGGCTTTTATCACAAATGGATGTTGGATTTATGCCAATGGCCTTTTCTACATCTACTGAGAGGATCACCTGGTTTCTGTCTTTGAGTCCATTTATGTGACGAATTGCATTTGTGGATTTGCATATGTTAAGCCATCTCTGTGTCTCTGGAATGAAGCCAACTTGATCCCGATAAGTGGTTATTTTTGATATGTTCAAGAACTTGGTTTGACAAGTGTTTTAGTAATAATTTTTGTCTGTTTTCATCTGGGATATTGGCCTGTTATTATCTTCTTGTTGTGTCTTTTGCTGTATACTTAAAGTAAGAGTCACATGATAACATGATTTAGAAGAAGAGAAAGCAGAGAGGTAGCTTGGTGGCCAAATACTAGTTGGTGACTAAGGAGGGAAGAGAAACTGGGGGGAAGATGGATGTGTAGTACAGAGCCCCACAGAGAGCAGGGGACCAAATGGAGAGCCTCTGAGAGTGTGACGCACAGGTCGACTGCGGGCTCCTTCTCCCTTCCAACGTGGTCTTAGAGGTCCACAAAAGAGAAGTTTGGTGGCAGATGGGTATCTTCTACCTTCTCTGGGAGCTTCAGAGAAAGAAGGGTTTTGAAATGTCCACCCAGTGAAGCCCTAGTTTGGGGAGTGTCCTGCGGCGCTTGCTGTGGCCTAAGATGAGCAGATAGGTAAGAGAGAGCATTCTGCAGCTTCCCCAGAAGGGCAAACTTGGTGTGGAGGATGGAGGCCTTCTGTGACTGCTGTAGGAAATCTCTGGAACATCCCCTCTCGACCCCTCTCTTCTCAGTGCTCAGTGACCTGTGGAAAGGGCTACAGGCAAAGACTGGTCTCCTGCAGTGAGATTTATACCGGCAAGGAGAATTATGAATACAGCTACCAAACAACGGTGAACTGCCCGGGGACACAGCCTCCCAGCGTCCATCCCTGCTACCTGAGGGACTGTCCTGTCTCTGCCACCTGGAGAGTTGGTAACTGGGGCAGTGTAAGTAGAGGGCTTGGGTTGTCAACTCTGAAATCTCAAACATCCTCCGAACCCTCCTGCCTGCTTACAACTTGGCATGGCTGACAGGAAGAGAACTGGTTATCTAAATCCAAATAACTAAAAGTTCATTTTGCTTCATCCAAGGAAACTGCAAGTCGCCAAGGTTTGTCCTCCAGCTTTTCATTTATGTACAGGACAGCGATGAAGATGAAATGAGTTAATACATCAAAAGAATTTAGATTATTATGGCTGGTTTTATGTTACATTTTCCTATTTTTTTTTCTAAATTTTTACTATACTTTTTTTTTGACAAGCCTTTAGAATCTGACATCTTACGAGAGATGAATTTTGGTTGCTTCCATTGTTGAAGACACTGTGCTCTAGTCTGTTTCTGTAGAGAGAACTTTGTTTACTTAGGACACAAAACAGAAGTCTAAATTGAGTATGTTTGGGAAACCCATTGCCACAGTCTTCTGGCTTTGGGTTATGAAGCTCTCAGGCAGAAGTGTGTGATGTCATGAAAGTCATTAGGATTTGAATCCCAAAGTTCATGAAGACCTTGAACACATTCCTTAATCTGAGCCCAGGTCTTCCCCTGTAAAACAAGCAACAACAGTACTATCTCACGGGGTTACTATGCAGTTTAAATGGGGGAGAGTGTATGTATAACTATAGTATGGCCCACGTGTATCGATGTTTTATATAGAAATGTGTATTATATAGAGAGATGTATACTATGTATATTTCACATACATGTAAATATATATGGATATATAATGCTTAAGTACATATATGCAAAGTTTAACACAACAGCCAGTCTTAGTAAGAAAACACTAAATGCTGGTCGCTTGTTGCACAGCCCAGGACTCCGAGCTTCCTGTCAGCAGATGCTCATATCTCCTAGGTTCCATAGCCACCCGCTGACACTTCTCTTCCCTCCAGTGCTCAGTGACCTGTGGCATGGGAGTCATGCATAGATCTGTGCAGTGTCTAACTAACGAAGACCAACCCAGCCACTTATGTCCCACCGACACAAAGCCAGAAGAAAGAAAAACCTGTCGTAATGTTTATAACTGTAAGTCTCTCAGCTGAAGCTTTCTTTGTCTGTCGTGGAGGACAAACATCCCTGTTCATCTGTTGATCCATCCATTTTAGAGATGTAGCAGTCCTCCGTGTGTCTATGTGATGTGTTCATTGGGGAACCTGCATTTGTATGCTCAAATTTTTGGATTTGATTGATCTCAAGCATCTTCCTCAATCGCTCTCCACCTTCCTGTTGAGACAAAGTTGCTCACTCTACCTAGAGCCCAAGCTGATTCACCAAGCTGACTTGCCAGTGGAACTTCATGTCCTTCTGTCTCCACCCACAAGCCCTGAAATTACACAACGCACATCAACGCCCAGCTTTTCTGTGTGGGTCCTGGGGTCCAAACCCAAGTCTTCATGTTTGCCTGGCAAACACATTATTGACTGAGCTATCTCCCTCTCCTTGTCTCTCTTCTCCCCCCTCCCCTGCCCCCAAGCTTTTTCTCTCTCTCTTTAGTCTACCTCTTGGGTAGTTAGTGCAGATGATGTGACTATTCTGTTGGTAGATACTGAACATCTGAGACTATTTCATCCATTTTTATGACTTATGTTTCCTAGGTGAGTTACCCAAGAACTGCAAGGAGGTAAAAAAACTCAACAGTGCCAGCGCCGATGGGGAATATTTCCTGGCTGTCAGAGGGAAGCCGTTAAAGGTGAGTGTTAAGTTGTTGTTGAGCTGTTGTTGAGTCATTGTTTGCAGAATGTTTTCATGGTACTCTCATCACTCCTTCTGAGCGCCTCTGTTGTGTCCTTCCTGGTGTTTATCTTGCAGGTATTCTGTGCAGGAATGCATTCTGACTATCCCAAGGAGTATGTGACACTGGCCCATGGTGACTCAGAGAACTTCTCCGAAGTTTACGGGCACAGGTAAGAGGCTAGGTCCCTGAAGAGCTTAGATGCCTGGAGGTTCCTAGAGAAAACCATCCCATTCTTACCAGACTGCTATCTCCACGGCTTAGATTGCACAACCCAACAGAATGTCCCTATAATGGGAGCCGACGAGATGACTGCCATTGCCGGAAGGATTACACAGCTGCTGGCTTTTCCAGTTTCCAGAAAATCCGAATCGACCTGACCAGCATGCAGATTATAAGTAAGTTCGGGAAGGTGTCCCACAGCCATTAACACTTCCTCTCCACTCAGAGGACACAGGTCCTTTGAGTACATAGGTACAGAAGAGAAGTCACACAGGGTGATCACAGTCCAGCAGTGGCAACCCCACCATATGCTTAAGAGGCCAAGACTTTGTCCTTCGTGTTCAGTGGAAAATTCCAAGGCCTATAGTGTGGCTGCCATAGGTTAGGTCTTCGCCAGGTTTGCATTGAATGGTGAAAGGAAATAAATAAATATTTGCTCATGGAAGTTTCACCAACCAGGGTGGCATCCTAGTAAGCATGGCCTTGGGATCAGGACCTTCAGGTTATGAAGGGGTTAGACACTGGGTGTCTATACAGAGAAGGCAACAGAGCAGAAAGAAGTTTCTAGAGCAGAAGAAACAACAGCTAGGAAACCCTGTAGCAAAGTCATTTGTAAGACACATTCGCCTCCAGATGGCTCTTCCCAGCACAAAGCACGCACGTGCGCGCACACACACACACACACACACATACACACAGAGGCAGAAAACTAATTTTATCTGATTGTTGATTCATGGAAGAAAAATGGATCCAGAATTACCTTTCCTAACAAGCCTGCACATGGTCTGATTTCATACTCTGGTCAGCACTCCAGTTATGCTGGCCACATTAATCATGGCTGCTGGTGAAGATAGCTAAAATATCTAAACACATTCTCTTGAACAGTGGAAGAACAGAAACAATGAAGAATTAATTTTTTTCTCATTAACATTGCACCCATAATATTACCCTGGTTCCCTCTTGAGTTAGATTAAATGTGATTTATACCAAGGTATTTTTTTTATTTGCTGTCAGCTATACAGATTAGGGCTAGATGCAGTATAGATCTGCAGTTTCTTTGTTAAGAAAAATGTCCCAGTTTTAGATCATCAGGGGCGGGGGCTCATGACTCTGTCCCCCTAGCGAACATTGCCTTTAATCCTACCTGACTGAGGACCTATAGGCAGTTAAGTTGCTAAGGGAGGGAGACATATTTTCTTTAGTGGAGTAGCCATGGATAAGTTGCCCATTAAATCACCCCTCACCCATGTTCTTGTAAGTGACTGTAATGAAACTTATCAGGTCCACTTGGGAAGAAAAGAAGTTGAGTAGGCAAAGGAGGGGGAGGGGAGCGGGGAGCAGGTAATGGGGTGAATATGTTCAAAAGATATCATGCGTGTGCATATGTGTAGGTGAAGATGCCATAACCCACCATTATATATAATTAATATTTACTAATGACAACTTTAAAAAGAGAAAGACTCCAGAGAAGAGCTACTGAAGTGACCAAAGTTGTCTTTGCTTGAGAATGGGAATCCCAGATCTTTTTCCCACAAAAGCAAGGTTTCCTGTGAAAAGTGTTAGGCCTGAAGCTGTTCCTGAAAGGGCAGAAGAAATAAAAAACAAAAAAACAACCAAACAAAACCCCTCGCCATCCCCCAGAGCTGCCTTCTGCAGACCTTCTGCAGGTTGGGGTTGCTCCTCCTATGCATGTGTGGAGCTGCGAGGAGCAACAGGGTTAAAAACAACTGCGGGTCACCATTGTTTTGTGGCTTCTTTTTTTCCTTTTAAACTATAAGTTAGCCCCGGACTTGAGAAATTGCCATTAATAATTTCAAGATGTGCATTCTAATTGTTCTACATTCTGGCAAGAATAGGCCCAGGGCCACAGGAGGACAGGAGAAACTTTGGGGATGGCCCCTAAGTGGCTGGAAATACTTCCCTGGCTTCTTGCCCTGTCCTTAAGCTGGGGATGCCGGGTAACAGGAGGTTCACCCATTCTCAATTACACTGTGCTTAAGTGATTCCTATTTATGTAGGAATCAATTCTAAGGTCGCATTAAACCTCTTTTTGGCTCCCATACTCTGCGGAGACAGACAGTCAGGGCTGATAAAGCCCAGGGAAAGCTCTCAGAACCACAAATGTAATAGGGAAAACACCAGAGCACATCTGGATCCGTTTGCTCACTAATAATTCAAGTTATTTCTTTCTCTCCCATTCCTCCTCCTTCTTTTCTTCTCCTCCTCTTCTCCTTCTTCTTTTCCTTCTTTTTCTCCTTCTTCTTTTCCTTCTTCTCCTTCTTCTTTCCTCTTCCTCCATCTCTTTATTAATACCCTGCCCCTTCCTACTTCTCTCTCCCTTCCTTTTTCCCCCTTCTCCCTTTAACCCTTTCCCCACCCCACAGCCACTGACTTAGAGTTTGCAAGGACAAGTGAAGGACATCCGGTTCCTTTTGCCACTGCTGGGGACTGCTACAGTGCTGCCAAATGTCCACAGGTATGTCCTCAAGCCTTACCCCTTACCTGGAATCCTCTTCTCACCCTGCTTCCGAGGCTGCTCTGCCCATTGTTCCTGTAGATAGAATTAGAACAGCTGATCACGGGACAGTTTAACTGCATTATATCCAGGCCCTCACTAATACTTTTGGAGTGTAACCCAGAAATTTGACACCTAAGAAATGCTCATAGTTGCAGGCATAACTCTGTATTCAGCAAGATGCATCAGGTATCATGGTCAAGACTTATGAACAAATCAGATGTTGGAGGCAGTGACTTGATTCAGTAAATTACGGCTCAATAAATGAATACTGCAGTTAGTAGAATGTTGGATAATGCATAATGATGGACTTTTCATCAACAGAATTCAGGCTTTGTAGCCTTTTCTCGTTTCTATGGTATAAATATTCTCCTCATAACTGATTTAAACTGTTACCAACAGTAGGTCACTAAATGAGAAGAAATGGATAGGATTGACTCTTAAAAAAAAATCAATATAGAACCAAGTCTGGTGATATAGGCTGGAAATCTCAGGCATTTGGGAGGATGAAGTAAAAGGATTGGAAGGTGGAAGCCTACCTCAGCTAAAATGAATTCCAAACAACCTACTGAGTTAGACCTTACCTCAAAAGAGCTCTCCCATCATTCATACACAAGACCACAGATTCAATCCCTAACACCTACCCAAACAGACAAAGAAGCAGGGGAAAAATTATTGCAAGTGAGCCTCAGCATAAGTTTGTCATTATAAATTCTGAATATTATAAAATATAGAAAAACATATGGGGTTATGAATGAGAAACCAATATCAGAAGTTAGAGCATGTACCATGATGCCATTGATATGTTTTAGGTTGTGTGTGTGTGTGT
>NW_022196903.1:86511883-86523826 GCF_008632895.1 Mastomys coucha | reverse complement strand
GAAGGGGGAAAGAGAGAGAGAGGGAGGGAGAGAGAGAGGGAGGGAGAGAGAGAGGGAGGGAGAGAGAGAAGTGGGAGGGAGGGAGAGAAGGAGGAGGGAGAGAGAAGGGGGAGGGAGAGAGAAGGGGGAAAGAGAGAGAGAGAGATGTTATAGGGCTTGGAATTGAACCCAAGGCCTCATGAATGCTAAACACCCACTGTACAGCTGAGCTATACCACCCACCCATTTTTCTTAATTTAGATTTTTGAGAATTGCATACGAGTAGTGCATTTATGTTATTCCAATCCCTCCCCCTCCAGTGTGCTTTGGAAATGTGTATTGGTAGAGAAAAAGTCCGGAAGGAGGTTGTTTAAAAAAAAAAAAATCAATGGGTGTTTTATGGTTTTAAGTAAATAAATATTGGAACTGGTCCGTCTCAAATTTCGTAAGGTGCTCATAGGTTTCCTTTGACACTGTTAATGTTAGGCCTCTTGAACAGTTTTAGCAAGTTTACATTTACTCGGAGCCAAGTCACATCTCTGTTGCTGGAGATTCACAATGTCCAAGCCCAAGGAACCCATCACCCATGAGGAGAATAAGACATGAACAACCATGATATTCTAGAAGTTCCCTTAGACTGAGGCTTGAGGCTCTGTCTTGATTCCAACTGCTAGCTCTACTGCAGATGTATAAAATTTGTGCCATGCATACCAGAAGTGCAAGTTTGGCATCTTCAGCCCTTAGTGCCCATTCTACAGTCGTTGGCTTTCTTGCCTCTTCCAAGCTTCAGCCCTTGGGGAAATGCTGTATCAGTAAGCTGGGCTAATCCTGCAAAATGACCAGCGGTCCTTGCAAGAAGCTCCAGCACTGGGAGCAAAGGACAAGCCTGAGGAATCTTCTCCAAGACAGGAAACCCAGCCCACTGCTTCCTTTGGTTCCTATGAGGTCTTTGTAAAAACTGTTGTTTGGCTGTGCTGGGAATTCTCCATTTATGAGCATTCAGAAGCCTGGCCATTGGGATTGGAGGGTGCAATCAAAACCCCAGGCCTTGTCTCTGAAGGACGGATGGATTTGTCCCCAACCATAGATTCTTCCAGACTCATGTGAACTTTCTTTTAAGGAAGAAGTGTTCTCAAAGCGTTTTGTGAGCCTCAAGCTTTAGGGCAGCCTGGGTAAGCATTTTAGAGGCTTGGTATGGGTGCCTCATGGGAGAGAGGGAAGCAGCAAAGGACATAATGGTTGAAAAGGGTTTTTCTCCATCACCAAGGAACTCTAAATGTTTGTGGTGCAGGTTCTTCAGAGTGTCCATAGCTCCAAGCATCCTGTCAGTGTGGCTAAGAGGCTGACCCTGCCCTGCCTTTCTCAACTGTCTCAGATTTCCTCATTTCTGTGTGCCTATCCTTTAGGAAGTTAATTCGTCAATAAATGAAGGGTAATTTGTTTTCATTTATTTTAATAACTCAGAGACATGAACTCATTTACTAAATTCTGATAAGAAGCTAAGTAGGAAAAGTCTATGCCAGGGAGAGGATTTATATTTTTCCCTTAGACAATACTTCAGACTCTATTGGGCTCCTTAAAAATTTATTGAGCACTAACTGTACTTATGAAGAACATGTTTTCTTTTTTTCCAGCTCAATTTTCCAGGGAAAGGTTTACGGGTAGCCTGATTGTGTGCAGTGGTCTGCAACTTCATGCTTGCGTTGACATCTAAGCAGAAGGATGCCCATTTGAGCCTCTCTTCCTTCCTCTTCATCCTTTGTCTTTTTTTTTAAAACTTATTTTCTCAGTACGAGTAAACTCTCTGAATGAGTAAATTTCTGTATTTTAAGCATTGTGCTTAACACCCTTAAGACATTAGCCCTGAAGCTCACTTTTCCATCCCCTTGAGATGAAATTCTAACTTTTCCAAACCGCACAGATGTCTCAGGACAGGAGAGATATGATTTCAAGATGTCTGACTCCATCTCTACTATGGTAGATGTTTTTCTCATTCTGTTAACAGGCTGAGTTCTGACACATTCACTCCTGCTGCATACAAATAGGCTTCCTATTGGTCTAAGTACCTTTTCTGCAGACCCTCAGTGTGTGTGTGTGTGTGTGTGTGTGTGTGTGTGTGTGTGTGTGTGTGTATCCTCACTCTCTGCCTCTGCCCCAAAACCAAGAGGCAGTAGTTACATACCATATGCCTCTTAAATGCCAAAGACAAGGTACTTAGTTTTTAGAGTGACTGGTTGGAACTTCCACACCAGCCTCTTCACAGCATACCTTCCAGGAACTTTAATGCCAAAGCCAGCCAGGTATGACCTCTGCCATGCAGCAGAGTGCAGTGGACGGCAGGTGGGAGGGTTCTTCTACAAGGAATGGTGACCCAGGTGACAGCAAGCAACTCTGGGTCACCCTGTCATGTGGGACACTCTGTGCAGTGGGTCTTGCTCCTCTGAGTAACAGTGACCACGAGCTGGGGACGTGGCTAGTGGGATCTGGGCATGGTCGTGTGCACACCTGCACACTCAACACTCCAGAGGCTAAGGCAGGAAGACGCCAAGTTCCAGACAGCCTGGGCCACATAATGAGACTTTCTCTCCAAACTGTTTTGTTAGGAGAGAGGAGGGGATGGCGGGAGGAGGGACTGTGGCAGGGGAAGACCAGAAGGGGGAGCAGCAATCGGGATGTAGAATGAATGAATGAATAAATAAATAGGCAAAAAAAAAAAAAAAAATGAGTAAGGAAGAAAAGGCCAGCAACAGAAAACTCTGAGAGAAGGCTGGTACGGAAATCCCAACCCAGTCATACTCAAACACCTTGGTATTGAGGCCACTCAATGTAAGGATCACTAACATCTACATGATATGGTCATTTAAAATATCTAATAGTACTTTTTATTATCTGCCAGGTAAAGAGCTAGGTACAGTAGAGGGAGGCCTTCCATCCCATAGCCTCCTTTCCAAAAGTTTGGTCTTACCCATTTTATGGGTGGGCTGGGGAAATAAGCCACTTGTCTACTATCCCTGAAGCAGACACAGGAGAGGCTGTTGTGGAATGGATACATCTTTTACATCCACCTACCCAACCACCCTGAACATTGCTCACTCTTAGCAGTTTGGACCTTGAGGGCCTGGGCTGGATAGCTCTGAGGGGGAAGGGGAACTGTCCTGTTACAGACAGTCCCATGGAGTTCTTGGTATCTACCTGTTGCGTATACCCCTGCTACTGGCTGGGGTGTCTCAAACTCCCTGTAAACATTGCTACATTTCTTTGGAAGACACACCACTGGGACCACTGACTGGTCAGGTCACTCTGTGATCAGAAACCCTCTTTCCCAGGTCATATTTGTAGTGCCTTAGCTCTAGAAGGATTCGGAAGTCGTATTATTTCCTATTTATGAAACTGGCAGGGAGAAGAAACCCCGAGGCACATCTCCTCTTAGGAGTTTCATCTGAAGACCTAAGATGTGCTATTTACTGGAAAAACTTATCAACTGTCAGAGACATGTTACTACTACTAGACAAAGTAATACTGAGCCCCTCCCCAAAACAATTATCATTAAACGCCAGGGAAAGAAAACAAGAATTTATCATGAGACAATTAGAAAATGAAGGACCAGATATTTAGAAATCACAGAAATGGTACTCGTATTTTTGTTACAGACACCAGTATTTCTACTAAGTGTCAACAACATGAGATTTGACTTACTTCTTTCTCCTAAGTGTTCTTTAAGGCAGGGTTTCCTTAGGTAATGCAGGCAGCCTGGATCTGACTGCCATCCTCCTGTCTCAGTCTCCTGAGCATTGATATCATAGGCAGGGGCCACCACCTCCAGTTTATACATGTCTAATTTTATTTATTCCTCACTGCTACAGTAAATGAGAGAAGTGTGTGCTTTACCTTCCATTTTAAAAATGGACCAACTGAGGTTCTGAAAAGCTGAAAACTCTCTCCCTCCCTCCCTTCCTCCTCCTCCTCCTCCACCTCCTCCTCCTCCTCCTCCTCCTTCCTCTCCCTCTCCCTCTCCCTCTCCCTCTCTCTCTCCCTCCCTGACCTAATCATTGCTGAAGGAGTTAACTCTTTCATACATACTACAGAGCCAGCTCTCCATTATCTCTTTGTTTTAACTTTTGTCAAAGTTGTGGGTTCTCAGTTCTAGGAGAAAGTAATCCTGAGAGCGTGTTCAGGGTCACAGAACATTCTCAGCTCAGAAACTGCTCTGGTTTTGAAAGAGAGGAGAGAGGGGTTCAGGATGTCTCTATTGCACTGGCTCTGTAGAGATAAATATCAATATCAAAGGCCCAGACCACACACCCTTGGGACCTTTGGGAATTCTGTTCCTGAACTAAGGCTGGCGATGGGGGGGCGGGGGGGGGGAGGGTGCCGCGGGGAACGGCCTTAGATGGGCTGAGAATGGGCTCTATCTTCAGCAGGCCAAGCGCGCCCTCTTCTGGCTGCTTTTGGAAACGCGCCTCTGCTTTGAACTCACACCCAGCGGTGCTCAGTACAAAGTGTGCTTGCTCTTCGCTCCAGGGAACTGGAAGCAGGGAAACTTTGGCAGCTAGATCTTGTTAGAAAAATTACACTGTGGCATTTTGGTCGTGAAGGAATCTGATAATTGTGAGCAACATCAGGGTTACTGTGCTACGGAGGCCGGCTGGAGGAAGCTTTGAGAGAGGATTTAGAAGTCACTAAAGATGACCTGAGCGCTTGCTTTCTGTGTTCTGGAGGGAGTTAATCGGCTGTGATCCTGGGTTTCACCATTTGTAAACAAAATCTCCACCTAGAAATCATGAATGTAAAAAGCGCCTAGGTCTGGCAATGGAACAACAAAATACCTTCAACGATTAGAGGCCATCAAAATTAATTAACACCCTTCTGCTTACCAAAGTGCCTTTGAATGTGTCAGCTCTGCCTTGGTTGGTATGTCACATGGACTGAAAGTCTTTTGTGTTGGCTTTGTGTTCCAGGGGCGGTTTAGCATCAACCTTTATGGGACTGGGCTGTCTTTAGCTGAGTCTGCCAGATGGACATCACAAGGGAATTATGCCGTTTCGGACATCAAGAAGTCTCCGGTAAGGCTGCCTATTGCTTGAGCGATAGCTCGTTTTTCTCTTCTGAATATGATGGTTTCATACTGAAGGAGCGGAGCCGGTGTGCTTTCCCATTCACCAAACTTTTTTTTTTTCCAAAGTGCCAGAGAGGAAAATTTAGGGCACAAACACAGGAAGGAATTTAGAAGTGGGTGAAGCAGGAGAGACTCGATTCACCTGGTTGAAGCTTCTCCCACCTGGTACATGCGAAGCCATCCAAGCACCTGGAAGAGACTTGGGTGGGGGCAGGGCTCTAGGATAACACACAGCTCAAATATCTTTAACTAGTCAAACGCAACTCACTTATGTGAACCTTGAAAAATGATGTTTTGGTTTGGTTTGTTCTGCCCAGAAACAATTGCAATTCCAATAGGAAGAGGTTATGGGGTGATATCTTCTGGGAAGTTAGGAATACAATAATCCACTTTTTTGGCCACCCTGAACTCTGTGCATTTAGCATGTCTGCAACCCTGGAGCATGTCGAAAGGCAGGCGCTTGAACCTGGGTCTTCCGGGTAGTTGAGCAAGCCCCAAGTGGTTGACAAGCACAGCCCAGCCTGAGAATCACCCACCCTGTGGAGCCGCCTGTGGAGGGAAGTTTAAATGTACCCTCTGGTCCCCCTGACTAGGTTAAGGGGATCCAAACCTCTGCGGCTGTGTCTCCCTGATGATTCTGAAAGATGATAGAGCAGAAACGCCTCCTTCAAGCCCTTCCACTGAGTTCTCAGGCCAATGCAGCATCTAGTCTCCTGGGGATATGGGAAGTTTCCCAGTTCCTGTTCAAGCACTGCACACATGAGCTGAGGAAAAGGGAAAGAAAGGAGATCTGAGCACAGAATACTGTGGCTGGATGAGCGCAGCTGCCGGGTTACAACTGCAGGTTAGAATATCAGGTCAACTGTGAGATGGTTTTTTTACTATTTCTTTAAGACAGAATATTTACATATTTTTAAACAGTCTGGTCCCAAGTATGAGGTACACGGCTGTAACTTCAGCTCTGGGGATGTAGAGTAGGAGAGCCTTCGGTTTAAGGCAAACTTAGGCTACATAGCTAGACCCTGCCTCCTAATGACCAGTACTACAAATAGTGGCACGTAATGGTCATATGTTGTCTATCTGAAATCCATATTTGACGAGCATTTGGACTTGCACTTGATGAGTTTGGCAACCCTCCCACATGTGGCGCCTTGGGTTAGAAGCATCAATTCAGCCTGCACTGACACAAAGCCCCAGCAGAGGGGAGGTCCCACCCGGCATCTGAGGGTAATGTCTTTCCTGACTCCTCTTTAAATTTCCGGCATCCTGTCTGTATCTCAGGTCCGGATCTCTCCACAGAGCTAACCAGGAATCACAAATCTGATTCCATAGCCAAGGGGTTGCTATGATTTAATCAGAAGGATTGCCCCCTCCCACCCAGCAGAACAGAGACAACTGTAACCTTTGACTGAGCCCCGACATCTTGATATCTTCCCCTACTACTCCCTATCCTAACCCCAGTCCTATAGATTTTTTTATAGGAAATAAAATTAGTATATTTAATTGTGTTCATGTTTTAACAGGTGCATTATGTCTCAATGACCAGATTTGAAAAATTTAACTGTTTTAGATGTGGTTGAATGAAATCATTTTTGTAAGATATATATGTTGCATTTATACATACATACATACATACATACATACATACATATGTTACAATTTTGCTAGACTATGTCAATCATAATTGAAATTTCAGCCAGAGGCTAAAAATAACTAAAGGCTTGAGTGCCATCTTATGGACATGTCCAGTATTGCAAGGCTATTCCCCACCCTCTGAGGATTCTGCCTGAGCTGCTGGAGAGAGCAGCACAGATCTCCACACACATAACACACACACACCCTGCCTCCTGTGTGTGTGTGTGTGTGTGTGTGTGCGTGCGTGCGTGCACACAAGCGTGCACATGCCGGTAGGTAGAAGTGAAGACTGCTCTTTTCCTAGCTCCTGGCAGACCAGAGTCAGGGTCTCAGAGCATCATCCCCTAAGAAAATGGACCTCCAGAACTGTTATGGTTGGGGAAAAGTACAGATGATGTTCTCTCCCTGAAAAACACCTCCTACCACTGAGACTCGAGGAATCATCTCAGAGGAAGTGGGAACATTGTAAGAGTCACAGGGTGTACATCTGTCGCAAAAGCGTCAGAGTTGTACTCTGGGAACTCGCAATGGCTGTGGCTCCCCACACAGGACCTGCACAAAATCAGACCAAGACCAGCACAGAGAGAGGCAGGGCTCACGAGAGCCACCTGAGGACCTGTTGGCAGCTGATGGTTGAGGGGGGAGGGGGGTCAGTATCCTTCCAGGATACAGCCCGAGACCGCCTATGTTCCATCGCATCGTGCCATATCCACAAACATACAGGCGGCTGCCCATGGACTCAGTGGGTTTTAGAAACTAGAGGGAGGGAATATGAGGTTGGAGGGGAATGTGGTGGGGGGATAGGGAAGGAACCAGGTAGGTTTGATCAGAGCACATTATATACATATGAACACTAAATGGGATATTTTTAAATCTCAAAACAAAAAATTAAAAGTCATTGAAACATTATCTTGTTAGTGACAACAGTAAAAGCCATTGGCAAGAAAGCCATGTGACTTGGTTTGAAGCAGAATCCTCCAGAAGAGGGGCATGTTGCAGTGTCACCTGCAAGGCTTAATAAACCGTGATTGGCCTCTTATTCCGCCCCACACACTTTTGTTCTTGGCACTGGGAACAAATGCAAGGCTCAGTACCTGATCTGTCATTGAGCTACATGCTGAGCCCTCAAATGTCCACAATCTCTATAAGAAAACAGAAATACGCATCTCTAATGTTTTCCAGGCTGATACCATACTCCTAGTCAGAAACTACCGTTTGAAAAACCTTTGTCCTAAGTTAAGCAACCTGCTTTTCACACTTACGCCTATAATTTATCCACATAAGCAGTTCTACATGGGGCACTCTGGGAATTACGTGATATTCCACTCCCAGTCAATGCCGCCTCTCAGTGAAAACCTCACTTCTCCAAGCCTGCTTGGGAATAGCACATTCTCCCTGAACAAAACTACAAGAGGATCTCCATGATGTAGGTTCAACCTGGATCTGTAGTGCCACTGATCGGAAGCCAGAGATGCCACCTCACTCCTGGGGACAGTTTCCATGCGCTCCCTAGGATGCAAATGCAGTGCAAAGAACCCTGCATAAGGGTTCCCTATGATAAATTATGTCTTTCCCTAAGATAAACTATGATTATCATTCAAATGCAGAGGTTCCCTCTTGTGTTTTGAAGGCCCTCGGGAGATGCCCGAGATCTCAGGTGATACCAAACTCTAATTATACTGCCTTTCCTCTGTCTGCTCATCCCTATGATGGCTTGATTTATAAGTCACAGTAAAAGATTAACAACAACTTCTAATAAAAATCAAAGCAATTATAGTATACTATACTATAATTGCTATATATACTATAAACAAGGATTGTGAGAATGTACTATAAAAACGCTTGCCTCCTCTCATGACAGTGTTACATGTACATGCGATGCTTAAATGACAAAGTAGATAGGCAAGCACTGTGATGTAGTGTTGGGCTATGTCAGAGTTCCTTGAACATAAACTAATGGCATAGCAATTGATGCAATAGCAGAGATGCTCTGAGTCACTAAGGAGCAGGTGTCTGTAGGCCATAGATACACTGGACAAACGAATGGGCCATGTGCCGGGGATGGTGGGGCATGATAGTGAGAGACTTCATCATATTCAAGTGTTTTAAATCTTAGGAGGTTTTTTTTTCCTGGAAATTTCTGTGTATCGTGTCCAAGCCACAGTTGACTGCAGATAAACAAACTGAGCAACGTGAAACCCTGATATTTCCTTATGTGCCTGGGGAATTTTAAGGCACAGGGAGCCTGCTCTCTACCAGGGATTCCTTGTGCTATGCAAAGGATTGTAAATAAAATAATTGCTCCTACCTCCGAATTCTTTTACAACTGAGTTAAGAAATGAACGTACATGTTTGCACATGTGTGTACACAGTACCGTAGAATCTCACGTGTGTGCATGGACTGCTCTCCATGTTCTCCAACTTGTGAGAACCCAGCAAGTACCCAAACCTACAACACGGAATTCCATAGTTCACAATTTCTATGCATGTACACTTTAGTCTGCACATTTCTATGGAAACTGGGTAGCGTTTATACATCTATGTATGTTATGTTCATCTATGTTTTACATACATATAGGTATGTGCGTAGTTGTCTGAGGACTGTTCTGGGGAAGATTATATGTTACATGCTTTGTATGAGGTTTCAGAAAAGGTCAATTTTGCATGTTGTCTTAGTCCTATGGACAGTTTCTATGGAAACCAGATAGTGTTTATACATGTATGTACGTTTATACATACATTTATGTATGTACATAGTTGTCTGAGGGTTGTATTGGGGAAAATTATATGTTACATGTTTTGTATGAAGTTTCAGAAAAAAGTCAATTTTGCATGTCATCTTAACCCTAACATTTCACTTTAGGTCCTAAAACTATGTCTCTAACTGTTAATATCTCCATGGATTTTCTTAACACACTCTTGCCTGCTACCCCTTCCACTAAAGACAGGCAAATGAGCATGCTTCCACCACACACAGGCCCCCTCCCTAAATCACAGACATTAGCTTCCCTGAATCCTATCCACTGGAAAAAATTAAAGACTTAGTGAAAACTGGGAATACAAACTATGCCTAATAGGGCAGTGAGCCACTCATATGCGATAGTTAGAGCTATTATCAACAAACTATTTATTTAAAAGAGAATTCAACTGTAACAAAAGAAATAAAAGCCAGAGTTTCATTGCATGACAGCAAGGGCTTCTGGCTCCCTTTCCTTCTGAAAGAAGCTGTCTCCACATGGGGCAGCCATGTTTTTCTTACTGTTCAGTCTTGTTTTGTTTTTCAATCTGACGCCTGTTGACCATCTTCAACATCATTTGAGGATAGCACCATCACAGGTATTAAAAGGTTAGCCCCACTTTTTTCTGTTTTGCCTAAATTAACAGAGTTTTCGGTGGAAGAAATCATGCAACTACTGTAAAGCCAATATCAACTTTATTTTGTTTTCAATTTATGACTGCCAAGGCCTTTCTTCATTTGATGAAGAGAGGCAATTATGGATGTCCTGAGGAAATGACTTTGTAAGGACAGAGAGATACAGTCACCAACGTGCTGAGTTCAATTCCCCGAATCCACATAAAGTGGCTGGGTGGGCACGGCAGCACACACTTACAATCCCAGTGCTGAGATGGGTGGATTCCTCAGCCTCACTGGCCAGCCAGTCTAGCCTGTTTGCTGAGTGGTTGGCCAGTAACAGACCCCATTTCAGCAAGTATAGAATGACACCAAAGGGTGGTCCCGGGTTCCACACATCCACACAAACCATGTGTGCAGTTACCTGTACACACAGATTCACACACACACATGCCATCGTGACAACAATAGCTAATCCTGGTTAAGCACACAGGTTAGGCTGAGTCCTATGCCAGGTAGCTAATGCGTGTTCCTTTGCTACAGCAAAGTAGGAGGAGAGACTTGTTTGCCCATTTTACAGATGCTCCAGGAACCCCGGCATCAGTAAAGAGGCTGTGTCAGCTGCAGACCTGTGCGCCAGAGCCTCTCCCCTGCTGGATAAGGAGAGTTTGGGCTTAGATGAGCTTTGATGATGCTGAAGATGGTGCTGGTATGTCAGCCTCCTGACACCTGCCAGCCATCTGCTGACAGTTCCTGAGTGGAGAACCAGATGGTCCAACATCTATCTCCAGACCTAGCTCAGCACTCAGGAGCCAGGAGGGCAGTGTTGATGGGGCTCATTCCCATATCAGCCACACCCAAAATCAAACGCATGAAAAATTTGAAAGTGGAGAAAACATTTTGTTCTCTCCTTTTGTTGTTAAATTGGCACTGCTTTTCTTTCTCATTCTCTCTTCTTCTTCTGGATGGGGTGGGGAGGGGGGACCCTGAGATTACCTTCTGTTTGCAAGAGACATCACAAGTGGGCTGTAGGAACCATATCTTCATGACCTTTGACCTGTTATGGGATGAAGCCCAAAGATATAGGTGCAAGGGTGTTCAAATCATTCCCAGTTGTGGAGAAAGTACAGTTTTGTCCAAGGAGGCTAAGGGGCAGGACTTAGGTGACATGATCCACACAGAGATAGGAGTGTGGTACTGCATTGCAGCAGTGGATATTTTCAAAGTGTGGAAAAACATCGGGGAAACTAATGAGCAAGACATTTACAGCTCAAAATAAAATCCAGCTTTGTTCTTTCAGTCATTCATCTCATCCATTTAAGAAATGTGTGGTTAGGGTCACTATTAGCCTTACACAGTTCTTGGTCCTAGATGTTTCCAGTTTAGCAAGATATCACTTTTACATCACGGGGCTTACATTCTAGCATGAGGGGAAATGCTAAGGAACACTATCCAGTTGTGGGGTGCTTGCACAGATAACTGAGCCCAAACTACATCCCAGTGAAGGCTGCTCTTGAGTTATTTACCAGACTTCATGGGGCATACAGGAAAGGACAGAAGAGCATTTCAGCCAATGGAGAATGGCATGTGCAAAGGTCCTGTGGAACAAGGCTCACACCATGTCAGAGGTGCAATCCAAAGAAATGCAGGTGTGGAAAAGACTGACAGAAAACAAATGTGCCAGGGCGGCCCACCCAGCACCGACTAGGGTCAGAAGTCAGCAACCCTTTTCAGTGAAAGGGACAGATAAAAAAGATTTGGTTTGGGTTTTTTTTGTTGTTGTTGTTTTGTTTTATTTTTGTTCTTTTGGTTTTTGGTTTTTGGTTTTTTGGGTTTTTTTTTTCTTTTGATTTTTTGGGTT
>NW_022196903.1:86502706-86511873 GCF_008632895.1 Mastomys coucha | reverse complement strand
TGGCTTTGTTTGTTTGTTTGTTTGTTTGCCAAATGGAAGGATTAGTTATATATGTGTAATATATGTATGTACATATCAAGAGAGTACAGATACCCACTAAAATGTTATTCCTTGGGCTGGAGAGATGGCTCAGTGGCTAAAAGCACTTAATTGCTCTTCCAGAGTACCCAGTTCATTCCTAAGATCCACATGATGGTGTGCCACCATCTCTAATTCCAGTTCTCTTCTGGCTTGCATGCTTGAGTGTGCATACACATGCGTACACACACACACACACACACACACACACACACAAACCTTTTTTCTTACATGTTTGAATCCCAAAGATACAAATGACTGAGTGACATTTTTAACACAAATCAACCAAGGGAATAATGGAATATTGGAGAAGGAAAATATTTTGTCTCACTAGTGTTTTATCAAAATTTATGGTAAACATTTGTCTGTTGATGCTGCTGGGAAGAACTTGCATTTTGTGTTGCTAAATGCCTTTTTATGTAGATAGCTATTGTCAAACATTGTTATCTCTTCACAACTGTTCAATCTTAATTAAGCATGCTCATGTCTGTCAGGCACTTTGTACTAGAGTTTTCTTCTGGTATTTGCGTGTTTACAAAGTTTACTGTTTTGTTTATGAGTACGTATCCACCTGCATGAGCATTACTTACCTGATGTGTGCAGGAGCTCAGGGAGGCTAGAATGTCTCGGAGCCTGGTATGGTGCTGGAGAGCAATGTGCATCCTTAACTGCTAAGCCATCTCTCCTGCACCCCAATACCTGTTCTTCCATTAATCATTTGCAACTGAAAGTTATATGGAAGCATTCTGTTAAATGACCTGGTTAAATGGATTTTGAAATATGAAAATTATGTCCCCCACACATCAAAACCCAGGTCACACTATTGGGTCTGCAGTGTGTGCTCAGGAAACACAACCACTGTGAGTGTGTACGGAATAGAGATGCATCTCCTTGTTTTAACTTGTGATGGCCCAGAAAGAGCGTTTAAAAAGCTTAACACTGCTTGTTAAGCTTAAACAATATTACTTAAACAAGTGTGTTACCTCTAAGGATCGCCTTCCTCCGTTATAGACTAAGTTTCTTATTGGGTAGCAAAGCTAACGTTCAAAACCCCTGAGGGTTCACTTGTAGTGACCAGGAACCGATTTTATTCTCATCTCTGACCTCAAAAAGCTTATTCAAAATACTGGCTGCTGTTCAGCTCTTACCCATGACAGTAGAGTAAGTCAAGTGTTTGGACTCTAGGTCTCACCAAAACTAATCCTAAAACTGTAGGTAGCTGAAGAAAAGGGAGAAACTGAGCTGAGAACCAGTATTCCTCCCTCTCCCCCTCCCTTTCCCCTTCTCCCTTCCTCTTCCCCCTCTCTCTCCCTTTCTCCCCTCTCGCCCTCTCTCTGCCCCTCTCTCTGCCCCTCTCTCTGTCCCTCTCCTTCTCCCTCTCCCCCTCCCCTTCCCCTTCCCCCTCTCCCTCTCTCTTTGCTTCCTGACTTGAATGCCATACTGCCTCTCCCTTTGAGGTAGCCAGCCAGGCTGCGCACTCATAGTAGGCTGGACTGGAGGGAGGGCAGGTTCCCTGGGATGGCTGGGTGCAAACAGGATCTTGGTTGGCGGCCATGAGTGCACAGATAAAGAACACACACACACCTAGGAGCAGCTGATTCAGTTTATTGGGGGAAACGAAGACTATTTAAACTTTTGGAGGTGGGTAAGGACTATCAGGATGAGTGCAAGTCATTGGCTGGGGCCAGGATGCTGGGGATGCCTCATTTGCATAAGGAAGAATTCTAGGTGCTGCTGGACATGATCTTATTAGGGGAAAGGAAGTTTAACCTGGCTACTGACCATGTAACCTCCTCTGGTGAGGCATGGGTAGGAGGCACAGGGCTGTGTGCATCAGGACACACTGGCCCAAGGCAGGGGCGAGGAGGTGGTGTAGGGATGGGATGGGGAAGCAATCCTAACTCTTACAGAGATTTCTGGGGTTTAGATGTGCTTCAGCCTCACTCTTGCTCCAGGCCTTCTCTTGGTCCCAGGGCTCCCTGGCCCCACACCATCCGATCTGCAGCCTCACTTCCCTGCTGCCACACGTTTTCCCACGTGACAGGCTGTACTCTCAAACTGGGGCCCTAAATAAACCTTGCTTCCTCTCTTGAGTTGCTTCTGTTGGGTACTTTGTCATCTCAACGAGAAAAGTAACCGAAATCTCCAGAGTCTCTCGGTCCCTCTGCTCCGGTCCTTTCTCCACATCTTGGAAACCTCTCCATCTGAGGCTACTCCTCAAAGACAGTACACACATATTTATCCTAGTCATTGCACAGTGAGTAGTGTCTCCCTGAATAAACAGCAGGATCTTCTGACTCATCGGAAGCCGAAGAAAAACTACACAAAGTGATCTGCCTTGCTCCGCACTGACTGATGGCCTGACTCCCTTTCTCAGGCATGTTCAAGAGCCTCTTCTTGCCCAGAGCTGATTTCCTTAAGCTGGGTCATTTCCCCTGCACATGCTTCTTCAATTTGTGCTGTTAAATAAAATATAATTAACTCAGCGAGTAAATTATTTTTCTTATTTTACTAAGAATTGGAGGCACATGGAATGTACCTAATCCTTTTTTTTTTTTTTTTTTTTTTTGAGCAAACTACGCTGCATTGATGTTCTGTCTTAAATTTTTTCACCTGTTGATGGGAGCTTTCTCCTAAGTGGTAATTATGGTGACAAGTGCTTAGTTGTGGGGATGTCCCTCTGTTGGTTTTTTTTCCCCTTAAGTATACTTGTAATGCTGTTGTGTGATAAACACAATAATTTGTGGCCTAAAATTGATCACAGAACACTCCACATGCCCCTGTATCTTAAAAGCACGACATTTAGAGCCCATTGTCCTCATCTTTTTCTTGATGTATCACAGTCCGATGGACTCGTGTATTAGTGACTAGTCCCAATGCTATGACAAAATGCCCAATAAAACCAACTGAAAAGAAGAAGGGTTTATTCTGGCTGTCTGAGGGTGTGCCATCCATTGTGGTGAGGAAGGCATGGTGACAGGAGCATGGAAGGCATGGGGACAGAAGCAGGAGGCAAGGCAGCGATCACATTACATCCACAGCCTGAAAGCAAAAGATGAATGGGGAAAACACGTGTTTTCCCTGACTCTTTCCCAGCTCTGACTCAGCCTGAGCTCTGAGGCTGTATTTCCAGTGGGTGTTCCCTCCTCTGAGACACATCCAGAAGTGCATTTCTAGGTGATTCTAAACCCAGACAAGGTGACAATGAAAATTTACCATCACAATTGTGGTAAGAAAATAATGAAAATATTATGATCTAGCAATGCACCTCATACTTGCAATACAGCTGAGTTAGAGCTGCGTAGCTGGGATTCATGGTGTATTGAGCGGTAGCTTGAAGCCGAGAAACTACTCATTCCTCTTAGTGCACCATGAAAGCAGCTATAGGCTTTAGGTACATGAGTGATGCTGGCTATGCCAAAATTTGAATCTTATACAGTTTTTAGGTGTCAAGATAACACTCGTCATAGTTTTTCTCAACTCTATAGAAAGGCAAAACAAACCAGGCATGGAGGTGTATACCTATAATAAACTAATCAGGCATGGAGATATATACCTATAATCCCATACCCAGGAGGCTGAAGCAAGCCTGGATATATATATAGCAAGACCCTTGCTTTGTCTCAGGCAAACTAAAATGCAAATGCCGCTCTAGCTTTTAGGTCATCCGGAAACAAGTTGTGGTCTGAATTTGACCCTGCGAGCCTTGTCTGCAGACCTATGCAGTTAGGCCATTATGAGTGTGTTGGGTTTCATTTCAGTACACTATGGTGCAAGAATTACTTTCCCTCAAAACCACCGCAAGCCCCCAAAACAGGAACCTCACACATCATCTAAGATGATACATGTCTTTGCAGGATGGTACCCGGGTCATAGGGAAATGCGGCGGTTACTGTGGAAAGTGTACCCCGTCCTCGGGCACTGGCCTGGAGGTGCGAGTTTCTTAACTAAGGTAAGTTCCCCCCTCACCTCTTTCATTTTAATCTCTAGCCTAATGATAAATAGATGTGGGTAAATGACCTCTTCCCCAGACAGAGCTATTGTCAAGCCTTGTGAAGCTGACCCGATAATATTCTGCCCTTTACATTTCTTGTTTGTCTGTCTTTCTGTGTCCAAAGCCATCTGTCCCTCACTCCTGAGCACAAGGTCCTCAGGCCGCATACATTAAGTTTCTCTTTGCTGCCTGCTAAAAATGCTGCTTTCTGTGTTTCACCTCTGGGAGTCTTACTTCCTGAGGTCTTTGGTAGATCCAGAAATTTATGTTTTGAATATTGGAAATTGTGAAGTAGGGGGCTGAGATATATAATATCTCTGGATTTAATATAACTCCTGGAATACATATAATATATATGATAATTTTTACTTTTATTAAAATAAAAATTATAGATAGCATGTTATATATAAAAATACCAGGAATATAATAATTACAGTAGTGCTGATGTTTGTTGAGCTTCCACCGTGCTGAGCGACTTACAGGAATCATTTTCATTGGCTCCTCACAAGAAGGTCGTGATGTAGAGGGCTCGTAGAAGGAAGCTGAGGCCACAACCGTTAAGGAGCTTTCTAAGGTCACAGTGAGCTCCCTTGCAGACCCCACTGGTACCTTATACCAAAGGCTGTGCTCTCAGTCACTGTAGTGTCACTGATGTACACTCATAGTGGGGCCAGCAGCTCAGTGTCATCTGAGATCTTATTGCAAATGCAGATCTTAGACCCTCTCTGCAAGCAGGAAACCAGAATATTTACTCTATCAAAATCCACAGGAGACTCACTCATATGCCAGCATGTGCTCCCTCTGCTGGACAAGAGATTAAACGGGTCTCTTTTCATCATCCCGGTACCTTCAGCTGCATGGCACAGAGGTTCAACCAATTTGTGTGACCTTCTAACACCTCCCCTATACTGTCCAGTGGCCCGTTCAGTTCCCCCATAGCTCATTCATGATCTGACGCATGAGTTACTATTTGACAAATGCTTAAGTAAACATCAGTATTGAAAAGTATTCTTTTAATATTTTTTAAACAGGCTCTTGCTTATTAGCCTAAATTAATACTTGGGACTCTTAAGCCTCTGTCTCCCAAGTGCTGGGATTTCATTTGTACACAGTTGCACGCCACCACATATAGGCACAATTACCATCTTAAATTAGTATTCTTTGTGTTGCAAAAGGCAAAGACAGCATTTGGGAGGCAGAGACAGGCGGATTTCTGAGTTCAAGGCCAGTCTGGTCTACAGAGTGAGTTCCAGGACAGCCAGGACTACACAGAGAAACCCTGCCTTGAAAAAAAAAAAAAAGGCAAAGACAGTTAGTAAATAACTGGGATGTACACAAGCTGTGCTCTCTTCAGACACAGCTCCACCGTATGGTGCTCCACTGATCAGTAGTGAGCCCTCATGGTGCTTCTCTCTTGACATGTCATCTTTCCCATACCTAGGCCTCGCTACAGTTACATCATCATTATAGCTCCTGGTTCAACTAAATGCCTTCCACAACCATTCTGAAAAGTAACGCTCCTGGAGCTAAAGAAATGGCTCAGTAGATAAGAGTACCACTGGCTGTGTTCCCAAAGGATCTAGGTTCAATTCGCACCACCCATATAGCAGCTCAGAACCATCTGTAACTCCATTCTAAGGGTTTGATGCTTCCTCTGGCCACCCAGGGCACCAGGCAGACACATGGCACACAAATACATAGCACCCATACACAAAACACAGCAAAAAGCCTCTCTTTACCTCTGGTTCGATCACATGGTCAGTTTTGAAGCAATCAGTGTCTGGTGGCCTGAGATCTTGTGCCTACGGAGTCAGGTGACTAACAGCTGCGTTTAGAAGAGGGTCACTTCTAAAAGAGCAAGGAGAGGCTTGACTTGGGACTATAGCCCAGTGGTAAGGCACTTTCCCAACATGAACAAGGCTGGGTTTGATCCTTAGAACCAGAGCAATGAACAAAGCAATTGTGAGTGAGCTGCAAGACAGCCTAAGCTAGAGAATAAAACATTTCCCCCCCACTCACACACACACACATACATACTCATATACCACATACACACCATACACACCACATACACCATACACATACCACATACACACCACATAATACACACATACCACATATACATATCACATACACACCACACATATACTACACACACACACACACACACACACACACACACACACTCACACACTCACACTCACAATCACAGGGGTTGAAGAAAGACTTGAGATCCAAAAAGAGAAGATGGGGTGGCAGTAGGCAAAACTCAGCAGATATATTTCAGAGACCCCATTTTCGTATGCATTCTATATCTTCTTTTCTTGAGACTGTTATGTGTCATAAAACATGAGTACATGCATACAAAAGTTACACATATGTAAGAAAACTAGAAAGAAATGTACTAACATTCAAATGTCATCCCAGGTGAGATTTCTAGGCACAGGACTCTTTTCTCTTTCATTCTTTTGTAATTATTCTTTTTAAATTACATTCATGTATTTATGTGTGTATGTGTTGGGGCCATGAATCTGAGACCAACTCACTGTAGTCAGTTCTCGCCTTCCAGCAGGTGTCTCTCCTCGATCTCCACATGCCTGTTCTCTTTTTTTCTCTGGTACTGGAGTTCAAACCCAGGACTTCACACTGCTAGACAGGCACACCACTACTGAGCTCCATCCCCAGCCCACTTCTGTGTTGCTTATAGTAGATAGATAGATAGATAGATAGATAGATAGATAGATAGATAGATAGATAGATAGATAGATAGAAGTTCACTTTCTAACTTAGTGATACTTGGTAATTCTGCACATGGAAGAGCCCAGTTTACCTACTCTTGACTCTCAGCTTTTGATGTGGAAGCTTTATAACTTCTGGTTTGTTTATTCCAGGGGCTCTGAAGAGGAAGCCATATGAGACGGATGAAGGATAGTAATTCAATACCTCCACCTTAAATTTGGGTGCATCTGCGTGCATGTGTGTGGATCTGTCTGTGTGTGTGCGTGTGTGTGAATGTGTGTGTATATGTGTGTACATATGCATATATATAAATATATATTATATATATATACAGGTTGAGCATCCCTTATTTAAAAGTTTAAACTCTGAAATGCTCCAAATTCTGAAACCTTTTGAGGGATAGCATGAGATCTCAAATGGGAAATTTCAGGCCATGAAACTTTGCTTCATACACAAATTTTTACAAGTACCATACAAAATTATATTTCTGTCGTGCATGTAAAGGTGCATAGGAAACACAAACGACAAACAACCCACATTCTTGGGCACATACTGCTCTCTTCCTGCTTAAAACCTATACTAAAATCTCCTTGTAAACTACAACTCCATTTAAAAGAAAGAAGCATAAATTAATACCATGTTTAGATGAGCCCCATCCCAAAGAGATCTTATTTTAAATATGACAATATCACCAAGTCTTCAAAGTGTCTGAAACACACACTGATGGTCTCAAGCATTTCAATGAGGGATACTGAACCTGCGGAACACCCTAATGATGTAAAGTTTAATATTTATGTTTGAAATTATTTATTGTGATGTAATATTTTTGTACGTAAAATGATTTTATTATGACTGCCTATGCATGATCCTCCCCCTTGCAGTCAGACCGCTGCATTTTACGTACTCTACATTATATGTAGTATATGACAAAGTGACTCTTCGTTATCACGGTACACTGTTGTTTACTTTTTACCTGGAAATGTGTTTTACTGTTACATTTTGAAAATTTTTGTAATTATTTTTTTAACAACCTAGCTGACATCAAGGTGCTACGTGAGTTGAATAAGGGTATTTTTGGCAATTGTGGGAACGTTTCATTAGCCAATAAGTAAGTTAGCGACATCACAGGTTGTACCAACTGTTCATCATAGTCTCTATTCCGTTTCATTGTGATCTCTGGGAAGAATTGTGCTGCCTTGGTGCTAATAGTATATGTTTTCAAAGTAATTGTCAGAGTCAAAACTGTAAACACTTAACAAAAGGGAGCAAGAGATAGATAATCCCCCAATGGATAAAATCACTTGCTAGAGTAAGACCCACTATGTACACTTCTTTTTAGACCTGCCTTTTTTTTTTATAGTAGCTGGACTCTTTTCTTACCATTGTTGTTGGCAATATGCTCTACTCTGCTCCATGGTGCCTTGGATTCCTTTCAATCATTGGGAGAGTCCACCAATAGCTTCATTACAGAGTGACACTGGGAAAGGAGGCTCTCCTGCTGTTTTGTCATGATATCCTCAAAGTTTATGAGCAGCAAGACAAAGGATGTACTACAGGAGCATGCATGGCCTTAACCCCTCAGCATACTCATGGCCTTCAGCACCCCTCGGCATACTCGGAGAACGACAGGAGATTGACTACCTTTTACCTGAAAACTTTGGCCAATGATCTGACTTCCCTTGAGGCTGGGAGCCTAATACCCTGCCGGGTTTCCTGTGGTCTTCAGCATTTGTGTGAAAAAACAAACTGGTGTCTAAGATGCCCAGGTCTTTCTGATCTTCCACGAATCCACCTTTTGTTGCTTCTTTCAGGAACAAATGTGCTGAAGCAGTGGTCACAAGACATTTTACTTGAGAAAGCCTGCCCAAGCTTTCCAAGACCAAAGAGATTAGGAAAACCCTGACAGTATTCTCCAACTCCACAGAAATGCCAGAGCACTTGGTGTTTGAACAAGTGTCATTTTCTATTGTTAATACATGTGAAACATATTATAAATAAATATTGTGACCACATCCAAACCATAGATGCTTCTCTTGGCTTCTGGAATCTTGATTAAAGTTCAAATATGAATGTCTCTAGGGATATATACATCTAAATATACATATATACATATATAATAATACTATATATGTATATAATATTGTGTGTTATAACCCCAATATACATGTATACATATATACATATAATAACATGTATTACATACATATAATTATATTGTACCCTCAATATATATAATATATGTATATTGAGGTTATAATATAATTATGTCATTTTCCCATCTCTTTCCAGCCTCCATCACATATATCCCTCCTCTCTCTCCCTCAAGTTCGTGGCCTCTTTCTTTATTTTTTTTTTT
>NW_022196903.1:86478904-86502696 GCF_008632895.1 Mastomys coucha | reverse complement strand
AAATCCGCCTGCCTCTGCCTCCCAAGTGCTGGGATTAAAGGCGTGCGCCACCACCGCCCGGCTGCCTCTTTCTTTATTATTAGTTGTTGTTACATATATAAATATATCTTGCTCAGTCTGTATAATATTACTTGTATGTTTGTTTTCAGGGCTGATTTTTTGACCTTGGATAACCATTCCCCCATCTACTTTGCCATGTCTGTTTTGTTCTTATACAGCTCATGTTTAGGTCATCATGCTAATGAGATTTTTATGGGCATAACTTTTGACACCCCTAAGAGACCATATCAGCTCTCTGATACTCTGGCTCTTACAATCTTTCCATCCCTCTACTATGATGTCCCCTGAGCCTTTTGTGTGGGAAGTGTTTTGTAGAAGTATCCACTGGGACTGGGCTCCACAACTGTGCATTTTGGTTGCTTGTGATTATCTGTAAAGGCATCAATGTGTTACAAAGTGGAGACTCCTTGATGAATGAAGACTACACTTATCTTTGGGTATAAGGACAAATACTTAGAATATAATTAAGGATTATGTTGAATTAGTGAGGTGATTGCTGTCAGTTCTCCTCCAGAACTCATGACTTCCCTAGCCCTGGGTTCTAGGCATGGTTCTCCCTTGTTGAGCAGGTCTCAAGCTCACTTAGAGAGCTCTTGCTAAACACCAAGGTATGTACACCACTACCGCATCCTTAGGGTTGGTGCACCATGCTGGCTGTTGCTATGGTTTATAGGCATCGTAGCTGGATAGGACTGCTGATTGCTTCCTCTTTTGGATGCTTGTGCAGTGCCTTCTGGTACCATAAAAGCTAGTCCTCAGGAAGCAGGCATTCAGGTCAGCTCCAGCTCAGGAGCCTCTGAGCCTTGTGTCTGAAGATATCTGTGCATGGTGTCTTCAGCTATAGGGAATCACCTTCCACTTCTATGGGGCAACCATGGGCAAGAGCAATAGTTTGCAATGTTTGGGGAGTCTCTTGGACAACCCTTATCAATGACTCAAAAGAGGGCTTCTCGTGTAAACTAAATATGTATGGTTTTTACATAAGCTTTTGTGTAGTATAGCGGTTATTTAGGTAGATGGTTAATAATATGATCCTTCATGGCCTTTCATGGCCTTTCAGACATTTTACTGTCTTACCCTCCTTCTTCTGTAGTCATCTCCTGCCCATTCCCTATTAGATCCTCCATTTTTCTCATTTCCCTGATCAGTTGTAACCTGCTATTCCCCTTCTGTCACTCCTCTCTCCATCTTACCCTGGCAATGGTCTCTCTCTCTCCCTCTCTTTTTTTTTTTTAACTTTCCTGGTTTTTGCTGTTACCACAGGCTATGTACTCCATCTGAAATTTTGGAGCTAGGAGCCTCTGATGAGAGAAAACGTGATATTTCCTGCATTACCTCATTCAACAAGTGTTTTCTAGTTCTTTCCATTTGCCTTCAAAGTTGATGATTTCACTTCTCTTTGTGGATGAATGGTCTTCCCTAATATATGTGTACCACATCTTCATCATCTGTCTGTTGGTTGAGGACATGTAGGTAGTTTCCATTTCCTCGCTACTGTGAGTAGAGCAGCAGTAAGCAGGCCTGAGCAAGTGTCCATAGAATAGAAGGTTGAGTCCCTGGACATATGCCAAGGAGTGGAATAGGCTGGGTCATATTATAAATTATTGTTTAGGTTTTATGTTTTCAGGATTCTACACACTGATTTCCATAGTGGTTGTACCAGTTTGCAACCCCAACAACAGCAAAGGAAGCCCATATCCACACCAGGATTTGTTGCTAGTAGCCATGCTGACAGGATAAACAAAACCACAAAGTTGTTTTAGTTTTCATTTTCCTAATTGCTAAAAACAAATAACTATTTGTTGTTGTCGTTGCTGTTCTTTTGGGAACTCTGTTCAGGTTCTAAGCCCATTTTTTTTAAATTGGTTATCATTGGTTTGAGTTTTTGTTGTGTTTTGTGTTTTGTTTTTTATGTTGTTTTTTTATTATTTGGGGGGTTCTTTATACATTCTGGATATTAATCCTTTGTCAGATGTATATGTGACAGATGTATATGTGTATAGGCTGGTTCTCTTCCATTCTGTGGGCTTCCTCTTCACCAAGTTAAGTATTTCTTCCATGGCCTGTGACCAGTGTGTTATGGTGTCTTCAGCAATAGCCCCTTACCATCAAGTTCTGGTGGGCAATCATAAACTATAAAATGCCTGTGTTGTTTTAGGAGTCTCTGTGACACCTCTGAGTAACAAGAAAGTGGCAGTATCCTACACCTACTAGGCTTTTTATTTAATAATTTATAGCTTCTAGGTTGAACATAATTCCTTATGTAGGGTAACCCCAATTAAATTTTTGTATTTGAATATATGTGTGTGAAACTTCTCTGCTCTACCCTTCCATCCCTCTTCCCAGGTAAACCTTCCTCCTCATTATTCCACACCTCCCTTCTACTCTCTCAGCTCCCTTGAGGGCTTTTTTCCCACCCCCTAATCACTGTCCCTGTTGTGTTTCTCTGATTCTATCAGTACCTCAAATTAAACTCATGATTCTAAAGGTTCAATGCTATTATCTGCACATGAAGGAGAATATGTGATGGTTCTCTTCTAGGTCTGAGTTGCTTCACTTATTATAATGATGTCTACCTCCATCTACAATTTCACTTTTTTACAGCTGAATAAAATGTCATTGTACCACATTTTCATCAGGGGATGGGCATCTGGGCTGTTTCTATGTCCCACCTATTGTGAATAGAGCAGCTATGAACATGGGTGATCATATATCTTCATGATAAGCAATCCTTTAGGTATAAGCCCAGGATAGGTAGAATGGTGTCAACTGGTAGATCTAGTTTTAGTTTTCTGGGGAACCACCATAGTGATTTCCAGCAGTTGGTAACTGCACCAATTTGCACTGCTACCATCAGTGCATGCTGAGGGGATCTCCATAACGATCTATCCTCCTCAGTATTTATTGTTACCCTTTGTTTTCTTGACTGAGGCATTCTGACAAGGCAGGGGTATAAGATGAAATCTCAAAGTAGTTTGAATTTGTATCTCCCTGATAACTAAAGATGATGAATACCTTTAAAAATATTTCTTAGCCATTTGAATTTCCTCTGAGAATTTTCTGTTCAGTTATATATCCACTTTTTAAAAAGCGGGTTTCATTACGTACTCCAGACAAGCCAGGAACTCAATTTGCAGCTCAGGCTGACCTCAGACTCATCTAGCTATCCTGCCTCTGCTCTCTGAGTGCTGAGCTTAAAAGCACATGCCTCATGCCTAGCCCCAGAGCCCACTATTTTGCTGGGTTGTTTGCATTCTTAGATTCTTGTAGATCAGAGACACTAATCCTCTGCCAGAAGTATACGTGGTAGATTTTTCCCATTCTGCAGACTGCATCTTCAGTTGATTAAAAGTTTCCTTTGCAGTAAAGAAGTATTTTTAATTTTATGAAGTTCTGCTTAATGATTGTGGTCCTATTTCCTGAGTCTTATTCAGAAAGTCTGTATCCTGAAGTGTGCCCAACTTGTTCTGTCATATACGCATGAGTATGGGGCCTTCGATTAGAACATAGCCAACCTACCTAAAGAAAACTGACTTACCCTCACCTCCAAAAAAAAAATCAACTGTCAATAGACCCTGAGCTACTGTGTTAGGGGATCCTGAGTCCTACACCTCCACAACTATACACCAAACAAAAACCTGGAGTTAAATATCAGCCTAAATCAAACAGCCCTAATAGATATCTGCAGCACATCCCACCCCAAAACTAAAGTATATAGACATTCTTCTCAGCAACTTATGGAACGTCCTCCAAAATTGACCACCTACTAAGACACAAAGCAAGTCTCCATATTGAAATGTTAACATGGTTAATCTTATGCAGGCAACCACGGGTGCTATGAGTTCATCAGTACAGTAGTCCTGTCATGTGCAGAAGATACTGTTCCACTCCAGTCTGGCCCGGGTTCTGACTCTGTTTTTCTGTTCCTCCTTTTATGATGTTCGTTGAGCCATTGGCGCAGGAGATGTGATGGAGACATTCCATTTATGGTTAAGCAGGCCACAGACATGTATTCTCTGCACTTTGACCAGTTGTGAGTTTCCATGTTGTATAAAGAAACTTCTCTGATGAAGACTGAAAACTGCACTAATCTATGGCTAAAGGCATATGCATTTCAAGGTTAGTTTGATATTGTATCTATTTAGTAAAAAAATAGTAGGTTCATGCCTGGGGCTTGTGAGCCCCCCAGATACAAATCTGGAGAATCTAATATGGATTTAAAAAATACCCATTGAAAGGAGTGAATTGGCCTGAGCCAGGCTGACCTCATGACAGGCTGCAAACTAGCAGTTTAGGAGACCAGGCCTAAGGTTTTTCTTCCCAGAACTGGGCAACTGAGTTACTGGAACAACCACAGGCTTATGTCAAGAGGTACCTCTCCCCACCTTGCAAAAGGACAGTTAGCCAAGGTTACAGCCAAGCAGTCAAGAGCTACCTACCCTTCCTAGGCATGAAGCAAGAATAGTTCATCTGAATCACCCAGACTCCCAGCGATAGAACCCATCAATCAAGATATAAATGCACCTACCCCTCCCTAATGTTCCTCTACTTGGCTTTAAAACTGAATCTGTGAATTCAGTCGGGGTCCTTCCATACTGATGGGATTGGGCCCCTGCGTGCAGGAAGGCCTGTACTTTTACATACTATTTGAGTCTGGGGTATCATTCTGTAGGGGAGTGGTTATGATGCTTTGATTTAATTGGGAATCTGCGAGTACTGATGCTGAAGGTCCTTGTCCTCAATTGGTTCTTGATGAATCAATAAAAATACCTGGACCAATGGCTGGGCAGAAAAAATGAGGTAGAGCTTCCAGGTTCCCATAGGCTAGAAAAAAGGAAAAGGAGATCGAAATACCTGGGAGAGAGAGACAGGACAGATTCGTAGCTATAGGGGAGATCTTCCAAAAAGTAGGCAGAAAGGGAAAACGGCTCGAAAGTGTCTTGGGCAGCAATACCAATGGGCTTCACAGAAGGTAGATGGGCAACTAGGCTGAGGGAAGATTTAGAGGTGTTGAGTTATGGGTAAATGTAAGGGCACGCTAGCTGCAGAAGGCTTAAAAGAGCCCAGCCACAAAGCCAATAAGATGGTTTAAAAATGAGCTAATGTGTGTGTCCTTTATCCACAGATCTAAGATAGCTCCTGGGCTGGTATGTCTACACACACAAAGTGGTGTAGACAAAACTACATGCTACATCGTTCTTCAGCAATCCATAGACCCTAACACCCATAAAACATGTATTTCTTCTGTGAAGCAGGTCTTAAAGATAATCAGCAAATGGTTGGCTACTCCAATAACATCCATGCCACTAATGTACTCACAGGCATAGCTTACCAGGCCAGTTGTTATTGTAGCTCAAAATAGTCATAGCTGGATATGACTGTTGATGACTTTTCTCCACAAAAGCCTACATAGCCCCTTCTAGTACTGTGAAGTCTAACCAATTAGGAAGACAGTCGAGAAAAGATGGAATGATAGGAAGGTGGGCTTAAGTGAGAAGGATAGAAGGTTAGGGCAAAGGAGGGGTGGTATGAGAGATAACTAGCAGTAAAGATATTTAAGGAGGCTCTATGGAAATATACTATTTTATAGGCTACACAACACACATTTAGAGTTAACTTACACTGAGAACAACTCTCCCTTCATCCATACGCTGCCAAACAAACAAACCAACCCAGTGGGATGCTTCTCCTTGACTCATGGGTGTGCTGGAGCTGCCCCCCAAACTAATACAGGCTATTGCCATTGGTCTTGGTTGCCCACCAGAACTTAATGGTAAGGTTCTAGTGCTGGAGACACCACAATCTTTGGTATAGGACATGGAAAATTAAAATAGTACTGGGGTCCAGAGACCTTTGAACTTTATAGAATTCTACATTCTTTAATATACTTTCCAGGGCATAGAATTCTTAAGGCTGTTAAAGGGTGATCCAGTATATGCTAGATGTCTTTTGTCGTCTTATCTGTCCTGATATCAAGGCTTGGAGAGCCCTTTATAACAGGACAGCCTTTTAGGACACATGCAGTTATTAAGTATCGAAACTCCCATGGGTATATATATATATATATATGTATATATATATACATATATATATATATATATATATATATTAGCCAAGCTTTCATTATTCTGGGTGACCTGCAAGACAACCATCACTTACTTCTTAGCCTCATAACAGCAGCTGCACATCTTGGAGTCTCCTGGGTCCCATCGTAAGTCAAGCAAACCACAAGACCTCAAAGGGAATCTTTGGCGTTTCCAGAACATATCTAGGCTTATTTGGGAAGGGGCCTGAGAATCACCCTAACTGAGAGACTCCCCCAGAAGCCTGGTGCACACTCCAGAGGACCACCTCTCAAGGCATCTTTATTCACACACTGTAGTGAACTGTGCAGTATGGAATCTTTCATCTTGTCACTCTGCTCTTTTATTTGTTTGTTTGTTTACAGTTGAATGTGCAGATGACGTAACTTGTAGCATTTCTTCTATTCTTTACCTGTGGAGCCTCGGATATGACCCTTACATGTCTTCAGAGCGATAGAACATACATGTGCCTATGTCTGTTTTATTTATATATCTATAGATGATAGATTAGATATTATATATTTTTAACTCAGGCTATAAGGTTGCCACAAAGGTCAATATACTAATACATTTGAAGCATTTAGAAGATAGCGTGGCATGTTGTAACTTCTCAGTATGACTTTAACTCCTCGATTATTAGAAAAGATCTGAATTAACAAATGATGTCTATACATCATCCCTTATTTGATCAGGAGAAGATTATCACGTGGGCACTCTTGGCTCCAATTTTAACTTCACCACAGGGGCCCAGAGTTGAAAAAAGAAAACTGGATTTTCCTGAATATATCCCTCTTAGATTCCATTTGTACATAATATAGCAGAGTTCTTTCTGGATGTTGTCCAAGAATATGAATGAAGGTTGTAAATCCAAGGATCTTAAGACCAGAAAGATCCTAAAAGGGTGTATAAAGCAAGGAAGATAGTAACTGTACCACAGGAATAACTAAAGCTATGTTTATGGATCATGTCTCAGCCCGTGTGAAATGTAACAAAACAGACACCGTAGACTTGGTGGCTATAAATTACAGAAATGTACTCCTTAGTTCTGGAGACTAAGAAGTTAGAGATACAATACCAGAAGATTCTCTTCGTTCTAACCCCAGACAACAGAATGGTGAGGAGAGGGAGTCTCTCTTCATTTTACAGGGTCATCTATACTATTCATAAGGGCTCTGCCCCCATGACCTAATCACTTTCCAAGAATCGCAACTGCTGATAGCATCTCTTGGGAGGTGAAGATCTCTATATACAAACTTGCCAGCAACAGCACAGACATCCCAAATGCAGCTGTCCTGGTTAATCTTAACTGTCAACTTGACACATCCTTGTCACCTGAGGGAAGAAGCCTCATTTTATAGATCTCCTAGATCAGGTTGCTGTGTGGCCATGTCTGTAGTAATTATCTTGATTATTAATTGGTATAGAAGGCCACCCTCTGTGGGTGGCACCATTCCTTAGGTCCTGGGTTGTTGGAAAAAAAAAAAAAAAACTTAGCAAAGTATGACCTAGGGAGAGAGCCAGAGAGGAAACCAGCAAGTAGTTCATGGTTTCTGGTCCAAGTTCCTGCCATGAGTTCCTGCTCTGACTTCCCTCAGTAATGGACTGTGACCCAAAGTGTAGGATGCAGTGAAACCTTTCTTCTCTTAGAGTTGCTTTTGATTGTGGTATGTGTCATAGGAACAGAAGGAAAGAAGAGCAGGAGACATCCTTTGTTTGCCCCCTGCTGCTGTGCAAGACACTGACCAAAACCAATTTGAGGAGGAGTGCACTTATTTGGCTTGTAGGTTACATTCCATCATGAAGGGAAGCCAAGGCAGGAAGTCAAGGCAGGGACTGAAACAGAGACCATGAAAGTATACTGTTCACTGACTTGCTCTGCTCTCATTTTTAGACTATCTAGGACCACCTGCCCAGGAGTCACAGCTCCTCACACATCATTGATAAAGAAAATGGGCCACAGACTTGTCTAAAATGCTAGTCTGATTGATAGAGGCAATTTCCAAAATTAAAACTCCCTCTTCCCAGGTGACTCCGGCTTGTGTTAAGTCAACAAAAGCAACACCACAGTAGATTTTGTGGTGGTTAATTTTTGTGTTAATTTTGAATTGGATCCAGTTTGGGAGTCAAACAGTCTCAATGTTGCTTTGAAAGTACTTTTGAATATGTGGATTAACATTTAAATCAAGACAGAGTAAAGCAGGTGACCCTCCTTTGGGCTTTATCTAATCAGCTGGAGACATTTACAGAAAGAGACCGTAGTTCACCTTAAAATTACGAAGTTGGCCTCCATAATCAAGGCTCAACATTGTTGGCTATTCACACCAACTGGAGCAGCAGGGAATGTTTTCCCTGCCTGGGCTCCCTTTGTAAACTTTGTAGGCATTGTAAAGGCAGGGTTTACAAAGAGGTCAGCACCCCCCTTGGGAGCACTAGTGGCCAGGCTGTGCCCCCAGACTTCCCTAACAGTCCCAAAGGTCCTTTTCTAATATTTTCTAACAAGGCTGGAGAGTGGCAGGCCCCACCCTACAAGAAAAAAAAATCCCACCAATCCCTGAGCTTCCTCCAAAGATCAGGCCATGTAACTCCTTCAATCCCAGGCCACCCAGGAAAGCCCCAGCCCTGTCTCCACCCCCACCCTCAAGCCAACAAGAAACACTATGTAAAACCCTGCATTCTGCCCAGTTTTTCTGCTGTTTCTCCCCTGAGAAGAGGCAGCTACCTCCCTGCGTTGTCCCTCCCAATAAATCTCTTGTGTGAGGTTTGTTGTGTGGTGTGATTTTTGTGACATTACTTGGCTCCTGATTGCTTCCATTCCTCTCCAAACAGAGCTGTAACACTTTCCCTGGGGAAACCTCGCCCTGCCAGAGCAGACCTGGAACACTTGCGTTAGGGAAACTTTCCTAGTTTCCTAGTGGCAACACAACTTCTGTAGGGGAAGCCTTTCCCTTCAGAGCTGCAACACGTATAGACATCGTCTCCACACTGTTGCTCCGGCTGAACATCCTCTTGCCATTTAGATTCCCAAATGGCACGTGATTCCTCCCCCTCCAGTCAGTCATTGCTATACAGAGCAATGCAGAAATGTATAGGGTGTGTGTGTGTGTGTGTGTGTGTACATATAATCAACAACAAAAAAAATACAACTTTCACCTCAAAGGGAGATTAGAGATAGTTTATTCTGGCATTGATTATGAGTGACCATGGCCTAAGAACACAGGTTTAGGTTCCCCCAAATTCCATGTTACAAGTTGGAAGCTGTTTCGTGAACTTTTTATGGAAGCAAAACAAAGAAAGTCACAAATCAATGTGCTTCTCAAATGCATTGGTGGATATCTTAGGTAGATAGTTACAACAAATCTAAGAACTCTCACCTGTAGGCCTCATATGCACCACCCGATGAGTCTTAGTATTCTGCCTTATCAGTAACTATAAACTATGGTTTTAGTAAGCCATTCCAAGAGGTTTTCATCTGTTAGTCCTAGGCTGTCAGGTATGACACTGAGGTGGGCAAGAGGTAGCTATTAAGGCCCTAAAGACAGCTCAAGGTAAATTGTACCTAGGCTCTGGACCTGAACATTCCTCCTTTATGTCACTGAAACTCTAATGACTTCTTCAGCATTTGCAGACACAGCTCCTTTCTGGGAGAGAGACAGACATGGCTCTAGGTATGGATGACATTGTTTGCATATCTGAATATTGTTGATTTCCCTCTATGCAGATCCTGACAATGACCCATACCACATATGAAACACTAGGGTTTATTCTCCTTCCAGAGGATGTCATGAACTCCAAATCTCAAATTCTAAAAGCTGTGCTAAACACTGGGCTCCTATCCTCTTATGAAATCCTTCCGACACCTCTCAACTAGATCTGCTATCTTTATTCCCACTTTAAAGATGGGAATTGAGCTGACATGAACCTGTTATCCAAATGAGTCACCGGAAGTGAGCTCCAACGTCACTGTGCCTCCAGCAAAGCACGAGGCAGGAGCCAGAGCCCCTGAGTCCTCACCTGCTGGCTGCATACCAGCAGCCTTCTCACAGGAAGCAGAGCAAATAAAGAACCCTGTGCTTCATGTGATCCCATGGAAGAAAAGACAACTGGTCCTCGAAGAACGTTTCTTGTACCTCTAGACTGTTGTGCAGTAGAAACTAACAGTTAAAAACTCCAGGCTCCTCCGAGACTAAAGATCAAATAATTTTCTAGTTAGTTAGCTAGATCAGCTGCCCACACACTTGCTCTTTTTGGCTCCACTTGCCACGCAGTTTAGAAGTCATTAGAAATGCCTTCCTGGTGTCCTTCCACACTGCCTTTTGGTACAGAAAGGCCCAGCAAAAGGTGCAGCAGGCTCATTTGCACCCCTCAGCGATGGGAGGGAAATAAACACTTCTTGTTCTTCCCTTGGGCAGCTGCTGCTGCTGCGAAGAACCCCATGGCTGTTAACTAGCCCCACATCGTCTTTCTGAGGTGAGGGTTATTTTCTGACTCCCCACAGGTATTATTCAACTTAGGAAGTACAGTGTTAAAGCAATTGCTTGGCTGGTTTAGGCTAACCCAGGGGTTAGCAAATCCATGCTTCTTGTACAATTTACAAAATATTTTCTTTGTGGTTGCCCTTGAAGCCCAAGTGGGACTAATGGCTTTAACTACCACCCAACACTTTCAAAGTGATTTCCCACACCAGGAAGCCATTGTTAGCTTCCCCAAACACTTAATTGGTACAGGATGTGAGCCATTCTAAAAGACACACTTCTGGGCTCCACTCAATCCTGGCTCCAAGAGGAGCTAGTTCCTGGTAAGCATTTCCATTTCTGCCTTTTTGTATATGTGCTAATCATTTCGAGGCTCCATTTTTCTGTGGTCTCAACAGTTTCCTTGGTAATGAAAACACATTATACTCTCCCTTGGTGCCCAAGAAATGGAATTGGCTTCGTTGCCACAAGACGAAGGTGCTCTGCGTTGGCATAAAATCTTAGAGGGCCCATTGTCAAGCACAGTCTTTGTCAGTAGGGAGGGGAGTAAGGCGGTGTGGGGTGCATGGGGGGTGTAGGTGTGTATGGATGGGTGGGAGGGCTGGGTGTGTGGGGATGGGTGTGTGGGAGGGGAGGTGGGTATGGTGGGTATTTAGGAAGAGGTATGGGTGTATATAGGCAGAGGTGCAAGCCTTGAACAGCAGAGCAAGTCTCTTCCTTTTAGTCCTCAGTTTCCTTATCTATCAGAACAGTCAGTGTAGACCAGAGTAAATGAAGGATTAATAGAATAGTACACACTTCTTTAGAACAGAGATGGCACACAGGACCGGAAATAAATCCTCTTGACTTCTCTTTTCTCTGACTTCCATTTGCCATCATCTTCATCCTCACCTTTGAGGAAAGGCCCCATTTTAGAAATGGTGGAAAACACAATCAGTTTAACAACATGAAAAAAAGCTTAAAATCACACACAAAAGAAAGAAAACATCCAGAACAGAGTGCAAAGATAGATAATAGTGAGGAAAAAAAAGTGCTTTCCATACATTTGCCAGATCCAAGGCATTACTCTTATTGACAGAGAAGAGCTACCTAGCTTTGTCTTTTTGTTTGAAGCTTAATGTTGATCTGGAGAGAAAGTTCAGTCACTGAAGTGTTTGCCTTACAAGCCTAAGGATGAGTTCAACCTCTAGAACACCTGGGGAAAGAAGCCAGAGGCAGCGGGTATATCCTTGTCAGCATTGATGGTGGTATAAGTTGGTGAATCATCAGGAGTTAGTTTGGGAAATCTTACAACCACAAAGGTTTAAGCACACTTTTAAAACACTTCCTTAAAGCAGGAATACAGAGTATCACTATTCACATGGAACAATAACTTGGATGTTCCTTAACAGTGGATTAGTTATATAAAATCCTGTAAGCTATACAATGGTGCTTTTTGCTCACAGCTGCTTAACAAATTAGGCCAAGACTTAGCAGCTTCAGTCTGCCCAATTATGTACCAGTTTAAAGCAATCATAAGAAACCCAAACAAGACATATTTATTTTCTCACAGCATCTGTGGATTGGCAACCAGGTGTGCCTCAGCTGAGTTTTAGGTAGATGGTGATGGGACTTGTAGTAATGTCTGGGCTGGCTGGAGAAGGGCCACTTCCAAGCACATGCCCACAGGTTTGGGTATGATTTGTTTCCTTGTGGAAAGTTGGCTATCTGGGCTCTTTGTCCTAAGGATCTGATTGACCTCTTCATTGGCTCAGAGGGCAGTGCCAGACATGGTGCTTTGCTATATCCGAGTAGGTCCTAGAAAGAAACAGAAAAAGGACTCTGTCTCTCTCTGTCTCTGTCTCTGTCTGTCTCTGTCTATCTGTCTCTCTCTGTCTGTCTCTGTCTCTGTCTCTCTGTCTCTCTGTCTCTGTCTCTGTCTCTGTCTCTCTCTCTCTCTCTCTCTCTCTCTCTCTCTCTCTCTCTCTCTGTGTGTGTGTGTGTGTGTGTGTGTGTGTGTGTGTGTGTTTAAAATAAACTAATCTTGGGGGTGACCTCCCAGCTCCTTGTTGAATTTTAAACATTAGAAGCAACTCATTAGAAATTTCTAGCATCACGGGCTTTCAATCCCAAACTAGTCAGCATCCATCTTTGAAAAGCAAGAACCTTGACCTCATCAGCCACAATGCAATCATGACATGTGGTGTAATTAATACAATCATGACATGTGGTGTAATTAAAGCAATCCCTTATCGTCACCTTAGACCCCATTTTCATCTTAAGGCTTGTCCCTCAAACATCTCTTTGTAGTGGGTTTGGCCTAATGCTGCTTGTATTCTGATGTTATTTTGGGTCCCCAAAACTGCTTACACCAGAGTGTCTGTACAACCTGCCCCCAGTTGGTTCTGATTGATAAATAAAGATGCCAACAGCCAATAGCTGGGGAGGACAGGCAGAAGTGGGACTTTTAGGATTCCTGGGCTTAGGACAGGGAGGAGAAGAAGGAGAAGGAGATCCATGCCTGGAGAGAGTAGAGGAGAGGGGAGGCATCATGCCAGAGAATAGTGCAGGACAGAGAAGCCTAGATAGAATGGTTTAATAAGTAATAACTCAGGATTATCGGCAGGAGGTGGATTAACCTCATGGAGGTTAGAAGTGGTCCAGCTATTGTGCTACATAAGGCATATTAAAATAGAAAGGCTGAATGTGTGTCTTTCATTCAGGATTTTATGAATTAATTAATTCAACATCTCTTAAAGATGTTTTGTTACATCCATGATCCAACTGAAATCCACATATTGGATAGAGTTGTTTCCTGTGTCTCTTAACTCTTTCAACCCAAACCACCAACTGCCTTTATACACAGACACACACACACACACACACACACACACACATCCCTACTCCACTTTGAATAAAATCAAAGTCCCTCACCCCAACATAGCCTCTGGCTAATTCTTTAGCCATTTGTCACTAAGCCTCAAGCATGCTCAGTTATTGTTCTTTGAACCTGTCAAGTTCTTTCTCAGCTTAGCACCTTCACACTGACTGCTTATTGTACTGTGTGAACAGGGCACCCATCTGTACTAAATTCAGGAGTCTCTCATGAAAGCAAAACAGTTCTCTATGCACCCTTCTGTACAAAAGGGACCCCAGCATAGAGAAAAAGCAAAATGGCTGGCATGTGGATTTAGTGCAAGACAGTGGTTTATAAAGTCCTTGAGTGTAATAAAACCCCACCTTCTTTTTCCCATAGGCTGGTACTCCAGAGAATTACAATCTTCTAGCATAGCCCCTTCTCCTAGTTCCCCAACCCTCCGGCTCAGGATACAAACTTTTTTTTTTTTTTGAGATGGGGTTTCTCTGTGTAGTCCTGGTTGTCCCAGAACTCACTATATAGACAAGTCTGGCCTTTGTACTCACGGAGATTGTTAGCATAGAACACTCTATCAAATATTGAGCCACCACACACAGCCTGGAAAACTCTTTCTAATGAATGATCTGAGGATTTTCTGATGGGGGTCAAACAGATGCAGGCAGCAGTCACCAGCTAGGGGAGATGGGATCCTGGACCTCCTTCTTATGTGACTCTTTGATGAGCTGTGAGTACAGTACACCTCATACTGAAAATGGAACTAGAACTTAGTATGACTGCTTACTTTTCACTTCTTCCCAAGGACTCTCCTTCCCAAACCATCCTTTAACCCATCACCTTGTTTTATGTTCCTTTGAGATTTATCACAATCAAGATGAAGAAGTTTCATGTGTGTACCCGCGTGTGTGTGGCGCACGCACAAGTACACTCTTCCTTGCACTGTATGTGTGTCTGTCTGTATGAGTTTATTGTCTGTCTTTCCACATAGACATATAAGCCATTCAAAAGAAGGCCCTTACCACAACTCCTCATCTCCACACTCTAAAATTTGCAACAAAGCTCAACAACTTCTCAGAGCCTCTATCAGTATTTGCTGAGCATGTAAATGAGTCTAGGAAGCATTATTTTCCTAGACGGCTTATACTGATACTATTGGTGCAAACTCTCACACACAACTCTCACCTCAAAGGGAATAAAAAGTAGGTTATTCTGAAGCCAGGTATGCATGACTATGGCCCAGGAATACAACAAAGAAAGTAAAATACCAAGCCTCCCCCCCCAAAAAAAAAAATTGGTGGGAACATCAGATAGGTGGATTAAAGCAAAGCAAGGGAGTCTCCACCACAGGCCCCAGAGGCAACACAGCACAACTCTTAGCCCTTGGGTTGGTGAAATCTAGGGCTCTGTTTGTACATTCCCAAGAGAATTTCACCTGATAGCCACAGGATGTTGGGTGAGACACAGAGGTGGGAGATAAATGGCTGTTAAGGAAGCAGAGATAGCCTGAGATAATTTGGCTCCAGCCCTGGAACATGCCAGCTCTCTGCACTACCCCCGTTAGAACCCTACACTTGCTCTTAGCCAAAAGGCTGAGAAGTGATCCCCATTAGATCCCCTTAACACAATTTTTTTCTGGATCTTTTAGCTCACAAGATGCAGATCCAAAGACATCTACTGTAAAACAAAAATGAAACACTGGCCGGTACTACTGGGGCATTTTTTATTTGATTCTACTTCTCCTTATCTTTTTTCTGTAATGGTTAAATGTTTAGCTGGTCCTTGTGAGACACCCAGAATCTTAAGCACCTGGCCAGACTGACCAAACAGGAGTGCATTTATAAGCTCCCAGGGGGTTCACATGCATTTTATTTGTATTATAGCTTATTATGGTCTTTCTACTTATTTAATTTTTACCTTAGTTTTAAATTAGCATAGACAGTAATGAATTTCTTCATGCATTTTCATACATTGTTAGCTTTGGTCGATTATGCCCCTTGCACTTCGCCATCTCCCTGTGGCCCACACTCTCACCTCTCACCCACTCACCTCTGCCGCTGTATTCCTTCAACTTCATTATGACACTTTTAATTTTGTCACATTTTTCTGCCCAACTCTCCTCCTCCCTTTAACGCTCTTTTTTCCCAACTCCTAGGCCCCATTCTAGTTTCCTGGCCTTGCCCACATTTGACTGGCCCCGAAGATACACATATTTAAATAAAAGCTAAAGTCTACAAGAGAGAGAGAGCGTGCATCATTTATCTTTTTGAGTCTGTCTAGGTTACGTCAAGATATTTTCCCCCTAGTTCTATCCATTTTCCTAAAAGCTTAGTAATTTTGTTTTCACCGCTAAATAAAATGTCGTGTATATGTGCCACATTTTCATTATCCATCAACCTGCTGATGGAGATCTAGTATGATTCCATTTCCTTCACGTGCATCTTGAAGTCAGAGGAGAGATTATCTGAACTCTTCTGAACTCTTCTCTCCTTCCTCCTCCACCCTCCAGCCTGGATCCAGTCACTGCCATTGTTAAGCCTCAGGGCCCAACCCAGGAAGCAGCTTCAGTGTCTCCAGAAATATTTATCTAAGGCGTATCTACTCTGTTCCCTCCCTCCTTGTGCTGTTTACAAACATTGAAATTGATATGTAAACTATGCTGGAGCTCATCGCAGAGGCCCCAAGTTTCCTGGCAGGTCTGCCCACTTCCACGTCTGTTCTCTGGGGACAGGTAAACAAACAGATTTGTTTCCACTCAGAGAATGTGCCGCTTCTCCCTTCATCTTGTCAGGCAAGCAGGTTGATTACTTTCAAAGCTTAGCGGATTTTGCTGCGATCCTCGGATGGAGGATTTGCTGTGTTCCTCGGATGGAGGATTTGCTGTGTTCCTCGGATGGATGTGCGTTTAAGCCAGATCGCCAAGCCTGCTGCTTTCTGGAAGAGAGGTGCTAAGATGGTCCCCAAACCCTTCTTTACTTCTTTACTTACTCTTCCCTCTTGCTGCTCTGCTCTAGTCTGCTTAGGAAGCTCTGGGCACTGAGACTGAGAACCAGAGAGGGTCAAGGGCAAACTTTCTGCCTCACTCAGCAGAATTTTCCTGAGCAGCTACCATGTGCCTTTATGTGTGTGTCAGAACACACACACACACAGTCAGGAGCTGGGGAGAGCCGATCTCGTGGAGCTTAGAGCCTAGTGTAAATGAGATAAAACATGTGGAGTCCTCAGTGGATTAAGTGTACAGAAAAGACAACACCGAAGTATGTTTTATTGTTTTAAAACTAATTGTCGATTTATTAATGTCTCCTATTAAGAAACACAAGGTTAGGTTAGGTGTGGTGTCTTTAATCCTAGTAGAGGTGGGAGGATTGAGACCAGCCTGATCTACAAAGTGAGTTCTACACAGAGAAACCCTGCCTTGAAAAGCCTAAAAGAAAAAGAAAAAGAAAAAGAAAGGAAAAGAGAAGCAGAAAGGTTTGAATTCAATTGATGTATCTTATCTGTAAGTTTTATTGTCTTTCAAACTTTTCAAAATAATGTTTGATTTCATTTTCAACCTTAATTCTAACACTAGCAAACAGGTTCAAGAATGTCAGACAGTGCACATCAGATAGTGCAGGCCTCTACTGGAGGAGGGAGTGCAGTCCCTAGAGGACCTTGTGAAAATGAGAGCTCTCCACCCGTTACCTGCTCACATGGTAGAGGATGTGTGGGGCAGAAGGAAGTTAATGGAATACAGAACAGTGAGTGAGAGAATGCCAGGTAACTGGTGAGCATCTCTCCTAGACAGCCATCATTAGAGATCCATAGGTGCGGGGCCAGGAAGTTAGGCCAAACATGATGTGGGGTGTGTGTGTGTGTGTGTGTGTGTGTGTGTGTGTGTGTGTGTGTGTGTTTAGGGGGTGGCTGGGATCTGGACTTTACTTTTGGAAAACAAATTACTATGGTTTAGGGAAATTTCTCACCATTTACCAAGTTGAAAGAACAAACAGACATTTTAAAGCCACATTTTAAAACCCTCTATTCATTTTCATTTTTAGTAGCTCATTTGTGTTATTGATAAACCTTCCTGGGTGTTTAATCTTTATAAACCTACTAAATTAAGCTAATTGAGACAGTGATCCTTAAAGTGTCTTGAATACTCTAATATATCAGCTTAATTAGATTTCAAATTAAAATCTTGAGTCAAGATCAGTTACTGCTCAATTACACAGCTTGAGTGGGTTCTATTGGGCCCACCCATACATTCTAATAGAATTATTAAATATAAGCATATAAAATGTATTCTCATGTAAAATATTTAACATTATTGCAATGAATTTGATCATCTTTACACACACACACACACACACACACACACACACACACACACACATACACACATATACCTCATAAATTTCCCCAGGGCTGAGAAATGATGGCATAGTGGCAGCAGCCCCTTCTAGTGTGAAAGGCCATCTTTCAAGTGTGCTGAGCTTCACGACTGTGTCTTAATACCTCTAACTCTCCAGCTCTCAAAAGATGCCTAAGGAAGGGTTGAGGACAGTTTCTGTCCTTCTGTCCAACAAAATCATCAAGTTTTGAGGGTAAGACTCATGATGTGGTGATCTGTACGTTAAACTCACGATTGAGAAACAGGAAAAAAAAATCCTTTGTGTTTTGAAAGTAGACACCAGTATCGTGTCCTCTTACTCCAATAGCCATGCATTGGTTCCTTTTCTATTCACAATTAAGTCCGTCCCATCCTATGTGCCTAAAAGGTACATGAACTTAGTCAGACTCTGAAATTTTAAAAATAAGTCCACAGCCCAAGGACAATTACAGGTGCATGACTAAATTGTGACTGTCTTTCTGGAAGATGTGGAATCTTTTAGAGCCTGGTGTCCAAGATGATCCTCCTGATAAGATGTTCAGCATGAACTGAAGATAAATGAGAACAGAAGGATTGTGAGTAATGAGAAGGCTGCCATTTTATAGGTGACCAGGGGTGGCCATGGGATCACAGATTGAGGATGGATGGACACAGGCACATGGACATCCTTGCCTGAGAGAGTAGAATTTAAGGAAGTAGACTGTGCTTGGCACTTTGGAAGGAACATAAAGAGGGACTCACGTGAGGGGAAAGTAGGAGGGGTGAAGTTAGAACAGAGGGCCATTTATGCATTGCTTTAGCAATCAGATATTTTCCAAGCAAGTAAGTAGAAGACATTTATTTGACTTCAGCTGTAAGAAACCTTCTCTGCCTGCTAGAGAACAGGAGGCCAGGGCCAAGACAGAAGGAGAAAACAGGTTGAATGAACTTCCTAGAAAAAGCCAGTCCAGAAAGCAGGTGGTCTGTGGTTGCCATGGAAACGGTGCAGCGTCTAGCTCTTAGACACGTTTTTCATAGCAACACAGTGATCAGCTAGCAGAGAGAACCGAGAGAACCACCACACCTGGAAGCATGAAGTAGGTTGTTTCTGAGCCTAAGACTTGTCAGGTGGGAGGCACTCAAGGGAGACACCACGGAACATTCAGGCACGTGAAGCCGGAGCTGGAATGGAGGCGGAATCCACGGTTGGCATCAGCTCTCATCCATCCACTCTGAGCTTCAGGATGGTGCCCAGCTGTACTTTGATGCCTCCTCTGGGTGTCTAAGGGGCATCTGTGACCTGGAGCAGGAAGCAGTGACTCTCCATGAGCCCTGTCTGCCTTGAGTGCCTGGTGGGAAAGGGACCTGGTCCATTCTACTAAGATAAATAGACAATGCCTTTTGAGTGGGTTTCTAAAATGCTTAACTACTTCTGTAGTGGGACTTCAAAGGTTAACATGTGCCAGATGTCCAGTGCAGTCTAAGCCTGTTGGATCCCATGCTTTGAGCATGAGACAGGCTAAGGACTCAGTGTAGAGTCCTGCTGTAAGTCCTTCCACCTGCCAGCTTCTAGCATCATGTTGGTGCTTCTCACATGCAGGTGTAGTCTTATCCAGGGAAGCTTAGTAAGTGCCCACACTTTCTCTCCTAGATGCAAAGGCCACAAGCCAGAATCAAGATGCGAGCAGAGCCCCACCACTGGAGAGGTTCAAAGGGATTACAGTGGCTGCCAGCATTTCTGCTGCTTCAGCATCTCAGTTTTGACCTCCAAGTACACAAGCCTTTTTCTCTTCCAGTATTCTGCTCTGTCTCTCACGGGGACCCTTCTCATTGGATTTAGGTCCCACCTGAGTGACACAGGATGGTTGCATCTCCAGATCTGTAAATTAATTGTATCTCCACAGACCCCTTTTCCAAGTAAAGTCATATTAACAAGTCCTGGGAGACCGAATGTATGATATCTTTTGGGGGATGCTCCACTATCGAACCTATTATATCCAGTGGTGCTTACACAGAAGAAAATACTGCCATTTCCATATTCCCTTAGCTATGAAGTATTTAAAGGGCCATGGCTTGGGCATATACATTATTGGCGACTCCATATTGACGCTACAGACTGAGTCAAAGATCATTGATGAAAACTTAGCATGTTTCCTAGCTTCAGGGAGCAGCATAAAAAAGATGGGGCCCTCTTATGCACCATGGTTTTCCATGTCTATTATTCTATTTAATCCTCTTGGTTCTGGGCAGTAACTATCCAGGCTTCCATTTACTAACATAAAGCAACTTGCACAAACTGGCGATCAGTAAGCAATGTGGTTAGGGTTGGAACTCAGGTTGTCTCAGCCACAGCACAGCTTGCCCTGACCCCATCAGCTCTGCTGTCTCCTAGGATATTCTATGTTCTTGTCAGACCTAGCTGATTTCTGCGGCCCAAAGCTCAAACTGGTAAGAAGGAGTTTTAAAGTCGATTTCTCCGTAACAAAACAGAGCCAAATATGGCTACAGTCTTCATATCAATTCTTCAGGCAAAATACTTGTTTATTTTTATATTCTGAAAACATACAGGTCTTGGGTTAGCTTACATTGTGAAGCTCCAGAAGCCTCAATCCTATTAGATAACTTGAGAATGATAGAAAGGTGACTTGTCTGTGGCAGCTGAGGACCAGGATCGTATCTGAAAGTGATATCCTCAAAGTCTATTACATCCAAAACCCAATACTGCTCATACTGATTAGAACTAGAGTCTATGCAGAGTCCCACCTGGAGAAGCATGCCTGTATGCAGAACAGGGTTTGGAAAGATTACCTTTGTTTGTCTTCACAACCCAGTAAGAAGTAGGAGAATAGGCAAAACATACCCCCCCCCTTTTTTTTTTTTGCTTGCAAACTTCTGGCCTGGTCCCAAGAGCCCCAGAGCCCTCTTAGAGATGCTGTTCTTGACCCCTGGGTGACAAGGGTTGTACAGGTTGTTCCAACCTGAGCCTCAGATTCCTGTTGTAAAAGTAAATATTTTCACAGTCACTGGCCCCTTCTGACTCTGAAATGTTATAACCACTCAGTGCTAATTCCATTGGCTAGGATGTATTCTTATGGTTAGGCATGGTTCACTTTAAAAAAAAAAAATGAAATGGATGCATGAAGTTAATGAGAATAGTTCATTTTAAAAGATATTAAATACTGAGCATACGTTTTATTGTAAATTAATTTATGGGGAGAGATAATTGTGTCACTCCAGGATTTAAAATTTGTCTACTTACTGGATTCACTAAGTGAAGGACCATCTCTTGAAAGTCAGTTCTCCTGTACTACCTGGGGGCAAGGATAATCTGTTTCCTAAGGGTATGAAGGAGGCAAATTCAGGCGCACTCTCATGCAGCATTATGGGTCTCTTGTCTTTGTCAATTTTGCATCTCTGCCATGGGTAAGAAATGTACATCACAAAACGATGCCCCACTATTATCCCCCTACTATGTGTGCTAACTACACAGTTGCCCTTAGACTATATAGTATCCTCCTTGCAAGCTGGCATACTATACCCATTCAGGAAACACCACTCTGCGAACGGCTTGGAGGACAGACTCCAAGGTAGGCTGTGGCTGGACAATAGAGCTGGGGATGAGTTACACTTCGTACTTGTCCCCTTGGCAATGAATGTTCTACCCAAACAGAGCAAGTCTATCTGTCTCAACCATTTAAATTGCCACTCTGTCCAGGATGTGGTTTGTCTTTATTTTGAAAAGGGCCCTGAAGTAGCTTTGTTGGAGGTTGCATGCAGAGGATCTTAGGGGTAGGAAAGAGAATGGCGTCCTGGAGGAATGAAGAAAAAGATCCATCCTATGGCTGAAATCAACACTATGATAAACAAACAAAAAAAAATGTTAGTTTGCTCTGTATAGTGAAGTGACCATGGCTTTCTCTACTTTGCTGAATGAACCGTAGGCCCAAAGAAATTGAGAAACTTGGACAATGTTGCATAGCAGAGGTAAGATGTGAGCCACAGACTCAGGGGAGTAAGTCCTTGCTCTATCCCAGAGATCTTCAGCTACAAATGGGGATCAGCTCCTGGGGACAATTGACAATTTTTGGAGACATTTGGGCCTGAGCAACTAGGGCTTTGTCTCTGCTCTACAGGTATGTCATGGGTAGAGGTCAGAGATACTAGTAACGTATTGCCTAGTCCTCTAAGTCACAGGACAGGCCTAGAGTCAAAATGTCCCAAGAGGATAGGGCTGCAGGCTGCAGGCTCTTAGAAACTTCCTTGGCTCTAGCTCAGACACGTGTGGCACTGCTCGGAGGGGGTTTCTATTCCTGGCAAGTGGATCATATGTCATCTTGGCTTCGTTTAGTTACTTATACCTCACCCTCTTCTAGACAGGCTGTAAAGCTGCTAACAAGGAAAAGAAAAAAAAAAAGCACCAGATGTGTGTCAATTAACCCAAGGGGGGTGGGTGTCTCAGTGAGCCAGTACTGTCCTTACCACTCAAGCTCAAACAACCGAGTTTGATCCCCAGCACTGGCACCAATGCCAGGCATGGTGGCAGAAGCTTGCAACCCCCAGTGCTGGGGTGGCAGACACAGGTGGACCAATGAGGTTCACTAGACAGCCAAACTAGCCTAGGCAAATCCCAATGAAAGCCTGTCTTAAAAGGTTGTTCCTGAGGAACACCACCCAAGGTTGCCCTATAGCCTCCATCTATATGCACATGTACACACATAATCACACATACTCACGAACACAGTCACACACACATATATACACAGTCACACACACTCATGAACACACATGACTATGCACACACACAATCACACGTACTCACGAACACAGTCACACACATTCATGAACACAGACATGCACACACACACACACACACACACAAACCTAAAGAGCACACACATAGGGCAGAGATATAGGATAGAGGCAGATATGAGGCTTAAAGTCCCTGATCACATTTCTAGCTACTGCAGATCGGCTGCGAGGTTGTGAACAGTGTGTCCCACCTCTGCTGGGCCGATGAGTCTTCATCCCTCAGCCTTTCAGCACTTAAACCTCAATATTCATCTGTCAGACACTCCGTACCCCAAAAGCAAACACACCTTTTTTAACTAAGTGAGTTTTACTAAGCCTCTCTCACACAGTGGAGGAATGGTATTTGTGAAGAGACACCCTGGTAAGAAATCTTTTAATATTGTTGTTGGTCATGGTGGTGGTGGGGGTGGTGGTGGTGTGTGTGTGTGATGTATGTATATATGTATTTGGGTGTGCATGTGCAATGTACATGTGAGAGTCAGAAGACAACTTTTAGGAATCAGTTCTCTTCCTTCACTTTTATGTGGGTTCCAGGAATTGAACTCAGGTTCCTAGGCTTTCAAGACAAGTGCCCTTACTCACTGGGCTATCTCACAAACATCTGGTGAGATAGTGCTGACGGAAACGTAAGTTTCCCCCCATGGAGTTTGCTTTCCAGTGAGAGACACAAAGCACAGAGGCCAGCAGGTACCAGAGTCCACACCCATAGTGCATTTGTTCTATCAGATCACTGCATGAAACTCCCAAGATGTCATTTATGCTATAATGAAGTAAGCAAACAAGAGACTCAAGAAACAAGGAAGAAGAGGGAGTCATTAGATGTGAGGTTGGGGATTATTATGTTAACTGGGAAATATGTAACCTGAGGCCTGAAAGAGCAGGTGACAGCTGTCACAGACTGGAAGCCAATGTATCTCATCAAGGGGACAGATGGACAAAACACCTCGGGTGGCATTTGAAGAACCCAAAGGAAGCCAATGCCCCAAAGGGAAGTGAGGGCATGAGACAATAATCTAGGCCCTATGAGACATGCAGAATTCAATCTTTTCCCTGTGCAGTAGGGGACTGTGGAGTGGGGACCATGGAGAACTGCGGAATGGAGGACCATGGAGGACTGTGGAGTGGAGGATCATGGAGGACAGTGGAATGGAGGACCATAGAGGACTATG
>NW_022196903.1:86419740-86478733 GCF_008632895.1 Mastomys coucha | reverse complement strand
CATAGAGGACTATGGAGTGAGGGCCACAGGAGACTGTGGAGTAGGGACCATGGAGGACTGTGGAGTGGGGACCATGGAGGACAGTGGAATCGAGGACTGTGGAGTGGGGACCACGAAGGACTGTAGAGTGGGGACCATGGAGGACTGTGGAGTAGGGACCATGGAGGACTGTGGAGTGGAGGACACAGAGGACTGTGGAGTAGGGACCATGGAAGACTGTGGAGTGGAGGACACAGAGGACTGTGGAGTGGGGACCATGGAGGACTGTGAAGTGGGGACTATGGAGGACTGTGGAGTGGGAACCATGGAGGACTGTGGAGTGGGGACCATGGAGGACAGTGGAGTGGTACCATTGAAGGTCACTGAATGTCTGCTTCCCCTTTTATTTTCTGGATAAAATCCTCAAAGAATCCAGGAATGAGCTTAGAAGTCTGCTATACACAAAACCCTGATTCAGTCCTAGCTTTTTTGCATTCCTATAATTCCAGCACCTAAGATGTAGAGGCAGGAAGGTTAGGAGCTCAAGGTCATCCTTGGCTAGGTGGTGAGTTCACAGGATACATGGGACCCTGCCTCAAATAAATAAACATATACCTTAGAAAATAGAACAACAACAACAAAACAACCACTGGCAAACAAAAACCCTGCACTTTAACAATAGGAACAGTATTATGCAATCAAGAATCATGCCTGTCTCTTGGAAACAAGAGTTAGAAATAATCATTTCATCTTTTAAGGTCTCTGTTCCTGCATCTGTAAAATGGAGCTGATAATAATGTCATGTGATTATTGAGAAGATTCAATGGGAATTTATATGTTGAAAGACAGTATGGATATTATATATTTATAATTTATGATATTTAGTATTCTATTATCTATAATATAGAATTATGTGAGCCTTTTATTACAATTGTCTCCAAAGTCTCCATCAAAGGATGAGTAGAGCTGATGTTATATTCATTTATTGGCTGGTTAATCTACCTAGCATTCCTGGAAGCTAGGGCACTTCCTATAAAACAGTGAATGCTCAATCAGAGTTCACGTGGGCAATGACATTTTGAAAGATCTGGAAGTGAACTCAAGGTCAAAAGTTGAGGACTGCATTTGTCTTCTTCTTAGCTAGAATAGGATTCAGGAAAACAAACTTTCATTCTCATCTTCCACCCCTGCTCTTCTCCTCCCTCTAGCCTCCTCTCAGAGGACCCCAGAAAACTGAATTTTTCTGTAATAGGAACAGGAGATCGAGGTCACCTCTCCTATGGTCAGTTGCCTTTGAAGTCATCTCTATAATTTTGGAAAGTGCAATCAATGAAAGAGGACCTGCATCAAGATGGAGAAATCATCCCAGACTCAGGAAATGAGGTAGGAACTGCTGGCTTGTCAGTAACCTTCACCATGAGACTACATTTCCCAGTTTCCCTTGCAGCTAAGTGTAGCCATGTATTGTATCTCTGACACAGCATGTTGGAGAGAAGCTGTACCCTGTTTCTAGGTTTGAACCATTACAACTTCCTTATCTTTCCCTTTCCCCTTCCCTTCCCTTCTCTTACCAGAGGCCACCTATTTCCAGAAAGAGGAATCTCAAGAGAGAAGGTGGCTGTGTCTTTGAAATGATACTCAAAAGAGACAACCTAGCATGAAGATCATTTATTGAAGTGGAACGTAAACTTTTGTTGTTGTTGTTAAGGCTTTGAGTTTGGGAAGTTGGATATTTACTGTTGATATCATATCCAGTGTTACCTCGGCTATTACACAGTGAGGTGGCACCACAAAGAAAGCTGAATGATATACAACTAGTCTTCTGTATCTACAGGTTCCCCTACCTGTGGATTCAACCAACCATCAATCAAAAACAGAGTTAGGCTTATGTTTGTGTCAGTGCTGAACATCACACTTTCTATTAGTGACATCATCTTCTAAGGAACACAATACAGGAGCTGTTTGTGCAGCATTGATTATGAATTAGATACTCCGGGTAATCTGGAGATAAGTAAAAATATCTGGGAGGAGATATAGAAAGTATATGCAAACACCCCACACTTGGATTTTAATTTTTATAGAAGGGTCTAGATTAATCCCCCTATAGGTGGATGCCAGGAGCATGCTGAGGAAGAACACTGTATGCTGATGCTGCACTTTGACTCCAGTACAGACTGGACAGGAAGTGTTCTGGTTCTGCCTCCACCACTTCCTGTCTGTGCTTCCAAAGGCTCTGAGCAAGCTTTTGTTAAAATGTGAAGTGTTCAGCTATCACTGATTCATCATTTTCTTATGATGTGATTCTGGGAGAACCAGAGAGCTGGAGAGAAAGACACGAGGTTTTTGATTTTGGCTCCATTTGCCATTTCTGTTTTGGATAAGAATGTAGAATTTAAAAATCTCCATGGGAAGAGTTCTCATCTTTTTGTTTTGCTTCTTTCTTTCTCTGTGTGGTGGCAAGTATAGAAGTAGCTAGCTAGGATCCATGACCAATTCTGCCTCTCCAGGAGTGTGGCCTCAGCCAAATTTCTTTGCTTTTCTTGATCTCTGTTGAAGATAACATCACCTCTCTTTCCAAGTCCTCCTGTGGACACAATGAGACACAATACTAAAAGATGAGAGCACAGCAATAAGCCCCTGTGTCTAAATGTCACACTTTCTGGTCAGGGTCTCTATTAACTCTTTCCTCCTGCAGTCGTTTATTGAACACCCACAGGGTTTTCAAGATGAAGTTCCTGCACTCAGAAGCCTAGAAATCTAGCAACTAGAAAATGTGTTCTATGTGAACAGACTTGTAAAATAATTTCAGTAAAGGAAATAAAGCTGGTGATAAAAAGAATATTGGGAAAGAGAAAGGGGCGGCACATATTGAATAAGGCAGTCAGGGAAGACATTCCAGAGGATGTGGCCTTTTACGAGTCTCACAAACCAAGGGCTACCCAGTCAGCAAAGTTATAGATGGACTCATCTGGCCAAGAGAGTAACTGGTGTCAAGATCTCTAGGTGGACAGGGACAGGCAGGAGACAAGGGTGGGGCTGGAGCAGAGGAAGTGAAAAACCACAAGACCAGCTGGGCCTAGTAGACCATGAGGCACAAAATGTGAATTTTTAAGGTTTTGTTTTTATTTTTATTGTGGTGTGGGGGATAGGATCCAGGGCTTATGTGTCCGAGGCGGGTGCTATACCACTGAACCACAGGTTTGACTACCACTGCAGGTTTTTGGTGTGCTCCTCAGGCCAGCAGTAGCATTTGGGGGTTTGTGAGGAATGGGAAATCTCATGATCACTAAATCAGAAGCTATAGGTGAGCCTCGGTGGTCTGTGGGGCTTCCGGAGCTTCTGGTCTGGTCTAGAAGTTGAGTGATTACCTAGCTATCTATACAGAAGAATCATCTAGATGCTTAAGAAACCGTGACTATTGGGACTTTTCCCTCTGCTTGACATCTTTAAGACATCTTTAGTTGAGGATTAGCTCCGTTAGTTCTCAGGCTACAGAAGCCGGAACCATTGCCCTACTGCCTTCTGAAGACAACAGGCCAGGGAAGTAGTTAGACAACGCCCCGCTGGGGGAGCAGTAACGGAAGCTTGTGCTAAGATGGTATCAGACACCAGGAAGTGCATGGACCACTGTAAACATATTTTGGTGGAAAACTCAACATGGCTTTTATGTTGGTGGGGGCAGGAAGTGCCACTTACGATCAGCATCAGATGGAAGCTTGAGGAATGCTATCTCACGTTTGTGGGTAGGCCAGCCCCTAGACACCTTGAGACCATGGCTATTAGGACCATACAGAAAATAGAGACCAAGCCAGCTCACTTTCTTTCTTATCCTGGCAGTAACGGCTGTGACCACTGTAACGAGGTTAGAATATCTAAGATTCTCCTGAGGTTTCAAGGTCCCAGTCTCTCTTCCTTCCTCCACCTGGCTCTTTCACAGCTCCTCTGTGCTATATGAGGACTCAAGTGGGGAAATGACCAGCAGGGGGCGAGCAAGACTCAGAAATGTGCTTTGCCAGGCGCAAGGCAGGTCTTGCACTTTGGGGTTTACCAGGTGGAAAAGAATTCGGGGAAATCAGAATCACGTGCACTTTACTGAGCAGCTTCTGCACGTTAGATTCTGAGCAAGTGCGTTGGATGTTGTCTCATCTAATCCTCATTAGGTACCCCCGTGTTACACACAGTCAGAGTTAGAAGTGACACTTGCCTGGGTCACCCAGGCAGAGACACAAAAGGACTTGTGCTCCAGCCTGTCAGACTCTGTTGTGTCAGGAACAAATGCTGGCTCCCCAGTAGCTTCTTGCCCATGGTATTGTTTCTCTTGGGGAGATGGCTGTGGAAGTTAGCATCAACAGCTTACATAAGGAAAGGCTGTGGAGTCTGGCTTTATATCACACATTTGCTGTGTGATGGTGAGTTATTTAGCCTTTCTGAACTTTTCACACATCTAAAATGAGGTCATGTATGAGGTAATGAGCCTGTAGCCTGTGGTGAGACAATCTTATGGAATTAATGAGGAGCCTTGCCTGGCTCAAGAGACAGCCTCAATGAAAAGCCATCTTTCTGAGCTAAATGATTTCACAGTAGGCAGATACCATTTGTGGACCCTAACACTGCGTTGTCCGTAAGCACCTTCCATACTGTAGAGTTCTCTGTGTGCTGTCCACTAGACAAGTCCTGGCCACAGGTGGCTTTAGAGCACTTGGTACCTAGCTTGTGAAATTGAAGAACTGAAATTAAATTTTCAGTTACAATGAATTTAAATCTAAATAGCCACATTTGGCTAGTGACCATACTGTTAACTCTATAATGTGTCTACCAAAGTTCAAAAATCTACATATCCCTGAGAACCCCTTGGGTATAAAATAAAATAGACTGTTCTCACCACTTATAGCCTGGTTTACAGCAAGGGTTTGGTGCATTTGAGTTTGAAAGAAAGAAACATAAGAAGAAGGAAAATCTATAAGCATTGTTAGGTTTTGTGCTTGGCAGGTTTTGTGAATTGGGGGTGGGGCTAGACTTTCCTAAGGGATGCCTCCAGCCCTGTACCACCCCCCAGGGCAGAGCTCAGCACCTGGAAGGGGCTAGCTATGATGGACAGCTTTATGTGTCCCCCCTCACCCCCAGTGCCTCAAGCAGAGTTTTTTTCTTCACTGTGTATTTGTAAGGCAAATACACAATATGTGTGTGTATGTGTGTGTATGTTCCATACAAATTCCCCTCACCCATTTGCTGCCTAAAGAAATCCTCCCATTTGAAGCCTCTCACACTTCAGTTTGATTTTACAATTTTATAGACAGACGGTGTCACAGAAAACTCTTAAAGGTACCAAGTGTGAATAATAAAATAATAAAATCAAACAGTGTTCCACTGTGTCGTTCTCAGTTTCAGAGTTGTCCCTATAGGTATTTGGACTTTGCCTTTAATTGGTGGCCACTGGTGAGATCTAGAGTCCACTGGCAGAAAACCACCCTGCAAAGGGCAGTTTGCATTGGTGACATTGTTATTCATGTCTCCCTGAGGGGCAGTCCTCTGACACTCTCAGGCTCAGTTTGCCTCCAGTTGTATAAGGAAACCTGAATTAGCAGGCACATTATTCCCAGAATATTCTAAACCATGAGCCGCGTTCCTTGCAGACAGATACCCTGAGCTGCTAGCATGCCCTCATCTGACCCTGGCCCAATTACTCCATAGCCACTGTCTTCCAGAGACACTCTTGACGCTGGCTCACCAGGTCCTGCTTTTCTGGGTGGCCAGTTAGACCTGTGTGTCATTTCTCACCTCCCCGGGAGACTTGCATTCTCTGTGGGTGCCCTGGGTACCGACCTCATGTAGCCCTGATCACAGTAATTGGAGAAAGATTGATGACTGATGGTGAACAGCTCAAGCAAAGGAGCTGGTTTTGCTTCCTATGCTTGGTTTCTTTTAGTTGCTCTTCCTCCCTCTGCCCAAATGTCCTTCTGTCTTTTAAGACTCTTTTTTCTTGACACAGCACTTTGCCAATCATGCCACTAAGGTCCCTTTGAACTACATAGGGTCCAGATGATAATAAAGAGCACTTTGCCTCTCTGAATCCACCTTGTACTTAGAAGCAAAGACATCTATAGACTGACTAGAAAGAAGTCCTCTCACCTTCATGTCCTCATCATCCCCAGATTGTTGTGTCCTTTACCCTAGAATTCTAGCTACCAAGCAGCCGTGAGGATGTGTCCTTATATGCCCATATCTCACTGCTGTCAGTGAGATGAGCATCATAATCTGTGGCGATTTGAATGGAAATGTAGCTCATAGGGAGTGGCACTATTAGGAGGTGTGGCCTTGTTGGAGGAAGTGTGTCACTTGGGTTGGACTTTGAGGTTTCACATGCTCAAGCCAGGCTGTGTCTCTTCCTGCTGCCCGCTGATGTAGATGTAGAACTCTCAGTTATCTCTCCTACACCATGTCTGACTGCACGCCACCACGCATCTTGCCATGATGGTGATGAAGTAAACCTCTGAACCTGTAAGTTAGCCTCAGCTAAATGCTTTCCTTTGTAAGAGTTGCCATGATCGCAGTGTCTCTTCACAGACATAGAGCACTAAGACACAGTTTGAGGCTCTGCAGGACACAGGCAACTTCTGCCAGGCTTAGCTGGCTCCTTCTTAGAATGACCTGGTGGCTGGCTGGGTTTTCATGTTACATCATTGCTTGTTAACATCAGGATCATCCGGCAGCCTTGTCCCCTGCCTCTCCTCTCTAGCCCTTATGAACTACTTCAACCTTGTCTCAAGGGAAGGGAAAAAGGTCCTACCTTCATATTCTGGCCTTGGCATCTTAAAATATTCCACTCCAGACCCCTCCTCGGCCCACAGTAACTGATCACTAGTCATAGCCCTTTGGTGTTGAATGGGCTCAGCCAATGCAGAGTCAGGGGACTCGGGGAAGAACAGCTAGCAGATATGGATTCCTTGACTCTTACCTTTGAGATCCAGCTTAGCCAGGCAGTGTCCATCCCCAGACTAAGGTCTCTGCTGCTTTCGACTGCAACTGTCATACTTGTCTCACAGGTGCTGACCACAGCTCCTTTCTCTTACCTCATCCTTTGAGCATATAGGGCCCTTTGCTGCCTCTGCCCTTGAATTCATGCTTCTCTCAGTCTAAGTTTCCCTGGCACATGACCCCTCTCAGTGCATATTTTATCTACCTCTAGTTAGCTTAGCTTGAGTGGCTTCTCTGGCTTTCTCAGGTCCCTCGCTGGTACATCTTGCTTTGGCATGTTGATATATTCGGCCTTTGCTTTCTTGCTGGTTTTGGTTGTTCCCTGAACCTTCCTGCCAACATTTTTTTCTTTTGCATTTTGGGTTGAGATGTTTGCTAAATCTCCCACCATCCAAGTATCTCAGTTCTGGTCTTTTTATGTAAAACATCTACTCATCCTCCTTTTGCTTTCTTCTCATGGCCTGCCATCCTTCCTGTCTTCCCCTCTGCCCTTTCTCCTGACCAGTTATGCATATAAACTCCGGAGCTGGACTGACTCAGCCTAAGTCCCAGGTCATCTACCTACTGATGTTATGGTCTAGCCTTGTGTACTTTAAATTTTCACATTTGGCAGATAGTGATTCAGGTTGTCTCAAGAATTAAGCAAAATCTCAAGATGCCATTTTCTTCTTCCAGTGTCTTCACTAGGTTTCCAAGTACTCACTTCTTTGCCTTTCTGCGTGGCCTCTGTCCTCCCCTGTCCGTCCATATTACCCATGTTTCTGAAGCAACCTTGTAAGTTCTGATCATTAAAGAGATCCTTTATTTTCTAATCCACATAGAAATCCTTCCATTCCCAATATAACCAGAGAGCAAACTCTCTCTCTCTCACCTGCTTCTTATACCTCAGTTTGCTTTTCACCCATACTTACTGGTGGAGGGCAACAGAAGGGAGTTTTAAATTGCATTATCATTTTTAGGATCTCCTGTCAAGTACCAGCTATTTGCAAAGCCACAGAGGGAAGCATCAAGAGGGAGATGCACTCGGCTCTCTTCTTACCGAAACTAGGCATAGGAAGAGGGAAATTCTGATACCAAATTCTAGCAGACTTAGGAGGAAATAGCACAAGTGAACACTGAGTGCTTGTGGCTTGGCATTGGATTGCATCAATGCAGCCAGTTACAGCAGTTACCTTGGACATTTGGAAAAGTCTGTGACCAGTGATGGCTTTATCAGGGTTGGCAATACAATTTGCTATTTCTAAGCACCTGAGAATTTTAAGAAAGATGTCAGGAAGGAGGGTGCGTGTGTGTGTGTGTGTGTGTGTGTGTGTCCACACAAACCACTGACAAAGGGTTAAAGATGCAGTTACAATAACACCCACAGCTGAGCACATTTTCCCAATGCTCCATTGATTTCATATTTTTTCATATTTTTATTTTCTCAACAGTTTCCTAAAATAGCAATCTGTGCACATTTGTCTTCTCATCTAATTTTGCTTTAATAACAGTTGGGAAAACACAGCCAGATGCTTTCTTAAAAAAAAAAAATAAAGATGTCATGTTTATATCTTCATAGTGATGTCAATGTAAAAATGAAGCCTTGGGCTCCAGAAAGGTACTCTCTCAGTTCAGCTAATGAAGTTCACGACCTTACCTCTTAAGTTCTGGGTCATCGCAGTTAGGATCTAACCCTCAACAAAATCATCTAGCTAATCTTCTTTTCTTCCTCCTCATTCCCATTCTTCTCCTTCTCCTCTTCCCCTCCTTCTCTTCCTCCTTTCCCTCCTCCCCTCCTTCTCCTTCTCCTCTTCCCCCTCCTCCTCCTCTCCTCCTCCTCCTCCCCTCCTTCTCTTCCTCCTCTTCCTCCTTCTCCTTCTCCTCTTCCCTCTCCTCCTCCTCCTCCTCCTCCTCCTCCTTCTCCTCTTCCCTCTCCTTCTCTTCCTCCTCCTTCTCTTCCTCCTCCCCCTCCTCCTCCTCCTCCTCCTTCTCCTCTCCCCCTTCCTCCTTCTTCTTGGAGCTTTCTGGAGAATCATGCCATAGATAGGCTTCCCTATTTAACATACAATTGAAAATTTACATAAAGCGAGGACTTAGTGAAGTGTCTCTATGCAAGCATGGGAATGTGTGCTTGGATTCCCAATGCCAAGAGGATGAATGGACTCTAATCGCAGAACTGCAGAGGTAGAGACAGGAGGAACCCAGAGCTTGCGGGCCATAGTTAGGGTAGCCAAATCAGTAACCTCTAAGCTGAGTGAGATACTCTGCCTCAAAAAATGAAGTGGGGGAGAATGATTAAGAAAGACACTCAATGTCAACCTGTGCCCCCCCACGCATATATGTGTACATGCATGAATATTTAAACACATATATACTACATATACACCAGAAAGGGAGACAATGTAATGTGGCTAAAAACAATATCTTGCTTTTATTTCCATTCTAGTGATGCTTAATAAAACATTAAAAAGAAATTTCCCACTAAGAATGTAGTAGTACAATTTAAACTGGAAAGATTTCATAGAGCATACATTTCACATATCAAGAAGCGCATTATAGGAGGAAATGAAGCAGCTGAGAAGGCCAGAGGATAGGACTTCCTTCATGTAAACAAACAGTAGCAGCATCCCCATCTCATTCCTCTCCTTCCTTCCTACTGTACACTCTCTCTTTCTTCCATCCCCTAATTCAGCAAAGTTTGTTTCACTTGCTACTTACCTAATATATGTGGGTGTGGCAAGAGCTGGGGAGTCCTGGACTGCTTCAAGGCCACTCAGTTAACCCTCCTCCTCAGGAGGTTTCAAGCAGCCTGACTAGAAGTTTCCTCCTGTTTCTTGCATCCCTACTTTGCTGCTCCAATGGGCAAGTCCTCTGCTAGTGTACCAGGCCTTAGCACCATGTCTCTCCTCTATGGACTTTTCAGTGTCTAAAGCAAATTCTGTGGCCACAGGAACATTGGTGGTTACTGTGAGACGCAACACTCCATGGCTGGAGAAGGGGAAGACCTAGAAGAGCACTGATGACTAGCATCTTTATTTCTGCTTGGTCTTTGTTTTTTGAAGAAAGGTATCACTGTGTAGCCCAGAAGGCCAGCTACTCATCCTTCTGCCTGAACCAGAAGTGCTTGGGTTATAGGTGTGTGTAATCGTTACCAGTTCTAAAAACTGACTTTAAAAGCACATCATTTACTTCTTCTTGCCGGTATAATGAAACATTGGGGGTGGGGTGGGGTGGGGTGTTCAACGGCTGTTTTATTTAACTCCCCCCTTCCCTAACCAGACTCTTGTACTTGTATTCTTCTTGGCCCACTCAGCTGCTCACGCCTCTTCATGGGCTTCCTGCTTTGACTGTCTTAGTAGCCCAAGCTGACTGCTTAATGCTGATGGAGGTTGTACTGAGAAGGACTACAAGGTGCTTTCACCCATCCACCCTCATAGGACACCATAGGCTATTAGCGCCACCATTATCCAGGGCTTCCCCAGTGCTACCATGTGTTCAGTAGCTTTTCAGAACAGGCAAGAAGAAATTAGGAAGGGAAGAGGCAGATTAGACACACCAGGCGGGCTGGCAAACTGCCCTTCGGGCCGCAGGAACTTGTGCCTGCTAATGACTAACTGAAAAGTGACCTGGGCAAGACACCTGCAATAGTATTTGGCACTTCCTGAAATCTAAATGAGGAGTAGGTATTACTAATTTGCAGGGCCAATTTTATGTCAGCATTTACGCCTTTAAGATCCTCAGAAGACAACCCTTTCCTTGTCCCCAGCACCAGATTCAATGGCGCTAGGGGATAATTATGTATTATAGACATTTGACAACATTTATTTATTAATAGATATTTTACAGGCCATATTCTTTGTAGCTAAGCTTCTGTTTATAAAGTTAATTGTTATGATTTATGCAGTGATGCTTTTTTTTTCTTTTTTAACATTGACCTCCACATGTCATGCATTGGACTGGGTCTGGAGGACACTAGAAAATACAGTTGACAGTGAATATCATCTTAGCCCCATGGGGATGACAGATGTTCTACAGAGGTGCTCAGAGAACAATAAGACTGTGTATGATCCATACTATGAGAAAAACCACCAGCACCAATGAGGACATGTAACAAAGGGGTCAGGGGGTTTGGAGTATCAGGAATGGGACAGACAGTCACACTGATGCTAAGTACTCTGTATGAGTCCACCATGTGGAGAAATGGGAAGGTTGGCCAGGAACCACAGGGCCTTGGTTAGGAAGAAGAACCTGACAACCCAGAGGGTACGTCCTGGAGGCTTAGGAAAACCAGGGGAATAAATCATGCACCAAACTGCCTCCTTTCAAAAAACAAATGCTCCTCTGTCGGAACCAAAATAACTGGCTGGTGGGTGAGAAACCCACGATCAAAACAAATGCCCCAGTTGTCACTGAATTGGAAAGCATTTTATTGACGTCAAGATGTTTAAAAATATGAGTGGCAAGTTTAAAATAGCCCCTTCCTGCTTTTCCCGGATCTGTTCCTTCTCCAGTGATCAGAACTTCAGACCTTCAGGGACCTCACGAGAGGCAAGAACCAGAGAGTCCTGATGTGCCCTAGTCTGCTTCGGGCTTCACTTCTGCTTGTTGGTGGAGTCACTAACACCTAAAGGAGTGAAGGGCAAGGGTTAAAGGAACATAAGCAGATTTGGAGGTCCCATCCAAAGACTGTCACGAGAAGCACGAGGCCTTATTGTTGTCTTACACTTGTGCTTCTCTTTCTTGCCCATTGTCTTCCTCAACACTGAAGTCAAGCTCAAGTACATGAGGTGTTACCTCCCTGTCAGACATGGCACCAAGGGCTCTGCCTATCTATGCCTTCTCACTGAATCTCTGCAGAAGTCCACAGGATGAGCACCGTTAGACAGAATGGTGTGAAACTGTCAATAGCTGACAGTTTTATACATAATGCTCATTATGTAAAGTGGGATTAATGTTATTTTTTTTTTTTTTTGCAGCCCTAGGGGATGTAGGGCTTGCAAAACTGGTCCCAGTTCATGACTAAGGAGATGCCGAACGGAGATTCCTACCCATTTCCACGGAGGACTGAAGTTCTGTTCTTCTGATAGATGAGAGAAAGTAAGAGAGGAAAGGAGGGAAGCAGGAAGTAATTACCATGAAGGTTCTTTTTTCTTCCTCCTGCCCTTGTCGAGCAGTCTGTGTGAATTGTGGGTTCAGAGATGAGAGAACTGTGAGAATAGACAAGGTCTGAAAAGCTTCTGTGTCCCCTTCTTATGCTACTAACCTGCTCCCACCCTAGCCCCGTCTGAAACCCATCTTGCCAACCAGAGACTCATTTATTCAGTCCTGGAAAGTCTAGATTCATCCAGGCAGACCTTCTAACAGTACTGAGATAAAAAACAAAACAAATAAAAAACCTTTGTGTAGATGTATCAGATCTTCTGACCACCTGTTGATACAGGTCCACACCCCATGGCCAGCCACACTGCTGGAAAGGGAGGGTAGGAGAGAATATGAGGTGTTTCCAAAGCAGTTCCTCTGGCCTACCATACCATGTATCAAGGCCTGAGCAATGATGGACGTTCCCTTCCATCTCTCCCTGAGGATATACCAAATGTCCTCCCATTTTTTTGCATTTGATAATTTTATTAAAGATTACAAGAATAAGGATGGAGAATATATATGTATATGTGTGTGTATGTATATATATATGTGTGTGTGTATATATTTATGTATATATATACACACACACATATATACACACATATATATGTATATATATACATATACACATGTATACACATATATGTATATATATATATATACAAATATATATGTAGTGTGTGTGTGCATATATATATTCATGTTCCTCCTTCAGGAAATATTCTTCCTGCAGAGGTTAATGACTCCATGATAATTAGAAACATCATGAGTCCAGGAGTCAAGGTTTTGTGGTAAATGCTGAGACCTTCAGGACAGCCCTTAAGGCTGTGGGAAAGAACTCTGAAAACATGAGTTCAAAAATATATAATCTCTCAACTATGCAAAATATAAGGATGCAATATGAATTGTATAAGGAGCTTCACAAATCTAAAAGAACAGAGGCAACTGTACTATTAGCACTTGACAGAAAAATACTAAGGAAAGAGATAAAGAGATTTAGGGAGTGGTGATCACAGGGCTAGGTCCCATTCAGCTAAGTTTATTGTTTGTAGTTACAAAGGCAGACAGACTCCTGAGTTCAAAGTCAGCCTGGAACAGAAGGGATGGTAGGAATGATAATTTCAGAGTTTTGCCTGTGTTTAACAAAGGCAGACTGGATCTCTGAATTCTTTTGCAATGTTTGAAAAAAAAGTACTTTCTGTCTCATCATGGGCTAATCAAAAGGGGACCTGGGGTAAGGACTGAATTGATATGTAAATAAAAGACTGAGATTTTGATCTCTAAGAGAGAGAGAGTTTTTAAAGTTGGAAAAAAAGAAAGAAAGAAAGAAAGAAAAGACTGTCTGGACATCTCCAGAAAAGGCTGGAAAGCTGTCTGGAGCAGAACATAGGCCTTCAGCTTGTAACCCATGATTTGACTTTGAGTTGTTTGTTTTGCCCCTTTAAACATCCCTTCCTCAGAGCCCCTCTCCAAGCCAAGGTTGATCCTTGGCACATGGTGATAAATTGCTTTCTTCTTTTATTTATTTTAAAATTAATTCTTTAAGAATTTCATACACCATATCTTAATCATATTTAACCCCCACACCCTTCTCAACTCCTCCTAGAACCACACTCTCTTCACCCCAACTCCCTCCACTCACTGTCCCCTTTTTTTGTTTGTTTGTTTGTTTTTAGGAAAGAAGGAAGAAAGGGAGGAAGGGAGAGAGAAAGAGAGAGACTTTCTTGATTCTCAGGCTCTTACAATCTTTTCACACCCTTTTCAGTGATGCTCCCCCCGCCCCATAATCCATAAGTGTAGGAGCTGTGATGCAAGTGTATTTCTTGGGGCAAGAACCTTATGGTGAGTTGATCTCTGCATTTTGACTACTGATTTATTGTTGTTGTTGTTGTTGTTGCTGTTGTTGTAGTTGTTGTTATGACTCTGCTGGAGAAAGAAAGAAAGAAAGAAAGAAAGAAAGAAAGAAAGAAAGAAAGAAAGAAAGAAAGAAAGAAAGACAAGAAAAACTTTATTTTTAGCCTTTTAGGAATTCTACACACTAATTTCCATGGTGGCTGCTTGCCATCCCCCTTCCACATTTGTGCTAGCATTTGTTGTCAGTTGTTTTTTTTTTTTTTTTTTTTTTTTTTTTTTTTTTTTTTTTTCTGCAGTAAGATGAATCTCAAAGATGCTTTAATTTGCATTTCCCTAATTACTAAGGATGTTGGGCAATTTTGAGACATTTCTTAGTCATTTTCGTCTCTAGTTGGAGAAATCTCTGTTCAGATCTCTAACCCATTTTTTAATTGAGTTTCTTGCTTTGGTGACTCTGTGTTTTGAGTTCTTTATATATTATGGATATTACTCCTCTCTCAGGTGTTTTAGAGAGATCTTTCCATATCTGTTCTTTTGACTAATTTAAAAAGTATTGGTCATTAGATATTCTTTGAAAATCTTGTAGAGTTCTGCCATTTGTGCCCAGGCTTTTCTTAGTTGGAAGCTTTTGTTTGTTTGTTTGTTTGTTTGTTTTTTATCACTGTTTGGATCTCCTTCTTGTTATAGGGTCTGTTTAAGTTGTCACTCTCTTCTTGGTTTAACATTAGTAGCTTGGATGAATCTAGAAATTTATTCCTTTTAGATTTTCTGACTTAATGAAGTGTAGGTTTTTAAAGTTTTGCCCTATAATATTCTGACTTTTTTTCCTAGTTGATTCTGTTAATTTGCATCTCTCTTTCTCTCTTTGGTACTCTAGTTTATCTTCTCAAGAAGTCATCTCTGAGATTCATTAATCCTTTGTGCTATTTTCTTTTATTCTGTTTTATTAATTTCTGCTCTGATTTTTTAAAAATTTCTTGCCATCTACTAAATTTGGGTTTGGTTTGTTGTTGTTTTTCTAAATCCTAGAGTGACATCATTAAGTTGCTTATTTGTGCTCCTTTTGTTTTTTGGGTTTTTGTGTGTGTGTGTGTGTGTGTGTGTGTGTGTGTGTAAGCTCTTAGAGCTATAAGTTTCCCTTGTAGAACTACTTTTAAGGTACTCCCAAAGATTTTGTTGTAATGAATTAGTTCCAGGAAGTCTTTTATTTCATTCTTGATTTTTTTTGACTCATTCATTATTTAATAATGTGTTTAATTTCTATGCATTATGTTCTTACTAGAGATTCATTTGCTGTTTGTTATGCTTTATTGCATTGTGGCCAAAAGTTTTTGAAGTTTACTGTTCTTCATTCTTCTCAACAGCTCTGAAAATTAATGGGTATCGTTATCACCCCATTTTATGAAAACTGAGAAGAAACTAAGGCAGAGAATGATCAGAGAAGTGACCACAGGACAGAGAGCTATTGACTCTAGGTAAGCCCTGTGCATCTCTCAGGACTTGAAATGTACTGGTTGGTAGCCATGACTATGTCTGGGGTGAGGAACAGGATAAAGAATCAGCTCTGTGCAATTTAGTAGTACTTCAGTCACAGAGACTGATGGTATGGGAGGGTTTTTCCTATGGTAAATACAGTGTTCCTCTCTGGAGAAGTGGGTGTGGGTGCCATACAAGCATCTTCCATGATGAGACTACAGAAAGGTTGGGATCTGTTTTGTTTTGTTTTGTTTTGTTTTTCTGTTTTGTTTTGTTTTGTTTTGTTTTTCTGTTTTGTTTTGTTTTGTTTTGTTTTTAACACAGAGGGTATTTTTCCTCTGCAGTCTGAAGTTAGGCCCTGATTTCAAAAGAAGGGGGCTATCTATAAAAAGTTCAGAGGAAGGAAGTGTAATTAAAAGGTCCCTACTGGGTTCTATGGTCAGAAAAACCATTGTGTTGTACATTAGAGAGAATCACAGCCTACAGTTTATTACTAGGAATTGGAAGTAGGACAGTCAGCAGTTCATTCCAAGAACAATAAAGGGATAGGCTCTCTTCAACTCTATTTATTTGCAAATGGAAATTAAAATATCTAGTGTATTGATAGGAATTTAGATGGTTTAATACAAGGCAAAGCCTTGGCCTGGTGCTTGGCATATGGCTAAAAATACAGTGTATTCTTAGTCCATGGTAATGGATGTCAGGAATGTTGCTGCTAAAGCTATTCAAATAGCAGAGTCCTGGGCACTCTTCCTCATAGGCCTCTCTTAATTCTTTTGTTCTTTTGCAGGATCACAAGATCAAGGGCTTTTCTCAATATCTATGATCCCAGGCCTCCCTTGGCATTTTCCCAGAACTTATGGTTTGAATTGGGGCCTGACAATGCGGCTGCCATCCACATGGACCACGCCAGTATTTTTTCACTCTCTTCTGTCAGATATTATTTGGTCAGGAGTATACTGGTAACACACTGTCGAGTCATTATTCCCTTCACACTGCTTGGTCTTCTAAGGGCAGCCTGTTCAAACTCTATACTCCATCACTTTTGGCTAGTTCTCCTGGCAACCTTGGAGGGCTCAGCCTCAGAACCCACTTTTCTGCCCTGTCTTCTCTTTTAACTCTGCCAGGATTCTGTGTACTTGACACTGTAGACTTACCTTGCTTCCTGACTGATACAAGTGGATCTGGTTTCTCTTTGTAGCAAATGACAGAAACCCAATTGAGGTCACCTTAACAACTATAATTGCAAAGTCAAGACACAGTAGAATTTAAAGACCGGGACAATATTGGCCAGTCTCTGTCTATATTGGTTACCTCTGTTGTTTGTTTGTTTGTTGTTTTGTTGTTGTTTGTTTGTTTTTCCTCGTGGCTTTATTTGTGTACTTTCCTAATCAGATTTAACGCTGGTTGTGTGCATGACTGAATTCAGCTGTCCCCCTTCCTGAATGCTTGCTCTCTACCTATGACTTTGCATTTCTTTTCACCAGAGGTAGAGTACATTTGGCACCTTACCTGTGTTGTAAGGAGCCTGATGACCTAGTTAAGCTGAAGGGATATAGCTCTAAGTCACAAGGTACTAGTTCTTAGCCTAGGTCTTAAGAGAAATCTTCTGTTTCCTTTTGTTGCTTGCTTGTATGTTTGGGATTGTCATGAGCACACATCACACCTAGCCCACTAGGTCAGTAGAAAGCAAGGAAAGTATGAGCTACCGCGCATAAGCACAAGTGTACATCCAGAAGCATCGGAGCTCTGGATATCTAGAGAGGTGTGAATGTGATAACAAATACTGCCCTATGATACTGAATTATGAGAAGATATGTTATGTGTCATTATTTGATCACAGTTGATAAACACACACCATCTGTTAACAACTATGGTCAAAAGAGACTTTCCTGTGGATAGTCCAGTTTCAGTTGGGCAGATATGAACCCACCGCTAGTGCCTAGCTAGTAAATAAAGGAAAGGACCCTGTAGAAAGCCATTGAGCTGAATGTGAAGAAGAAATCATGGTATTGGCAATGAAAGAAATATAAAGGATGCTGAGCAGGCAAAATGACTTATTCTCCTTCACCATCCCAGAATGGACTGTAGAATATTAAATCCATAGTTAGTCTATAAGAAGCCAGGACTTAGACATTTCTCATCTCCATGTAGCTAGAGTGGGTATAAATAAGAGTCAGGAGCTCATCACCACAAGACTCCAGTAATCAAAGTCAGAAAGTCTATACCTTGAGTGCCCTCCCTTGCAAGGTAGATTTGACTGGCGAATGGGCTCCACTTGACAATGCAACATCTTTCCTCCAAGTACAGCCCAACCCAGAGGAGAAAAGTAATGGCTAGCTGCTGAGTTCATGGTTGGCTCTCAATTAACCCAATCCTTTCTTTGCCAGCCCCAAGATTTGAGTGGACACGGGGATCTCCAGTCTCTAGTACACTGATATCACTCCATGTTTGTTCTTTAAGGAGAACAGACCTGAATTGGAGGCATGACAAGTGATAAACATAACTCCCTGACCTGCTTCATGTGGCCATTAAGACCCCTTCTGAATCTAGTGCTAAACTAAGTGATCCAAAGCTGCCATATCCTTGTTTACTTTCTTCCTCCAAATTCCACTTTGCTTTCCCCATCTTTGTCTTTGCTTTATTTAGTAGCTGGTGTCTTTAAGGAGCACTACTCAGTTCTAAGATAACGGTGGGAATTATCCTTATTATTTTATTTGTGTGTGGGGTGGATGGGGTGGGGTGCACTTGGAGACTGGAAGCTGGGGGTTGACTTCTGGAATCCTCCTCCATCATTGTCTTACTTTTTGAGACAGGGTTTCTCACTGAATCTGGAGCTCATCAATTCAGCTAGCCTGGCTGGCCAACAAGCCCCAGGATTGTCCTATTTCCATCCCTCTAGCACTGGAATTATCAGCACATGCTGTCATATCCGGCTTTTTACATGGTTGTTGGGGATCTGAATTCAAGTCTGACTGAGACATCTCAGCTTCCTTATGGGGCATTTTTGGTGGACACTGTGTTTCCAGAAGGTTACTTTATGCCTCATTCTGACTGTATCTATCTCAATGCTCCAATGCGTCTTGTATTTCCTCTAGGGCATTTGCCACGTAGAAACATCTACAGTTATAAGAGGCCTTGGCTTGCTTTGCTTTCTTTACTCTCTGGACTCACCCAACCCTTTTGCCATACTCTACCCTCCCCCCACGCTCTCTTTAAATGCCAAATCTCCCTGTGGAGATGGGAGAAAATGTTGGGAGAAAGCCCGGTGGGGAAAATAAACAGTGGCCAGTGTGTTCACTCTGATTACAGCCTTAAAGGCCAGACAATAGCTGCTGTGAGCCCAAGCAAGCAGAGCTCAATGCAGCTTTCTTCCCTCCTCAGTGCAACTCTGATTCAGCCATGGCTACCCAGGAGAAATGGCGATCTAACTGGGGCAGCACAACCTGGGAATCGTGTGCTGTTCTCTAGGGCTGTCTCCTCTCATGGTCTGGAAAGCAACTGAGACCAAGCTTGAAAGTGTTTCATGGACGTGAACCACTTCCACAGCAGCAGAGCCCCTTACAAGAGTCTACCTTTTGTTAGAAATCGTACGTATGATTTCTAATGCTAACCATCCAGGGGCTGTCTCTCAGGCCCAAATCTACCCGTGTTTTGGGAGATGGTGCTTGAATAATCACTTCTTCTCTCGGGCTGGTGCCATATTAGATTTTACCACTAGGCGGCAACAGAGGGCGCGTGCAAAGCTTTGAGCTGGGGGAGGGGAGGGAGGCTTTTCGCCTTCTAAATCTTACCAACTTCATCCTGCCACAAGCATTCGTTTTTGTTTCTAGCGTTCTCAACACTACTTGCACTAGCCTCATCTTCATTTTTCTGCCCCACAATTTACAAGATCTCTGCTTAATTAAAAGATGGTCTTCTGGATTTTAAAACACAATTCCAGTTCTCTGTATCCATTTTTTTACTCAAAACATAGAAGAGAAGCACGAACAGCTGCTTCGTGGGGAGAAAGGTCCCTCATGCTTAAAGATCCAATTTCCTCCTGGGTGGTGGATAAAGCTAAGGAGATAAAAAAAATGACCTTTCACCTCCAGGAACAGAAATGTAAGATTAATCTGAAGCTTTGAAACTAATGAGTTGGCTCATCTCAGCAGAGCAGCCCGTGAATAACATACCATGTGTGGAGCCAGCAACCTGGCAACTTTTGTTCATCATATGGGGCTTGGGAGGGAGGAGAGCTGAGAAAGGAATTCATTTTTAAAAATAATCCTCATAGGATGCTATCTGCTAGGTCTCCACGAAGCTGGTATTACAGGAGGAAGAGATTGGGGGTGGGGGGAGAATCATGAGTCTTTAATGAGCTTGGATTCTCCCGGTGGAATAACAGAAGGATTCAGACAGGCAGAAAGACTGTGAGGTGGTTAAGGCCACGATCTTGGAGGTGGACTCCTCGTTATCTAAGGCCGATCTGTGGATTCCTCCGTGTGTAATCGTGGGTGTGTTTCTTAACTTGTGCCTTGGGAGGTTTGGATTAGATAGTGCACGGAAAGTGCTGTAGTCTAGCCAGGAATATGGTTAGTTTTGCATTTTTACTAGTGATTGAAGGAGGCAGGAGCAATTTGAGGGTGATTTATCCAGGGAGTAGGAAGTCTAAGGTTTCTTCTCCGACAAGAGGAAATGTCTTAACAACAGAAGACAAAAGTAAATCATAGAAAACTGGTTTCAGCATCGCCCAAGAAGGAATGAACAGTCTCCCAGGACGCCAGGATGGCTGAGCAACCACAGGGAGGGCTGTCTAAATAGACACTCTGAATACCTTCTCAGCAGGCATACAAGCAAGCAGAAACTCTCCACTCCAGGAAAGGATGAGCTCAGTTATTTGTGAGGATCCTTACCCTGCTAAAGTTCTGCCTCTCCCTGCTAAACAGGGTTTCTAGGATTATTGACTCTCTTGGGATCTGGGTTGCTTCATTTGTGAATTAAGCTGATGGAGCTATTGATCCCCCTCTTACGATCATGTTCCCTTTGTCTATTACTTCCTCCAACAAGTGAATGCCCATGAGGTGGTAGGCAGTATGCTGGGAACTGGGACACTAATGGGAATGGAAAGATGTATAGACATTGATTTGGCAAAACTGCAAGCATTTAGTGAAGGGGACAGAAAAAAAAATAAACAGATAATTACAAAGCAAATTTGCAGGCATGTCGATAGACAGCCATTGGTTGTTCTGGGAGCACAGAGAAGGGGTATCTAACGTGATAGAGGTGACATAGGGAAGGAATCGAAGAGTGCTTTGCCATTGGACATTCATTGCTGAACTAACTGCACAGTAGAAGCATCGGAAGCAGAAGAGGCTGTGAACAAATACCTAGACATATGACAAAAACAGAGTACAGGGCATTATAGAAAAAGATAGCTTCCATGGGGTACAAAGTGGGAGGCAAGAGTGACCTGAGATGGAGCTGGAGAGGCAGGAGAGGCCTCGGAACGTGCACCCGAACGCAGCATCACCAGTGGCTGATCTTAAGCAGTGGAGTGTCATGTGCAGTTTTCCAGTTCAGAATGACCTCTCTGAAGAGAGGTCACTGTAGAAGATGAACTAGGAAGAGGCCAAGCCAGGCCACCAGCTGTCAGACTACTGAAGTCAGGAAGCCATCTATGCCAGAAGGAAAGACGCCAGGAACAAAGCTTTGTACAGAAGTGCAGTAACAATCTAGTGACTGACTCCTGGAAGCCAAGAGCAGCAGGACTTACTTTTTGTGTGTACAGGGTCAGTATAGCTATGGTCACTCTGTAAAAGTCGCACTTGGGAGCCCATTATAAAAAAACCAAAACACTGTGCCTCCTATCTGAGCTAGATTTGACCTAAAAGCTGCTTCCCCGAAGACTAGCTTTCGTGATATCAGAAGGTGCCATCCATGTAAGCTGCCAAGTGAGGAAAGCAACCAGTAGCCGTACCCAGCTATAATGCCTATGAACTAAAACAGTGGCTAGTGCCAGTGTGACATGCTATTCTACGGATGCAATAGTGACATGCATACCTTTGTGGTAACCAACAGCTCTCCAACTGAATGTAAGGCCTACTCAACAGGCTGGAAATCATACCTGGTACTAGAAACCCAGCCAAATCCCTAGAGCTCATGAAGTTATGGATCTTGATGAACCTACTCTTATCACTTTCTTGAACCAGCATAATTCCTAACTACATTCTAAATCGTTTATACTCACAGATAAGTATAGGTCTTTCTACACGTCAAATAAACATCTCCTTGAAATAGGCATAGACCAATCCAAATACAGAAAGAAGTGACCACATGGTGCCTAGGCCTAACTGATAGATATATCTACAACATAATTCTTGCACCTAAGATGCAGGGGTTGTAGTGGAAGAAAGGGCAGAAAGAATGTAAATGCCTAAGAAACAGTAAGATTGCTGTGTGATTTTTATCTCCTAGAAATGTTAGAGAAATTATACCCTTGAAGTCTCACCAACATGGCTGCCTAAATAAGACCAGCACAAGGATGACACCAAGGGACATGTTGACATGGAAGGAAAATATCATGGCACTCCAACCCTACACAAAGATCTATAGGCAACTAAGGGATGCTAGAGTAAGAAAAATATTCTTTCCCCAGGGAGCATCACACCAACTGGTTATAAAATATCCAGTGGTCAGTGCTGAAATCATACATACATGCAACATTATTCAGACTGAGCAGGTTTGTGTGTGTGTGTGTAATTAAAGAAATAGATGACATGATTAATTTGAGAGAGAACAAGGGGGATGAATAGAGGATAAGAACTGAAGGTAGAAAAGCAAAGGGGAAAAAAATGATGCACTTGGCCTTCTTATTACTTTACCTAGGCAGTGGCAATAAAAAACACACATGTGGCCTACAATAATATTAAGGGTGTTTATCCCTAAAAATGATTTTAAGATGGTAATGAAGCCACTGACTTGAGAAACAATTTTTGAAGATGCTTCTGGAATAATAATAATAATAAAAAAGGACTGAATTTTGTTTCTAGTGGAAGAATGAGGGAGAGAAAACACAATATTAAATTTCATGCAGGCCAAGTACAAGGGGATACTCTCAAATGTGCTGAACTGTTTTTGCAGACAGCTATAAATTCACCCACAAAATCTTTTGTTACCAGCATATTTTAGACCTTGGGAGAGGTACCCTGGAATACCACACCTCAGGGAAATACAGAGGAGTGTCTCAGTGCAAGTGTGGTGTCTGCTTCCAGTGCTGTTTATGGCAGAGCTGAAAAGTGTCTTCAAAATTAACAATAGATGTGCATAAATCTTCCTCAGTTACCTAGCAACTGATCTAAGACAAGGCTGAGGTTCACTGGGCTGGGTGGAGGTAAACCTGTTTCAGGAATGCCTCAGGGTGGTCTAATAATACTTGGAGACTGCAAAAAGGGAAAGAAAGAAAATCAACTTGATAATTAGATGTTCAAGGTTCTTGTTGTTGGTTTTGTTGTTTTGTCTTTAGCAAAAGTAAATACAATTAGGAAAATATTTTGTTAATCTCAGGTGTCTAACAATAGTGAAGGCTTTTAAAAAGACTAACTAGGGTGTGTGTGTGTGTGTGTGTGTGTGTGTGTGTGTGTGTGTGTGTGTTTTGAGGGGAGTGAGACAGGTGCCACTATGCAGCCCTGGGTGGCTGGGAATTCACTATGTAGATCATGCAGGGCTTGAACTCACAGAGATCCAGCTGCTTCTGTCTCCCAAGGGTTGGGCTTAAAGGCATGCACTACCCATCTGGCCTACACTGGGTGGCTTCTGAGTTACTTTCCCAAGCTAAAATTTGGGGCTATAAATTGGTTGTATGATCTCATATGTAAAATTAGAAGTCACAATAAGAGGACTGTAGTTTTATCTTCATTTCTAGAGTTTATGGGACTCCAAGGTGCTTATACTGGTTTTATTGAACATGACACCAAAGGCATGTGTCCAAGGTTAAGGTTAATTTTGTAAAAGCAACAGTGTTGAAATCATGATGCCACAGGTAACTCAAGAAACACACACAGGGGGCTGGAGAGATGATGGTTTAGAGGTTAAGAGCACTGACTGCTTTTCCAGAGGATCCAGGTTCAAATCCCAGCACCCACATGGCAGCTTATAACTGTCTGTAACTCTAAGATCTGACACCCTCAAGATCTGAAACCCTCATACAGACACACATGCAGGCAAAACACCAGTGCACATAAAAATAAACAAAAAGAAACACATACATATGGCATGTTCCAGCCCCATACATGAGTGTGTGTGTGTGTGCAACTATTTTGTGAAGAGGTTATATAGTTCATGAGGATTCATGAGAAATAGACATAAGCTGGGTAACAGGCATACCCAGTTTCTTTAAAAATAAAAATGAAATAATTTAAAGGTATTTGAGCAAACAGAGAATGCAAGCAAGTAGTAGCAGTCCTCATAGTCTGTGCTCCAGTCTCTGCTCCAGGTTCCTACTTTGAGTTTGCTGCCTTAGCTTCCCACAATGGTGGAGCAAAGGCTGTAAGATGAAGTAGATCCTTCCCACCAAGAGTTGCTTTTTGATTACCAGGGTTTAATCACAGCAACAGGAAACCAAACTAGAATAACACATGGTCAGTAACCACCTATTGGGACGTTAAGGCAACAAAGAATGAGCTGTGTAGAAAGGGTTTCTCATGCACAGAATCCCAACCCTTTAGTTCTGTGATGCTGGGGAGCTCTGACCTTTTTGCAGGGGATGCTGACTGAGGTTTTATATACCCCATGTCTGTGTTCCTCTTCTTCATAGAAGGACACCAATCCTCGCAGATTAGGATCACCCCCAAGACTTCATTTTAGCTTACCTCTTCAAAGATCTTATTATCAAATAAAGACTTATTAGTTACTTTAATATGCAGTCATGACAAAATACTCAACAGAGGCAAGTTAAGGCAAAATGATTTGAGGGTGTAGCCTATCATGGCAGGTAAAGCATGGCAGCTGGGTGCAGGCTATCATGGTGGGTAGGGCATGGCAGATAGATCTGCTCATAGCTCCAGTGACAGGAGCATGTGGTTGTTTAAAACTATGGATCAGGAAACAGAGAAGGCTCTATTGGGAAACAGCACCAGCCTATAAAGTCATATGACCATCCAATACCCCACTTCCTCTAGCAAGGCCCCACTTTCTACAGGTTCCACAGCTTCTCAAAAATAGTGCAAACAAGTGGGGGCTGAATGTTCAGGCACATGAGCCCACTCAGGACATGTCACACTCAAGCCAATACATCCTGAGATACTGTGGACTAGGACTTTAAGATATGAATTGGGAGACACAATTTAATCCACAACAGAAGCCATCCATTTTCTGTTTCATTGATTTCTCTGTAATATTATTACAGAGAAATTGTTAGTATTGGAGCAGCTGAGCTGTAATATCATTGTTAGTATTGGAGTGGCTGAGAGAGGTCTCTTGCATCCTGGAGACAGAGTGCGGAATAGGATGTTGGAGAACCTGAGGGTATGTATTTATCTCCTGACACCCATAAAGGCTGACTCAGCCTTCAGCATATGCTGAGGAATGCAGTGGTTTCCCACTCAGCACTCACATGTTAGAACACATGAAGTGGGGGCTCACAGTTAGCAAGGCCTTGTTTTATTTAGGATCCTTGTTTCTATGCACCTTCTTTGACTTAAAATAACATGGATGTAAACAAGTGGCATTATCCATCACATCAAACATTGGAAATAATCTCAAGGATTTGGGTATAATAGGATTTTATACATACTTTGGAAATTGCTGTAGAAAAATATTGGTGATGTGAGAAAATATGCATGATAAATGAAGAAAAACAAAAGCATTTTACAAGGAAATACGCATTGTTTTGTTCTAAGCTTTTAGGAAGCTTATTATGTGTATGTTTATCTTCATATTTATGTATTCATCTAAATAATGTACTCCAAAATATTTTAAGTTACTGATTTCTCAGTAAAATTACATACTTTAAATTTTTCTTCTGTTTTTCTTTGTTTTAAACTCTTGCAACAAGGGGAATATTGAAATAAAAATATGTAGAGAATGTCCTTTACTTTAGTATCTGTCACAAGAACTGCTTTACTCTCATCAGGATGGCAATGGGCTAGAGAGACCCCCTCAGTGGGAAAACTGTGTGACAAAGCTTGAAGACCCAACTTCAAGTCCCCTGAAACCCATGTGTCTTACTGTTTGATTGCTGTGAAGAGACACCACAACCAAGGCAACTTATAAAAGAAAACATTTAATTAGGGACTTGCTTATAGTTTCAGAGGCTTAGTCCATAATAATTATAGCAGGCAGGCAGGCAAGCATGCTACCAGAGGAGTAGCTAAGAGCTTGGCCTGCAATTTGGAAGCAGAGAAAGCAAGACTGGGCCTGGCATGGGCTTTCGAAACCTCAAAGCCCACCCACAATAACACACATCCTCTAACAATACCACACCCCAACTCCTTTTTTAAGAGTCCACCAACTGGGAACCAAACATTCAAATACATAAGTTTATGGGGCCCCATTCTCATTCAAACCACCACACCACGTAAAGCCAGACACAATAGGACATGCCGGTCCTGCCAGTGCTTTTATAGAACACCAAAACAAGACAACCCCTGTCCAACTAGCCTGGTATACACATTGGCAAGACCATGTCTCAAGCAAGGTGAAAGACTAACACCAGCACACTAGGTTGACCACCCACACTTTTGCATTTGCCTACACACACACAAATACACAATTTCTAAAAAGTTTAACTTACAGTTTCCCAATATAATTCTCAGCACCATTACCTGTGTTCTAGGTGTGTGTGTGTGTGTGTGTGTGTGTGTGTGCGCGCGCACACGCACACACGTGCGCATATGGTCTAAGACCCTCTTCTCTCTTCCCTTTTTCTATGGCTTTCAGTTCCCATTAAAGGGGTTAGAGAGTGAACTTGGAGAACAGGTACTATTGAATAGATCTGGAAAAAGAGTGATAAAAATAAACAAATGGACTAGTTTAGTGTGTCCAAAATATCATCCAAGGTGACCCAAAAAGAGAGAAGATGTTGCTTCATGGTGAGTTTATTTTTTCTCTTTCTCTTTATTTGAGGCATCCTTTAGGCACACACTCTTTTTTAGAGAAGGCTTTGATTGGTTAAATGACTCTACAATGTATTATTCTGCAAAGGAGAGGCTCATGAGGAGTTTGCTGTCAGGGCTCCAGTCTCCAGCGCTAGGCATCTTGAGTTCATGAAACCTTGGCATCCCCTGCAGAGCTATTATAAAGGTCAGAGCCCCATGACATCACAGAACTAGAATGGACCTGGGTTGGAATTCTGTGCATGAAGAAACATTTCTCCACCATCCATGCTTTCTCCCCTTAACATCCCAATAGGCAGTTGCTGAATATGTGTTGTCCTAATTTGGGGTTATGTTCCAGTGATAAACACCGTGACCAAGAGCAACTCTTGGTGGAAAGAGTGTATTTCATCTTATAGCTTACATTCCATTATGGAGGGAAGCTAAGGTGGGAACTCAAGGCAGGAACTGGGAATTGAAACTGAAGAAGCTCAGACTATTGAATGGTGCCTATTGGCTTCCTCTCCCTGTTGTTCTCAGAGATACCTTAAATTTTTATTTATTTAGTTTATCAATGTATATTTGAAAGTGCCTTAACGTATGTGTGCAGAAGCCCATGGGATCAGATCCCCAGGATTGAATACATGTGGCCACTTTGCTAGTACATTCCCAGTATGGTCTATTGTCTGTGTTAAATCATCTCTTCCAGAACAGAAGTAATTGTAATGGAAACTTGACATCCAGCTTCAGAAGAATGATGTGTAGCATCCAACTTGTAACCTTTATAGAATTTCTCAAGGTCATTTTGCCTTTCCTTCCTGAGACTCCCAGAGTACCTCACCTACTGGCTCATCCCAGCTCTCTCTAAGAGCAGCCCACAGGCCTGTTTACTTCATTCTCTCTCACCTGCATTTGCTCTCAGCAACACAGGGGATCAATCTTTCCCCCACTGCTTCTTCTTCATCCTGGCTCTTTCTCCACCATCGCTAACACCCACACTTCCTATAACAAAGGAAAAGCCACAAAATGCTTAACAAACAAAATCTGGCCCCTGCTCTTCTATTCCAGTGGGGCCTGTTTTTCTATATGCAGCATCCTGATTTTGTGATTTTTTTTTAAGGGACAGGAACTAAAGAGAAGTGAAGTTGATGTCAAAGACAGATTTCCCTTTATTGAATAAGACAAGAGAGGGCTAAAAGTGACTGCCTAGCAAATTAATAAGCCTTTCTGCTCATCCTAATATTGACTTCTCTGGCTGCCTCCAGAGCCCACTGGCTGCTCCACAGTGTATGGCCTCCTCAAGCCACTTTAACACACAGGTGTTTCAGACAAAAGCCATTTACTCCAAGCTACTGTCTATGTAATTTCTCTTTCAGCCCTTGCTCTTGTTTCCACCCTCTGGGAATATCTCCGGCTGAGTTCCTCCCTGATTACCATGTTGGGGAATATTAAACAGTGGTGTTTTGTGCACCACTGGCTCAGAATGAAATATATACCACTGCACTCTGGATCCAGTTTTGCTCATGAACTAAAGTTGGCCTTTGATCCTAGCTCAGTCTGCTGTGTGACACCTTGTCACCTCGTATCACCTCAGCTTCCCCTTCTGGAACCATAAAATCAAACTCAAAGTGTCATGAGAATTAAGTTTAATTAACTCAAGTAGAGTGTTTTTGCCCAGTGAAAAAGCTAATTCTATATGTACCCCCAATATTTCCATTTTTACACTTACCACTCTTTTCTGTAGGGAATAAGAAGAGAAGCGTAATTTTGCCAGGAAAATGTATTGTTAGGGTTCTCTAGAGGAACATAACCAATAATATGTATGTAAATATTTATTTATACATGTGTATAGGGGATTTACTAGATTGGAGTTCATGACTGGAGATTAGAGAGTCCTGTTACAATGAGGTGTGCACACCAGAGAGACAGAGAGCCCAGCAATTTCTTAGCCCGGGATAAAAGCCTCAGAAAAAGAGGACCAATGATGGAGTCCCAACTCAAGGCTGACAGTCTGGATGCTCCATGGAGACTTTCTGTAATGCATCCCCACAGAAAGGATGCAGGAAAGCAAAAGCTATGGCAGCAGCCGTAGATGTCCTCTAGAAGAATGCATCCAGCAGGCTGGGTTTCTCTCTGTCCATTTTACTCCAATCAGGTCACCACTGTAATGGACGGTGCTGCCCACATTCCAGGAAGGTCTTACCCCCTCAGTGGCTATTCCATAGGTCAGTCCTCTCCAGAAAAGCCCTCAGACACAGGCAGGAGCGAACTTTACCAATCCCCTAGACAGCTCTTACTCCAGTCAATTTGATGACCAAGATGAATCAGGGTAGAAGGGAAGAGATCTGGGAAACAACTTAGAGCAGTTGAGCCCAGGAGCAAGCTCAACTCACCACCTGTTCTGTAAAGCTTCAGTGAAGCATTGCTGCCCTTTATAGTGATGGCGGAGTTGTGATAAAAAGCTCTGTGACCCACACGACCTAAAATATTTCTTAATCTAGCCCTTTACAAAAAAACTCTTGTCATCGCTTGGCTTAGAACATACAAACAAAATAACTTTTCTATAAGACCCCACCCCCAGTGATGAGAAGTCTAATATGGCCTTTTTTTTTTTTCTGTCAAGTAAAGTTGTCAACCATTAATTAGGCATTCCTCTGTACCTAATGGCTAACATCTTTTAATATTTGGATTCATTGCTTTCTCTATCCATGAGGCTCAATTGAGAAGGAGGTAAGAGGGCTTGGGATGTAGGTCAGTGCTACAGTCCTTGTATAACAGACTCAAAGTGTTGTGGTCAGCTCCCAGAAATACATGCAACACCACATACTAGGAGGAGTTACTGTCCATTAGAAGCTTGGCTAGTACTATCAGGAATGTGGAGGGGGAGTCTGAAACAGCATCACACTTCTGCTCAGGCCACTGTGGTAGGGATGCCAAGCCTATGCTTAGGTTTCTGAAGCACAAATTGCATTACTTCTCCTCCAGTAACACAAGCCATGGCTCAAGTTTTTGAAAATAGCATTAGCGGTGAAATAAGTTTGCTATTCCTTGATAACCTTCCACCATCTCCTCTTTCTTGCCTCTTTCTTGTTAGGTTCATGTTATCCAGTAGAGAGTAGTATTCAGAGCAAGCAATCTAACAGAACTTTCTGGAATAATGGAAAACCTCCACTCTGCATTGTCCACTAACACTTAGCTACATGTGGCTAACATGATTGAGAAAGTAAACTTTTACTTTTAGTTCATGTAACTGAATAGTCACATGTGACCAGTGACTACCATATTGGACACTGAAGTCATGGGTGATGCAGACGCAGCCACTAGTAAGTCACAGACCCAGGTGTCTGAGTAGAGATGAGCACTACCCTCGTCTCCTCATTTCCTCCCACCCTCTCTCTACCACCTCCTACCCCTTCTCCACCTGCTCCATTGTTACAGACATAAAACCAAACCATTCTTTTGGTAGTTCTGTAGAATTTAGTTGTCCTGGAGAAACCAGAAGCCTGCCCTAACTATACAGGCCCAATTCCTTACAACCACTTTTATGAAGAAATAACAATCCAGTCTACTACTCATCCGTTTTACAAGCCCAAGGAATGCCAGGAGCCACCATTTGGGTCTCATTTCCAACTTAGCTCGTGACACTGATTATTTCAATTAATTGGCAAAGTAGATACTGAGCAGTTGGCCTACTGACCCCAATTGTGAGCTACAAATGAAAGTTGGGTGTTTTCAAAATCAAGTTCTATGATTTTTTTTTTTTTTTTTAAAAACAACCCCTTTAAATTTCATGTGCCCTGTACATGACAGAGACGGGGCATCTGGTTTGATGATTTGTGTATGGTGTGGAATCGCACATGAAAACAAAACCAGAAGTTTCATACCCAGGAGATCAGAGTCTGTGCTGGAGAGGAAGTGAGTTCATGTCCAGGAGCCACTGAGCAGCCAGACAGCACTCTCTGGGGGCCATTCCTACAGGGGCCATGAACATTTAGCATGACATTTTTCCTGGTCCTTTCCAAAATGAGATGTTTAGTTTGCCACTGGAGCAAGACCTCTGGGGACCCCTTCTCATTTCCCTCATCCTCCCATCCCCTCTCACAGTAACTCAGAAAAGTCCTTGAAGTTTCAGTGCAAAGCGAGAAGAGTTGATATCACGCCAGCTGCTTGCCTACTGTGTGCATTAGATCTCTCTCATATCCTGAAGTAAACTAACACAGACAAGCCACTTCACTTTTCTCAGCCTTACTTTCTTTCAACAGAGAGTAATAATAAACCTGCCTCACAAAATTGGTATCAAGCATGAAGAACCACCAAAGCAACTGATAGTGGTGGTTCATACCTTTAATCTCAGCACTTGGGAGGCAGAGGCAGGTAGATCTCTGTGAGTTTGAGGCCAGCCTGAGTTATGTAGCAAATTTCAGGACAGCCAATGACACACAGTGAGACCCTGTCTCAAAAATCCAAATGTAGGTATGTGTATGTGTGTGTGTGTGTGTCTGTCTATCTGTATGTGTGTGTGTGCGTGCACATGCGTGTGAAGAGAGAGAGAGAGACAGAGACAGAGAAAGAGAGAGGATGATAATAATGAAGAAAAACATTTAAAGCAGGATTTTGTAGAGTCCATACATACCTTGGGGAAACAGGGTTTACACCAAGGAAGTGCTTCTGGGTGTCCCTGCATTGAAGATGAGGGTTTAAACCTTCATTAGAATAGTGCTTCTCAAACTGCAGAGTTTCTGTTAAACACAGATTCTGGGTGATTCCACTAAATGATGCCAGGGAGCATATGGGTGACTTTAAGGCTGCTAGGTCTTTGATATCACAGTTGAGAGGAAAGGAATTAAAAGTCTCATTCTGATCTGTTTCTCTCTTCTGTTCAGTTACATAAAGAGGGGAGCATAGTCTACTGTGGGCAGTGGGGATGAGAGGGAGTGGAGGTGAGAAGCACTGTAAGAGGATAATGTGGGATACTGCACAGAAGCAGTGTCTGGGCAGATGAGTCAAGAAAGCATGGGAGAAAGAAAGATTTTCAACTTTGGTTAGGCTCTAACTCACCTGGAGAACTTTAAAAACTACCATTGTCTGGTCCTAGCTCAGGATATTGGTTTAATTCATTTGGATGGGGCCAGCTGTGACATATTAAATAAAACAGCTCCCCAGCTGATTCTAGTGTGCAGCTGGGTATGAGAACTGCTGGGCAAAAGAGGCGACTTCCCCAGCTGGAAAGAATCAGGAGAAGGTCAGATCCAGATACTATGTCAACGTAGGTTTTTTGAAGGGTAGGGTGGGGGAGCTGCTAGTTAATTACAGGTAGGAGAAGCCAGTTGATTGAAATCCTAAACAATCAGATTAACTTGATAATATTGTGAGAGAGAAAAAAACACTGAATCTCCAATTCAACTGAAATCATAGACACTTAGCCCTAGACCTTTAAACTGATTTGTCTGTTGAGAAGCCAAGCATGAATAGGAGGGGGAAATTTATAATATTTATTAAAATTGGACTTGTTTATTTCATTAGATTGTGGATTTAGTCATACTCTGTCCTTGTTGAGACTGGGGAATGATTTTAATTAGGATATATAAGCTGCTCTATTCTGGGAATCTTTGGGGGCAGTTCCCACAGGGGTAGTGAACATTAGCATAACATTTCTCTCAGTCACTTCCAAAGAGAGGCATTTAACTTGTCACTGGTGCAAGACCTCTGGGAGCTCTGCTTTCTCCCTCCCTCTCACAGTAACTCAGAAAGAGTTCTTCAAGCCTCAGTCCAAAGCAAGACGAGTTGGTATCACACTACCTGCTTACCTACTGCTTCTGGCTAAAGTGATTAACATTGGGATCTCAAACAGATCTCCATCAAGATCCTGAATCTGTCACATGCCCACTAGCATGGGAAAAAAAAGCATTTCACTTTTCTCAGCTCTAATAGGGAGTAAACAACAAACCTACATCGAAAAAACAGGTAAAGAGGATTTAGGAATGCTTCAAGCAGGATTTTTTTAGAGTCCATACCTTAGGACTTAGGTTTGAGTTGTGTTCTTCCAAGCCTAGTGAATTAAAGACGACGTCTCTGTTTCAGAGTGACAGACAGTTCAGCACAGGTGTTCCAACAAATTGCAACTGAGGAATGTCATGGATTTTGATACAAGTTGGGTTTATGTTCTTCAAGTCCAAGGATAAACTGCCTCCTTGTTGGCAGATGACAGTTTAACAGTGACCTTCCCCATCCTAGAGACACAGCTCAGGCCCCTTCTAGGATGCTCTAAGATCGTGTCATGGCAAGCATCTGCAAATGTTACATCGCCCCTTGAATCATATAGCCATGTGCTGTTTGATTTTATGTCACCTTGACACAAGCTAGAGATATCAGTGAGGAGGGTGCTCCAATTAAGAAAATGCCTCCATATGCTTCAGCTGTAAGGCATTTTCTTAATTAGTGATTGTCGGGTGGGCCCAGCCCATTGTGGGAGGGCCACCCTTAAGTTCTGGGCTCTATAAGAAAACAGGCTGAGTAAGCCATGGGAAGCAAGTGGTTAAGTGGCATTCCTTCATGACCTTTGCATCAGTTCCTGCCTTCAGGTTTCTGACCTGACCTCACTGCTTTTGATGATAAACTAAGTGAAATAAACCCTTTCTTCCCCAAGTTACCTTGGTCATAATGTTTCATTGCATCAGTAGTAGCCCTAACTCAGCCAGCCAATTAATTGAGTCTTCTTTCTCTTGGTCCCCAAAGCACTCACCCCTCCCTCTGTTCCTTTAAGAGACAGTGACCATCAGCTCTTCTAAGCACTGCACACTTGCCTCTCTCTTTCTGGTTGAAACTTGAAATGTCCCCCATAGGCTCATGTTTCGAATGCCTGTTTCTCAGACACTGATGGTATTTTACGAGGTTGTGGGTCTTTGGGAAGTGAGGCCTAGCTGGCAAACATAGATCACAGATCCAAAATGCCTAGCTTCCTCTGCTCCTTGGGCTGCTTCTCAGTGCCCAGCCCTTTCCATATGTTCCTGCAGCCACACATTGATGAACCATGTTTTTTCACTATGATGGACCAAGACCCTCTGTGTCCAAGAACTGTGAACCAATTAAACTCTTCCCCTCTTAAGTTGGTTCTTTCAGCTACTTGGTTCCAGAGTCACAAACATAACCTAGTCATGGAGTGTATCCAAGTATGTCAAGTACAAAGTCTTATAGAGACCAGACTCTGCCTCCTTAGATATCATGGTAACCATCACTGGGTGTTGACCAGGCCATTCTGATGACAGTAGAGGTGGATACAGCTTCTGGTAAGAAAAAAAAAGACCATGGCAGATACTTCAGCTAAAGCAGCTGGCTAGGAGAAGCTTTGTTATAACATGGACCAAGCTGTCTTGTAATGCCTGTTTGAGGGAATCTGCTGGGGATTCTTTTTTTTTTTTTTAATATATTTTTTTTTATTATAATACAATCCTGTTATTTCCCCCCTTCTTTTCCTCCCCCCAAGCCTTACCTGGGAAATTCTTAAAGTGTGGACAGCTGGGTCATGACTCTCACCCAAAATTCAGGTTTAATTGACCCGGGATGTGGACTGGGCTTATGAGTTCTTTTTAACTTCACCAAACTGTTTCTGGGAGACAGTTTCTAAGCTGCTTAGAGGTATGCTTGTCAAAGGGAAAGGAGAGAAACAGTTGATGTTTATGTTGTAATGGTCATGTCCCTGTAGTTGACCTCCTTTGGGTTTTGTTTGGAAGCTTTTAATCCATTAACTGGGATTAAATTCAATTAAACCTTCAATTTTACCATCAAAAGCACAGAAAGGTAGAGAACCACTCTGTATTTGAAACTCTTTTTTAAAGATTTATTTAGTTTATTTTATGTATGTGACTGTTTTTGCTTGCATAGAATATACATATATATATATGCATGCAAGTACACACACACACACACACACACACACACACACACAGTGGTTGTTAGCTGCCTCATGGGTACTAGGAACCAAACCTGGGTTCGTGCAAGTGGTCTTACTCATTGAGCCATTTCGCCAGCCCCCAGTTCTGAACCTTGTTTTGAAAGAGTTCCGGGAGGGGGTGTGTGAGATTTTTAAGTAGGGTTGAGAAGACGTACCAGGTTTCTGTGTCGGAACACTAGCCTTCATTTCTCGTGCCTCTCAGGGATGGGTTAGGAAGGCCATGGCAATGCTGTGCATGGAAGCTTTCTTCTTCCTTTTCATAGCTCCTCCTTCCCAGGTAGGTGAACAATGCAGTTATGACAACCTTAGGCACTGCGAGAAACACTCCAACATGGGTGAAGAGCTGGAGAAAAAGGTTAGGGCTCATCAGGAAACGAAAGCAGTTATGGGGAGACTGTGAATGTCTACGCTCCTCCCTGCTGTGGCATGCTGTCCTCCCTAGTACACGCTGACTCCTTAAGCACACTTCTGAGTGAATTGGAGGGCACTATCCTTTTCTGGATGCATCCAGATCTCATATCAGATCATGTGTGGGAGCTGAACAATCCTTGGGAGACTTTCATATGAAGTGATTCCTTGAGATACCAAGGGATCAATACACTTAAGCTCATTGCTCTCACCACAGCTACTAGGCAAATCACGGTCCCCTCTGACCTTAGTGAGCTCCCAGTTCTGATACAGATACTGAGGAATGTGCTCTACTGCAGTAGGCTGACGTAAGTAAGAAGATATGACTAAAGGGTTAACTTTGGATCAATGAGCTTTTAGAGAGATTTTTTAGCAAACACACATACATTGTAAAGCCAGAAGAGAAGAAGAGGCCAAAGATATGGTTTTCTGTTACTATAAAAAAACATTTAGTATTTATAAGACTGGTAACCCAAAAAGTATAGCAAATTGCAAAGAAATTACCTGAAGTATTTCCATCAAAAACCCTAATATTTGTCTCATAAGACAATTATGCATGTGTATTTTTTTCTTTTATTGGATATTTCCTTTATTTACATTTCAAATGTTACCCCTTTTCAGGTCTTTCTTGTGAAAAACCCCTTACCCCATCCCCTCTCCCCCTGCCTCTATGAGGGTGCTCCCCTAACCACCCACCCACTCCCATCTTCCCTCCATGGCATTCCCCCACACTGGGGCATGGAACACCCTTAGGCCCAAGGGCCTCTCCTCCCACAGATGTCCAACAAGGCCATCCTCTGCCACATATGCAGCCTGAGCCATGGGTCCCTCCATGTGTACTCTTTGGTTGGTGGTCCAATCCTTGGGAGCTCCAGGGGGTCTGGCCAGTTGACACTGTTGCTCCCCCCCCATGGGGCTGCAAGCCCCCTCAGCTTCTTCAGACCCTTCTCCAACTCTTCCATCTGGGACTCCAGTGGCTGTGAGCATCCACCTCTGTATTTGTCAGGCTCTGACAGAGCTACTCAGGAGACAGCCATATCAGGCTCCCATCAGCAAGCACTTCCCAGCATTCACAATAGAATCCAAGTTTGATGACTGTATAAGGGATGGAACCCCAGGTAGGGCAGTCTTTGGATGGTCTTTCCTTCAGCCTCTGCTCCACACTTTTTCTCCATATTTCCTCCTGTGAGTATTTTGTTTCCCCTTCTAAGAAGCACTGAAGCATCCACCCTTTGGTCTTCCTTCTTCTTGAGCTTCATGTGGTCTGTGAATTGTACCTTGGATATTCCCAACTCTTGGGCTAATATCCACTTATCAGTAGATGCATATTGCATGTCTTCTTTTGAGACTGGGTTACCTCACTCAGGATGATATTTTCTTTTTTTTATTTTTTTTTAACTTTTATTGCGTTATGATGAGAAAAGTTACATGATTTCAATTTATCTGAATTTGTTAACATTTAAAAGCATATTTTAAGTAAATAGAATTAAATCACATTCTTGTTTCCCTTTTGTACCCCAATGTATGTGTATTTAAAATGCATACTTTCAGTTTAAAAAGGAACCTTCATTTTGGTGTAAAATATAATTTTTGTATAAGATATAATTTGCTATAAAATAAAATTTGATATAAAAGTTTAGTATAAAGAAAATACACACATAAGTAAAAAAAAAAAAAAAAAAAAAAAAACAAAAAACTTCCACTATTTTATACCCAAAATATACTGCTACAGCATTCAAAACTCAAAGAAACTAAGAACTAATTTAATATCTTTAGCTTTACTCATTATAAAAAGAACTGTAAACTAATTGTAGAAAACTTGGATAGTTGTGTTAATTAAGTTTCTGATGACTGACAAAATGCCTCAGCAAAGCAACTTAAGGCAGAAGGATTTATGCTAGGTCAGCATAGGGGTACAGTCCCTCATGGTGGGGAAGACACAGCTGTAGGGGCACCAGGCAGCTGCTCACATGATCTGCAGTCAGGAAGCAGAGAGAGACGAATGCTGGTGCTCAGATCACTCACCCCCTTTTATTTAGACCAGGACTCCATCCCATGGGATTCCATTGACATCCAGGGTGTGTCCTCCTTGCTCTGTAAGCCTTTCTGAAAACAGACTCCAAGAAACCATCAGAGGTATGTTTTTACAGTGACTCTATATTTTTGATTGTGAGCCTAGCCCTCAAAGCCTGAGCTATCTCTCCAACCCCCTATGGTGATTTTAAATCTAGTCAAGTAGACAGTGAAGCGTAAAAGTCACAGAATAAACTATTCCATCACTTGAAAGTCAAACTATCTTAACTAGTAACACTGTTTATTGTCATTTCTGGTTCTTTCTGTTATTTATCTATGCATCTATCTATTTTTATTTACAAAGGATGCCTTATTTTTGAGTATAGTGGGTACCGCACTTCTTCCATATGTGTTTTAATTATTATTTTGTAAACTGTTTTTCAAATAAAATAATATTTAGGAAAATTGTTCCATATTCTATATTCATATTCCAAAATTAATTTCATTTCATTTGCAATGAAAGAAGAGTGTCATTCCAAAAATAAGAGACCATATTCTTAGTTATTTAGTATTTTCTGTTGTTTAGTAAACCTTCAGTGCCTAGACATTCAGATCAATGGTGACTTTTTTGTCTCAGAAACAACTGTGGACTATTCTTTTAGCCACATATTTGAACTTTTTTTTGCATTTGACATTTAGGATGAGTTGGGGCCATGTCTTCTTAATGAGAAGTATGTATATTGCTTAGTTCTTTTTACTTTTCCTAAATGCATTAGAGTATATTTATAAATTCCAGATTACTTAATGCTTTGTGAAGTACTTAGCCTAAGTACTCACTTCTTTTCTTTCCAGTTTTCTGACTATATACACATATGTGTATATATATATATGTATATATATATATACATATATATATCCACATATATAAGTGACCCACATTCATATATATAATTGTGTATATATGTGTGTGTCCTATATATATATATATATATATATATATATATATATATATATATACAATCACACACACACATATATATATCAACATATATAAAAATGATCTGTGGGGGGGAACCTATGCTCAGATGGGAAAATTTATAGAGTACGGAAATAGGCTTCTTGGGAAGAAAGAGAAAAAACTGTATATTCCATCACTACAAGAAATTTCTCTCTACGTGTCCCTGGTCACCCTCCTCAATTTCCCCAGCACTCTAAGCCTGAAAACCTCTTTTGCAAAGCACCGTTTGTAAGATTCCAAGGACATCCTGATGGTACTGTAAATGCTGACTGCTGTTCAGGTGATTTTTACGCCCTTTACAGCATCCACATTTGTCACTAGTACATTCCACAAATAAATGTACCCCTGGTGAGGCTGCACTTACACACTCTGTTCTTCATTCCTGTTATAGGAAGCTCTTTATGGACACATCTTTGAGGTCTTCTGCAGGTATGCCAGCACAGCAGGAGAGAAGCTTTACTTGACTTAAAAAGCCACAGATTTATATAAGAGAAAAAATAGAAAAGCCAAACTAAATAATTTAGAGACCTTTATATAGGTTAAGGTGAGGGAAGACACACACTGTTTGCTATACCTGGTCCCAATTTGATGTTTAAAAAAAAAAAAAACCTCTCAAGCAACAAGGGCATATTTCTCAATTTTAGATCTTCTTATGTTTCTGCTTATAGAATGAACATATGTTCATTACAGGAACTATATTTCAGAAGCAGAAAGGAGAAAAAACTTTAAATCTCACATCAGTTCATCCTAAGGTGTGGTGTGTCTTTCCTAATCAAAGCTACACTGCCTTGGTTTTGGCTTTTCACTTCATGTACCAGCAGAGACCCGCATGCTGACAAATGTGTATGAAGATTTCTTCATGCTCCGTTTGTAATCACATTGCCTGCAGAGACTAGGAGGGAACATAGATCAAAGACCACAAATGCAAAGGCACTGCACAACAAAGTTGCCTGCTGTTTGCATACAGCTGATGGCAAGGGTTTGCCTTCCTTCCTTCTTTCCTTCCTTCCTTCCTTCCTTCTTTGCTTCCTTCCTTCCTTCCTTCCTAAACTTCATCTTCCTGATCAAGAGAAAGTAACTGATGAGTATATAGGAAAGATCAGATAAGCTGCAGGACATTTATACCTGTCTGGCAGGAATGCATCAGGAGGGACCACGTCCATGAAAGGGTGCTCTTATAAAAATATGCATGGAGAAAGCACTCCTACAACCTGATTTATGGGGTGTCCTAGGGCTCATGCCTGTGTTGTGTGATACTATTATTCCTGGGGAGATATAAATAAATATCTTCTCACCAGAGATTGGAAACTAATGACAGACAAAGGATGGATACCACCAAAGTCCAATTTGGTGAACAAGGGAGTTCTATTGGAGTAACTTAGAGGGATATGGGTGAGGGGTTACTTCCAGAAATAGAAATGACTCAAATAAAGCTCCATCACCAGAAGCCCACCAGTGAGTGACAACTCATGAGTTCTGGAAACCTGGACCACAGTGCCTGGACCTGCAGGCATTTCAACAGGCTAGAGAGTGTCCTTTCTAGGTGTGATTTACTTTCTGGCAGCTCAGCTTGTCTAAGAGCATTTGCCAGCAGTCTTTACTGTTTATATATGCCTGGGGAGGAGGAGCCTAAGTGAATCTGGTCGGTTTCAGGGACTTCCTAAAGTCTTTCAGTTGTTTACTTCTTTAGCATCCCTGCAAGATACACTGTGTCACTTCTATTTAGACCAGCCTGTGTTTCACCTCCTTTTTAATATCTTAATGTTAATTCTTTTCAAGATGGAAGGTTTTAATCTGGAGGAAACTATGTAACAATGTGGCTTATTCCAATAACTCATGAAGTTCATTCACATCAATCTTGTATCTCCTCTTTGTCTAAACAAATGTTTCATATACTCACATTCTTAAGGATGTCATTTTTGCTCATTCTTTACTAGCCTCATCTATCTAGGAGCAAGACCTGGGACAAGGCACCTGCCAGTAGCTCCTTTTGGGGAATAAATAGCAGGTTTCATTTCCTCTAGACATCTGCTGTCCATCTCCTGGAAACTTACACAGCACTGAAGCTCTTAGTGTGTTGCCCTAAAAAGTTTTGCAGTTAAAATACATGTAGACACCATCCATAATTACAGCACCATGCTGTTCCTCATGGCCTTTTCCTACAGGGCAGACATGAATGTACAGTAACTCTTCTGAGAGGATCCAGTGAGCATCCTGACCTGAGAAGTTTCTATTACTATCCTACCCTGACCCTCCCCCTGCCAAAAAAAAAAAAAAGCTGAAGCTACTGCCTTATATTTAGTCAATAAAATATCTTTTTATTAATTCTTTGATTGAATATGTCCATGCCTGTATTTCAATCCTGTTCACCCCATGCTCCCATCTCCTCCTACTCTGTATTCCCCTTATGCCACTCATAGGTATCGGGCTATTCACTGGGTCCTGGTAGATCTACCAGAGGGCATACCCTTAAAGAAAGTCGGTTCTCTCTCTTTCCTGGATGTCACTGAGTGCCATTAGCTCCCCAGTTAGGGGTGGGGAGACCAGGCAGCCCTCCCTTCTGCACATCGGTTGGAATGTTGATGGCTTGACCTTATGCAGACAACTTCAACTTCTATACGTTCATGAGTGCAGTGGTTCTGTTATGTTCAGAAGACAACATCACTCCATATGCCAAGGCTTATTCTCTACGACTGCCACCAAAGACAGTAGTGGGTGGTTACCACTTACATCAATGAAATAGGGTTGTTAGGGTTTTGTTTTGCTCTGTTTTGTTTTGTTTTGAGATGTGGCCTTTCATTGGTCTGGAGCTCACCAAGTAGGCTAGACAGGCCGAACAGTGAACCCCAAAGATCTTCCTGTTTCCACATCCCAGCTCAGAGTTTACATGTGTATTCCACCATGCCTAGCTTTTGTTTTCTTTCTGTTTTTAAATGTGGGTTTTGAGGCTCAAACACAGGCTTCATACTTGCAGAGCAAGCATGTCACTGACTGAACTCACCATAGCCCTTGGGGTCTCAGAGCATTTTTATAAGGGCCAGGAGGAGGGTGAGGTAGGTGAAGCCAGGCAGGATTCGGTGGATATATCTGATATTGATTTTGATTCTTTGATCATGGTACATAAATGTTAGTCTTAATTGCTGAATGTATTCTCTGTAAATTTTGCTCCTGAGGCAAAGCCTTACATGCCTCCCCTTAGAACCAAACTAAACTTTGTTGTCTTGGTGAAGATGGACAGCTTGTTCTGATGAAGAAGGGGTTGTCTGAGTTGCATCCAGCTATTCCTTTGACTTTGACAGGTATGTATCTTGCCCCTCACTTGCTGTGTTACCTCAGGTGGAGATGGCTTCTCTTCATTCAACTTCAGTGTCCCATATATAAAATGCTAAGCCAGAAGATGACCGTTGTCTTTTCAGTGATGACAAATTGCCTTCTTCTGACTTTCAGGAGTATCCAGAGTGTGCAAGCCTACATATGTGCTAAAGTGAAGAAGAAGACAAGGCCCTTCTGTCATTTGGGTTTGGTTGAGAACAGATGTCAACACATGCTTTGTATGTCATGAACGTGTAAGAGATGGCATAGTGGGTGATGGAGAGAGTTCAGGAGAAGTGTTATTTGAGCTGAAGTATCAATGACTAGTGGACACCACAGCTTTGCCTCTTAGAACGGCATCCTTGTTTTCGATCCCTAATCTTCCATCAGCCCTGAGTTTGTGCCCATCACAACCACTGCATGGTGTCCTGCATCCTTCAACTATGCTATAAGATAAAGGCTTCTGTTACATCTTTTTAAAAAAGGATTGATAAAAGGGCAGGTCATGGTGGCACATGACTTTAATCCCAGTACTCGGATGCCAGAGGCAGGTCAATATTTGTGAGTTAAAGGCCAGTGTGTTCTACATAGACCAGCCAGGGCTACATAGTGAGACACCCCCACCCCCATCTATGGACCCATCTATCTATCTATCTATCTATCTATGCATTGATATATATGTATATATACATACATTTATATGCATACATTTATACTAGACACATATATTGATAAGACATACAAGTTTAACAAATTTTGAGAGATCATTAATACACAGTGGAAGAAGAGTTTAAATGTTTAAATTTAACGAGAAAATCTCTCATCTTTGCACCTCTGCCCGACGTTTGTGAAAGTGTCCCCTGGCCCCTAACTTCAGGGACCAGAGTGAGCGGAAGAGCTTTTAGGGGCTGGGCCAGTCAAAGAGTTTTCCCCAGAGGGCAAGGAAGCAGCAGAAAAGAGAAAGTGGCCTCAGCTGGTGCCAGAGAGGATGGGACTGGCTGGGGGAGGGCGGGGAGCTCGCCGAGAGGGGAGGGACCAGCAGGCGGGGAGCGAGCTGCAGAGGGAAGGGAGGAGGGGAAACGTGCTCTCCCGAACCAGGCGGGACAGCTAGGCGGAGACCGCCCGGCTGACGACTGCGCCGGGCTGGCCCAGGCCACCCGCCCTCCCGGCGGCTGCAGCGCGGACACATTGAACCGACAGCACTGCGTGCGGGAAGCGCCCGGCCATGTTCAGCCGGAGCTCGCGGAAAAGACTGTCCCGCCGCTCGGTGAGTGTCCTCCACCCGAGCGGAGCCGCCCGCCCGGTCCCCACCGCCGGCAGCCAGCGCCCGGGCCCAGCCCCTCTCCGCCCCGCGGCCGCGCACCTGTGGCCCCAGGTAAGCTGGCCCCGCGGGCGCGCGAGGGGCTGGGCCCTACCCCAGGCCGGGCGACAGTGCCACCAGGGACCTGGACCCTAAATGCCTGGTTCAGGGCACCAGGGTGGGGGGTAGTGAACCTTTTTCTTTTCCTCTTCTCTTAAGGAATATTGGGAACCCCAGCACCGAGACAGGACCTGGGACTGGTTTTTGGGTGTCCCAGTTACCCTCTTCCTAGGAGCACTGGCTTAGTCCAGGGCAACCACCAGGTGGTCCCCGCAACTCCAGGGAACGGAAAGGTCTTGCTTTTGTTTCTTAGAAACCGGTGACCAAGGTGTCAGGGGGAGACAAAGCCCCAGCCAAGCCATTTCTTGGTGATTTGGTGCCCATGCTCTCTCTCTATAGACAGCCCACCTGGGATCACACGCCCTTCTCCAGGTGGGAGAATCTGGCCCCAAGTCCCCAACATCAGAAAACAGTTGAGTCCAATCACAGAGGCGGGGTGGGAGGGGCAGGCCTTCCTGCCTAGGATACAAGTAGGGCTTTGAGGGGAGCCCTGGTGGTGGACATGCTTGTGTTGTCTTTTTGTTTTGAAGTTGACCGGACTGGGTCGGATTGAGAGAGGCCAGCCATGTAACGCCTGTGGTGACCAGTGTCCCGGGTTCGCCTTGCATAAATGGAGGTAGGATGGTCTTAAACACACAACACTATAGGGAAGAAGATAAATACACTTTCCTCCTTTTAAGTATATCCTCTAAGTCACATGGAAAGAATGCACACACTGTTCCTTTAAGAGCCCAGCTACATCTGCTACAAATATTGAAGGTGGAAGTGGTGGCCAGACACTGGAGGATGCAGGAGATGCATTTTCCTGATGCCAGAGCTTTAAGTGGGAAGTCTCTAGGTAACTCTGCCCCAAACAATTCAAACCTGGAGCAGGGTAGTGTTGCCAGGCACCATGGAGCAGTGGGTGGAGGATTGCCTAGACTAACTGGTGTTTTCCAATTGCGCTTTCAGTTCAGTCCTTGTAACTCTGGGTCCCAACCACAAATCCACCATTGCCTGCCTGGGCTGTGTCAACCCTCTTCCCGTGGCCAGATGTTTCTTATTAATGTGCCTCGAATGTTGATTTTCAGGCAGCCTCAGCTGGCTTGCAATGATTTTGTTTGGGAGTGGAGGGATCCGGGTACCCTCCCACGGCATCTTATTGGCAGGGCAGTGAGTGAGGAAAGTTGGGGTGTGGGTTTCCAGACTCCGCTCGGGGATATAAAGGTGAGTTCTCTCCCCGTCATCTTTATGAAAAGGAAGAAGTGGGCACAGAGGATAGTTGGCCAGTATCATTCTAGGATTAAAGCATCCTTTCTACCACTCACAGGGTCCTTTGAAGAAAACTGTTTTGGATACAACAGAGAAAAGTTACTTGTGACCCCAAACCCCCACCCCCACCACCTTTGCACATCTCTGGTTCCTACAACAATGGCACATGCTGGGTATTCCATGTTAAGGAAACCCCCAGCTGCTTTCTTCAGAGATGAAGTGCTTTTGTTCCCACCTCAGATGAGCCTGGCAGGCTCTCTGCCTTTGTTTCAGGGCAATGAGCACAGACTTGGGGCTTTCAAGCATTTAATGACTAGTGTGGCAGAGTCCAGGCAGGCGACATTATAAATATGTGAATTGGAGACATAGACATCTGTCAACAGTGTCAGTGATGTCTTCAATGTGATATGCTCTGGGCAGGCCCTTGGGTGTCTCAAGTATGAAAGCGGCTTCCACATGGGCATGGACATTGAAACCTTTTTTGTAAGTTAAATTCAGTGGGATAGAATAGCTCATGGCTTCTCTTGATCCATCTGGCAATGTAATGGAAGTGATGAGCAGGGCAGGTGGTCTGTGGTCTCACTGTCTTCCTTTGCCTACGGATCACCTTCTGACCAGAGGCCAGTTGGCAAGTGGCTCACTGAGGGTGTAGAGCTGTGTGACCTCTGAACGCTCAGTCCCTAAGAGTTTACAGTTCCCAATTTCTCTACTGTTAGACAGGAGAGACAAGGACACTTACCTGGGTTTAAGTGCAGTGTTTAAAGAATTATTTCCAGGCCCAGAGTAGATGCACACTAATTTTGTTGGTCCCAGCTTCCTTCCAAGAGCTGCCCAGGAGGAGATATAACTCACTTATTTGAGGATGCTGGATGACCAGGGTGGCTCTGACCTTCATGATCATAGCTTCTCAGAACTTTACATCATCTTAACCCAGCTGATTTTTTGATGGGAAAAACAAGGGTTTTATTTTCAGCTCATGAAGGAAAAGAGACCTTTTCATCAAACTGAGGGATTTTTCACATGGAAGTAATTTCCCCACGAGCACCAGCAAAAAGGCTTCCCTTTTGTGCCATGAATAGGGTTTTTATGGTATTTCCTCCGTCACTGGACAGGAAGCAGCTTGGATGACCTTCTGCCTGATCATTTGTGGGGTTCTAGTAATCTTTGTAGTCGTCTTTTAAATGGTCCTGTTACCTTCTTTTTCTGGGGATCCCTAAGCCCTTTGGTAGACACCAGTGCCTGGGGATGAAGAAGGGATGGAGTGTCAGGCACCGGGAGCTTGCTTTTGTTCTGACACAAGGAGAACACACATCTTTTCCAAGATTCCAAGTCCCATTGCTGTGGCAAGCTGTATGACCAAAGTAACTTAAGGAAGGGATAGTTTATTTTGATTGTAGTTTGGGGGTAGTCTGCAGTGGTTTAGTCTGATGCTGCTTGTACCCTATAGCTGAAACTGGTTCCTCAAGGTGTGGTTGTCCCCAGTGAGCTCACGTATTCAAGTGATGTCATGTGGACCTTCTCCCCAACATAACTGGTCAATAAAAGGTTAGCACCTGTGACGGGGCAATGGAGGGAGAAAGGTGGGACTGGAGGTTGGGTGGTGGGTGTGGGGGAAGAAAAGAGGTCAGGTGGAATAGAGGAAGCCACCATAGACCAGAGCCATGTGGCCAGGAGAAACAGCAAGTGACAAGGGATTTTATAACTGGGGGAAGAAGTTACAATAGCCCTAGATCTGTCCAATCTAGGCATTTGTTTTATGAATCAAACATCTGGATTGTATGTATTTTATGTGGGCTTATTAGAACATTACTTCCCACAATAGTAGTCTGTCATGATGAGAAGGACGTGAGGGCAGAAGCTCTCGAATGAGCTAGTTACATTGTAGCCATCGTCAGAAAAGCAGAGAGAGACGAATGCTGGTCCTCTGGCCTTTCGGGTGGTGTCTTCCATATTTAGTGTGGATCTTTCCTCCACAGTTATACTTTTCTGGAAACAGTCTCGTAGACAAACCTAAAAATACATTCCCTAGGTGATTCTAAGTCCAAACAACCTAACAATGAAGATTAACCATCACAACACCAACAACAACAACAACAAAAAAAAACCCTAAGAGCTTCCCTTGTGACCCCAGCCACTTAACTGGTGTGTGTGCATCCAACCTGATCCTCCTCCATCCCAATGCCTACCCAGGCATCTCTCCAGAGTAGATCGAAGTAAGGTATTGCCTGCTAGCGCAAAGGGCTGTGAGTTCTAGGAAGGAAGCCCAGAGGAAACAAACTGCTTTCTTCTGGCACAGTGCTCAGACCTGGGGCTTTGAAGTTCACCCAAAATGTAGCTGGCATCTGTTCTTTGACTAGCTCTGTGACCTTGGAAAAAGGACTTAGGCTCCCTTTCCTGTCTCACTGGAAGACTCTACAGCACAAATATTTGAATGACTGCTGTATGCCAGGTGTTTTTGTTGTACCGTGGTGGCGACTCAGCAAGAGACAGACAATCAGGATTCCGGGCCCCATTCCACAAATAATTAAATCCTAGATAAGGTGGTTCACTCGAAGTCTCTGGGGAGATGACGCTTGGGTGGAGTTCTAAATGGAGAAAGGGAGGGGAATCTTGCTGATCGGAGCTAGTAAGGGAGCCGACATTCCAGCTCCCGGAAGCTTGTTAGGAAAGCGGTCTGAATCCCAGGCCTTGACCCGCTGAGTCTATCTTGAACTGGAGAGCAAGGCACCTGGCTGACTTGCGTGTACATTGACATCAAGAGTCACTGAGTTAATATACCTTGCATGGCAAAATTATTCCCCTCCCTTTGGGTCTTACCATTAGGGATAAAAGACACCTGTAAAAGTGCGGGTCTTCTTAAAATGACTGTATTTTATCACAAGGACCTTGCCGAGTGATGGTACACTCCCATTTTAATTATTCTTTTTTTTTTTTTCCTTTAGGCAGCAAATGTGGTTATTTTTAGTATTTCTAATAAAAATAAGGGGTTCTGTGTCTTGGAAACAGGACCTACAATTCTTGCACTTTGTGTGAAGCCGCTGGAAGCAGAGGTGGCCTCTGCTCACTACAGGTGGCCTAGTGAAGAGAAAGCATCATCTCCTGGCAGCTTAGTTGAAAACCTCAGCGTTGTCAGGCTGCAGAGGGGATGATGCCGAGGAGGGGGATGAAGGCAGCTTCATGAACTGGGACTTGGTACTTAGTGCATCCGCTACAAGAGGGCTACTGGGGGCCAGTCATGCTTGCATGTTTGCACAGTGGTTTGATCTCTGCATGTCTGGGTACTAATGACAACAGTATCCGATGTCCAGCATAATAAAATAGAACACATGCAATAACAGGGGAGACTGACCGATAGGTGTCAGGCTCCTGAGTGTAACATATAAACTTACCAAACCTTGTGAGTTAGATGTGGCTGTTTTATTGATAAGAAAATCAAAGCTCCCAGTTGTTATATCACTTAGCTAAGGCCACTGGGCCACTGAGAGTTATGCTCTTCATCGGAGACTTACCTGTCTCTTGTGACTTAGTATAAAGCAGTGGCCAAAACCTGAATCATCCAGCAGTTAGTGGGATCCGTTTCTTTGGCTTAGCATATTAAACAAGTAAGCCTCCTATGTGAAATTCAACTTTCTGGCTTTTCTAGGAAAAAAAAAAAAAGCTAAGTATTTGATGATACTGTCAGGCCAGTTTTCTTCCTTAACAGTAACTGGTGGCTCATGAGTAGTTTCCTTTTACATGGGACTGAGTCTGACCTACCTCAGTTCTCCGAATTCTGGTTAGTTCAGGACCTCTTTGAATATCCAGGTTACCTGTCCAGCACTAGAAATCCCAAATGAATGCCCTCTCTCTCTCTCTGCCAATCAAGTTTTGGAACCACTAAGCTGCCCTAATACTGTGGAAAACAGTGACAACCAGATGAGTGCTTTGTGTCCTATCTCTCAGGCATGACCACTCTTGGATGTTGTGGCCACACTTGGATGTGAATGTGGCTGTTCACTTTTTTTTAGTGGGAGTCCCAGAGAACTCAAGCAGAAGGCCTTGGCTTTTCACAGCCAGCTAGTCAGTGATCGTCCAAATCTGTCTGACTGTAAGCATTCTTCTTATGGGGCTGGGCCTCTCAGATTTTACCTGCTTATAAATTGCTTGGAGATTTTGTTCAAACTCAGGCTCTTGTTCTCTTGGTTTTAGATAGGACCCAAGAGTCTATCCACCTGAGAGGCTCCAAAATGCTGTTTGAGCTGCTCCCGGGACCACACTGTGCACTGCAAACATTGAGACTGTGGCCCACAAATTCTGACCTCGTGGCCAAATCTAAGCTCCAGGTCTTTCATATGTTGGCAAATCAAAATGGACTTTATAATTTTAAAGAGCAAGGAGAAAATTTAAAGAATGATATTTCACAATTTAGGGAAGTAGTCTGAAGTTCCAATTTCCATGTTTATATACAAAATTACCGGACAAAGTCTAGCTTATTTCTTGATGTTTCACCTTGTTTGTTTGTTTGTTTGTTGTGATAGCAATGGGGTTGAGTAGTTGAAGATGAGAGACCACAGACCACCTAGCCTAAACTATTTTAGTATCTGACTCTACAGAAAATGGGTGCTGGCCTCTAGACTGGATTACTTACTATTTAGAGTGCATGCATACTTAGTTTAGAAATGAGGAGTCTGAGAACCTCTGGAGTCACAGCCATAAGGAAACGTTTCCTGCCAACCTAGTTGAGAACAGAGGTAAAAATAAAAGCAGCCAGAGAAGCAGGGCACAGACCAAAGCTCTTTCTAAAGGCTGTCAACAGGGTTTGCAAGGCCAGATCAATGACCCTCCAGGGGCTTCTAAGCCCCCTTGTAATCTCTTTAACATTGCAACTTTATGTATACATGTAGGTTCAATTGGAGCAGGAAGAGGTAGACTTTTACAACAGCCTCCTGGAGTCCCATTTTCATGAGCAGCTGACAGGGGCAGCCCACAGCAGGGCTAGACTTGGTGAGGCCATTATAATTATGTAGAACAGTTAGTCTCTGGATAAGGGAGGCTTTTCTAGGCACATGCTTTGGCTGGACCATGGTTGCTCCAGAGGTATTGCCCTCGGGGGCAACCATGCCCCTGCCTTGAAAAGCATCCTTTCTTAGTTGCCTTGGCGACTCTGGGCTGCTAACTACAGTCGTAATTTGGGGTGATGCTGGCTTGGTTTTTAGTGGATTGTTATTTGGCTATGAAATAGTTTCCCACCCATTGTGCTGTCTCAATCAATACATTTGCTAGAAAAGGGAAAATACGCATGTGTGTGTGTGTGTGTGTGTGTGTGTGAGAGAGAGAGAGAGAGAGAGAGAGAGAGAGAGAGAGGAGGGGGAGGAAGGGAGAGAGAGAAAGAGGGAAAAGGAGAGGGAGAGGGAGAGAGACAGAAACAGAGACAGACTTAGACACTTATACCTGGGATCTTCTTCCAGACAGGACTAGGAAGGGTACTGGTTGTATGTGATTTGGTTAGATGCATGATAGAAGTTGAATCCTTTAATAGGGGTTTCTCATGAAAAAAAAAAAATTTACTCCATCTCAATATATTTGGCATCTCTTATTTGGAAATAGATATTGGTATTATGAAAGGAATTGAAATCTCTCTCTCTCTCTCTCTCTCTCTCTCTCTCTCTCTCTCTCTCTCTCTCTCTCTCCCTCTCTCGCGCACACACACACACACACACACACACACACACACACACACACGCATTATTCCAGAGAGGAAGAAACTGCAGCTGTAGACCAAAGCCTGCTACCTGTCTCATGCTAAGATGGTTTTTCACGTTTTTAAATGGCCAGAAAGAGATAAAAAGAAAACATTTTGGGCCGGGTGGTGGTGGCGCACACCTTTAATCCCAGCACTTGGGAGGCAGAGGCAGGCGGATTTCTGAGTTCGAGGCCAGCCTGGTCTACAGAGTGAGTTCCAGGACAGCCAGGGCTGCACAGAGAAACCCTGTCTCGAAAAACCAAAAAAAAAAAAAAGAAAACATTTTGGGCCACATGAAATTATATGAAAATTCCATTTTAGAAGCCTATAAACAAAGTTTCACTGGCAGCCAGGCCCACCCATTCTTTTGGTGACATCTGAGGCTAATGGCAGTGAGTTACAAGGCAAGCCCTAGGTCCTGCAGAGCTGAAAGTGATTATGACCTTGAACCATTCAGAACCAGTCTTTCAACTGCTAAGCGAGAGATTCGTATTAATTATGGCTTAGCATCTATTTCTCAAATTTAGTCCTGTCATTTTTATTAACATTTATATAGAAAAGATATATTCTTCATATTATCATTTAGAGCTTGCATTTTTCTATACTTTGAAATAATCTGTAGAACTTTTTCACATTAGTTTATATAGGGCATAAAGATCTAATGCATTTTTTAACTTTCAGCATGAACTGTTGTTTTTTTTGTTTTGTTGTTGTTTGTTTGTTTCTTTTTGCTGTTTCTTGTTTTTTCTTTTTTTCTTTTTTTGTTTGTTTGTTTTTTGAGACAGGGTTTCTCTGCTTAGCCCTGGCTGTCCTGGAATTCACTCTGTAGACCAGGCTGGCCTTGAACTCAGAAATCCACCTGCCTCTGCCTCCCAAGTGCTGAGATTAAAGGTGTGCGCCACCACTGCCTAGCCTTTTTGCTGTTTCTTACTGAATACTCTTACACGCAGTCACCGTTCCATGTCTGTGTGTTTGCCCAGTTCTATATTTCTGTCACATAACTGGAACTGTTAGGTCAGAGGATAAGGATGTGAAAAATTAAAAACAAACAAACAAACAAAAAACAGTTGTCAAATTGTCTTGCCAATTTCCGTCCCAACTCCTTTAAAAACCCAAGATTGCGGTCTCCTTGGGCTGTGATGTTGACACTTCTCAGCTTGTATGGCAACCTGGTAATTAATCCTTGCTTAATTGCCCCAAGTGACAGTTTGTGTCTGACGAGTAGTGAGAAAACAGAACATCGGTGTCAGTCACCCATTTTCCACCATATATTTTAATTTGCCTTCAATCCTGCATGTGCTGCTTATGCTCTGTTGAGCAGCGTCACTCACCCCAATATTTCCACAGTTTCCGCCAGCAGGAGAAAGGGGAACCAAATAAATTTGCTATTTTATTGTCTTTTGGTTCTGCAGGCTCAAAGGTACCCTTTAACCTTGCTGTTAATGAGTACCCCAGAAGGATTTCCCTGTGGAGAAGGGAGCATTGCCTACTGGGAATCATTCCCAGATCCCCCAGCTTCTTGAGATCAAAGGTTTTCTATCTACCTAAATATAGGACAGCAATAGGTACAGTCTCCGGGGGCAGCCAGAGACTGTTTCCAGCCAGTGTCATGACTGTTTCTTTGAGGCCTACTGTGGAGCACTACAGTGAAGTGGCTAAAGGGGCAAGCTTTAAACGCTGATTGTTGGAATGCTGTCTGTCTGAATGTGTGCATGTGTGTGGAGGCCAGGGCTTAACTCAGATGTCATTCCACAGGAGCTGTCACTTTAGGTTTTTAGACAGCCTTTCACTGGGACCTGAGGCTTGCTGATTTCTACTAGGCTGGGTGTCTAGTGAATCCCAGGGGATCTCCTGCTTCTGTCTCCCCAGCATAGACTGCAGAAATGTGTACCACCACACCTATCTTTTTACTTGGGTTCTGTGGATGTAACCCAGGTTCTCATGCTTTTGTAGCAAACACCAACAAACCCCTAAAAAAATTCCCCTGGTTCTGCTTCTGAGGTTGAACAGCAGCACCGAGCAAAGGATGCAACCTTTCTGAGCTCATTTTTCTGAATTAAATGGAGGTAATACAGTTTGTCTGGTGAGGTAGTTGTAGGATTGGTGGAATAGAACACACATGCCTCTGATGGAGTCTGTGTTCCATGAATTCACAGGTTTCAAGAAGACATGGTGGAAACAGGGCTATATAAAGAGAGAGACATCTTGGGTCCAAGACCCCAGAAATAGTAGGTTATAAGGTAGATTTTAAAAAGCCACTTCCTCAGGAGCTGAAGCCTATCAGTCTCTGTGGGAATGATGATTCTCCTCTTATAATCAGAGAGACAGTGTAGAGTTCCCAAGAGGGAGCTTAAGTGATATTAACGGAATGAGATCTCATGGAAGGGTAGATTTAGATCCTTATTGCCTGTGGACTCTTCCTGGGGTAGAGGCAGGGGGACATGCACATCACATGAAATGGCTTTGGACCCTAACCCTTCATACCCTCCACCCAAGGGAAGTGTGCGCAAGGTGTTCATAAAAATAGTTTGCAAAAGCTAAGAGGAAGTTAACGTTCAAACTCATCCTCTAGGGGCCTCTTGTGAGTATCCTGTCTCACCAGCAGCACTATGAAAACTCAGGTTCAAGATGAAAACTACACCTTGTAGAACGCACGGTCTTTTTCCCCCTGGCCTGCTTAATAATAGTGAGTTCAGTGGCTCTCTGGCCTTCCTAAGCACTTCCATTTATATGAGCACTAGTTCTTAACCTAAAGATCCCTGTTATGTGGCATAAAAAGGAAGAACATTTATTCAGTGTCTGAACCTGAGATCAAGTACGGAAACCTCTTAAAGTAGGATCTGTGTTTATAACTTGTTAGCATTACGCAGAATTTAAATCTTGAACTAGTTGATGTTTTGATATGGGCAAAAATACAAATTTTTCCTTTCTTGGAATAATGGAAAGTATATGACAACTCATCTCCTACAGCTCTTTCCTTTCAGATGGAGCATGTGTGTCCGGTGGGCACAGTCCCTACTGTCCCCTGTACTCTCATACTTGCTCTGCCTTGCTTGCGCACACCGATGGCTAGTGTCAGTACACAGCTGACTTTGTGGCTACAGATTTAATAGAGACCATGACCACGGATGGGTAGAAGGATGCTAGGAATATTAAGTCACTCCTTGGCAGGGACAGCCATGCAAACCACGACATCCAGGCAACAAAGTCCTCCGAGCCTGGGAGAGGACATGGGGGAAGGGACCAATGTTACGGAAACTTTGTGTTCCTGGTGTCTTACATGCATCACTTCATGTTATACTTAAAGCAGTTTTCTGAGATGCATCTTTGACCTTCCATTTTTCAAACATAAGGTAACATGGAAGGGATGTAGCAACAGATAGCAAAGTCTAGTTCACTCAGACAGCAGGTCACAGGTCTTTCAGGCTCAAGATACCAAGTTGTTCAACCAAGACTTGTTTAGTTATAATGTTTTGGTTTTGGGGGTCTAAATATGAAACTGTACTGTGAAGTAAGTAGTCTTCTGTTTTCAGTATCTTGGGGATGGAATCTGCTTTCTGTCTGTAGATGAACCTGTCTGAAGAACCCTGGATTAACTGGTGTATTTGAGGCTGGGGCCTTTCACATGAAACTCCTATAAATTGGAGGAGATGGTGATTGTGTGTTAGGGTCTCTGAAAGATGCCTCCAGGAAATCTTAGCTCCATAGAAAGGGAATTGTAGCCCGACCAGATCTCTGTGTGTTAAAGATGGGGCTTCATCCGGCTTGTTAATAGCTTGGGGTTTAGTTGGGCAGATTGGAAGTCTGAGAGGAAGTCTTTAGGAAGATCATCATGGTCTAGGGAGGTGCCTCAGTGCATTAAGGTCTTACCATACAAAAATGAAGATCCTGAGAACCCATGGAAAATCTGGAAGTAGTAGCTAGGACCTGTAATCCCAGCAGACCTATGGTGAGATGAGAGAGAGAGAGAGAGAGAGAGAGAGAGAGAGAGACAGAGAGGCAGAGAGAGACAGAGACACAGAGACACAGAGACACAGAGACACAGAGAGAAAGAGAGACAGACAACACAGGGAGACAGAGACAGAGAGAGACAGGAGAATTTCTGGGCTAGGTTTCACAGAACTATGAACAAGAGACCCTGCCCCAAACCAGGTGGAAGACAAGGACTAACAACATAAGTTGTCCTCTGACCACCACGACAGGTATGTGTGGCACATGTGTACCCACATTCACAAACACACACACACTATCTAAACTTTATGCATAAGAATCAAGAAAGGTCATAACCTTTCCTGAAGGAATCCACAAAAGCGACCAGTCAAAGGAGAGAATGCATAGTATGCTTTCTGTGACCAGATTGAAGCAAGCATAGCGATGTATCATATAACCATTTTCAGTCTTTGGATTCAGGATTTTGAATGCATGTTCTGACACTTTGGAAATCTAGGTGTCTCACTGGCAAAACCAATGCAATCACATGTGGACAGTGAAAGCCTTTAATGTGGCCATTATGAGATTTTGTGTTTATTAGAGAATGAGTTGGTACAGAACTGGCTTGCCCATGCTTAGCAGATGACTCGTTGTGTGTACATACAGCATAGGAATTCATGTTCCAACTTCAAATGTTGAGGAGTTAGGCCTCAGGGGAATTTATTAAAAGAATGCAAGTGTTTTCTCTCTTTCAATGGCTCTATAACATTGCCTCGATGACACAATTCTCAAAGCCTTTTGCTTTACAATCAGACACCCAGGGCTTTTCTTTCTCATTTGTATCTTTGATGACTTGGCTTTTGAAGCTCCTCCAACAATTTGTTGAATTGTTTAGAAATCTCCATGCCAGGCTCCTTTTAATCTTTATGAATCCGAACATTGGAGGCAGTAAATGAACTGGGAAATGCCTGTTTTCTCTTGGGCTTGTAATACTCTTAGCTCTAGAAAAGGGACATGGCGATGATTTGTGGGTTCTGGGGGGTGGAAGAACAAAATTGACGTTTCCTGTGATTTCGGGTTATATTTATGGTTTAAATGTGAAACTAGTCCCCCTAGTCTCAGGTGCTTAAGTAAGCTTCCCTAAGGTGCTATTTGAGGAGGTTTTAGAACCCTTAGGTTTAGGGTCCTCGTATGAGTCTTGAGAAGACTTGGCCCTATGTTTGGTTCTCTCATCTTATTAATCTGTCAAGATGTGAACAAGCACCACCACAAGCCCCTACTGCCACGAATAGAACAGACCCTTCTGTGCCACCAGGGTCTGCCCCCTGTGAACTTGGCAAAGCAAACGCTTCTCCCTTTAAATGGCTTTGGTCAGGTATTGTCACAATGACAAGAAAGGTAATTAATATTATATTTAAATATTTTTTTAATATAGTAGAGAACTGCATTTTAAAGTAGAGTCGTTTCTTACTTTAGTTGTGGCTGAAATGACAGATAGCTAGTGTGTAGTTTATACAATTTTGAAGATTCAGAAAAGGTAATTTACAAATAAGAAAAGAAATAGTGTGACTTCATCAGCCAGAAATGTGTAGTCCTAGCAGCAAGGTATGATTTTCTTCTAGTCTGTTTTCTTAGTGTGTAGTTTCATGTACTCGTATGACTTCCCTAAGAATTGAAGGGAACAAATTCCTAAATGACTGCTTTAAAGGGACAGAAACTCCTGAGCATTCTGAAGTTAGAAAAGTCCAGAATAAGGAATGAGTGGAGTGCCATCTCGTGGGAAAATCTGCCTCTCCTAGCTTCTGGTGACCCCTAACCACTCTTCATGTTCCTGGCTTGTGGATTCACCACTCCCTTCTCCACTCCATCATCACACAGCTTTCTTCCTGCCTGATGTGTCATCTAAGGATTTATTTTTGGATTGAGAACCACCTTAATACAGAATGATCTCATCTCAAGATTCATAATTGCATCTACAAAGACTATATATATATATATATATATATATATATATATATATATATATATATTTTAAAGTAAGGGCACCCCCCCATCAAGTTCATCTGTCTTTTAGGGGCCTCTGTATTGATGCCACTATAGTAAGCCATAGAAAATACTATGTGAATCCTTTCTTAAGTATCCTGTCCAATAATGGCTTTCTTTAAAAAAAAAAAAAAAGATTTAAGTATATGGGTCTTTTGCCTACATGTTTGTATGCACACCATGTATGTACCTAGTGTCCATGGAATCAAACTATGGCATTGGATCCCTGGAACTGTAGTTAAAGAGAATTATTAGCCACAGTGGGGGTGCTGGGCACCAAACTCAGGTCCTCAGTAATAGTAGCCAGTGCTCTTAACTGCTGAGACATCTCTCCAGCCTCCAGGAAATGGCTTTCTAAATGTGTCATTTGCAAAACTGTGTGGCTGCATAGAATGTCAGGGCCTTACTTTAGGATAATTTTGTGAAGAACCCACCTGACCTTTTTTAAGGCACAATTGAGGGCTTGCAATAGGAAAGGATTGCTGAAGCTACTACTGGTGGATGGACTTCTGTGATGGAATTTGCAGCCCATATTGATGAGGCCTGAATTGTTTGACCCACCCTGGGTCACCCTATAGAGTCCATCCATCTTCTTTTAATGTTTTGTTTTGTTTTGTTTTGTTTTTAATAGCTTTGCCAGGGAAATGCATAGGAAATGAACTAGTAGTGGGTAGAGAGTTATTTGTGGAAAGAGCATTTGACCTTTTGGCCTTTTAATTAAGGTCATATAATGGATTCACATTCAAAGGGGGAGAAAAGGAAGTTTTTAGTAATTCTACAAATGAATACCATTCTTACAAATCCTGCTGGAGCCAGATCAGTCCATATAAAACCCACTTCATAAAGAGGAACAGAAGAGGAACATTAATGCTCCTTCCCAGTTGTCCCATTCCTACCCCATGAAGGGATCTAGACTTACTAGAATAGTTCATCTGAAGTAAAATGAAAATGAGTGGTGGTCTTTTCTTTGCTGTGACTATTACCATATGGCTATCATTAAATGATCATTTGCAATGTGCCAGGAGTATTTAGGAGTCACATTCCTTGAAGTCTTATATAGTGGTAAGTGTAGCCCAGGCTGGCCTTGAACTCACAGTCCTCCAAATAGCTTCCCAAGTGCTGAGATTACAGGTGTGCACCACCAAACCCAGCCTCTTAAGTAATCCTTGAAACCACTTACAGGCCAGATACTATTGTTTCCTGCAGAAACAGAAATGCTACAGGTCTTGGCCATAGAGCAAGTTGATACCAACACTGATATCTGTCTTTTGGCTCTGAGTACACTCTGAACCCTTAATCTATGTGCTCCCCTCAGACTCTGGAGGGATGGATATAGATTTTAACCCACTAGGATATCCTGGGGACTTCCCATCAATCCCGTGCTGTCCATTTACTTAGTTTTACTTGGGACTTAGAATAGGCAAGTTTGCAGGAGCCTGCTGGTCTGGGAGTGTGGTTGGAAACTTCATGCATTTCAAAGCTAGCCCACCCTTCCAGGATTTGATAGCCATGTCAAGAACACCAGAAGAACATAAGAATGAACACACACACACGCACACGCACGCACACACACACGCAAGCCTGTGCAAGTCTATGCACATGCATGCACATGGCTTAAATAATTTAAACATCAGTAGAAGTAGCCCTCCCTCCCTCATCACCACCCCTCTCTCCAGGTTCTTTTTATGTAGTTCATCTGGCCACTGAGTTCAGGGATGACAGACATGTACTACACCTGGCCTTGAGTTTTTCTTGAGCAGGAGATTTTTCTTACCATCTCCTTTCCTATCACTTAAAATGTATGGAGTATAGCATAGTGGTCTTTAGGATCTTGGGTCAGATGTAGACTTGAACAAACTAAAATATGGTATCTCTGTGGCAATGATCAAACATAAATGAGACCATGTACTGGGTAGTAAAATGGACATCCTTGGAGATCTAAATATTATAGACCTGGACAGGAGCAGAGAACCCTGTGGAAGAGTAGAACACCTTGAAAACTCAACCCAAGCCATTGGAGAAGTCGGTGGCTTTTCCAGACCTTGGAGAAATGATCCAATTGATTTGATCAACATTACTAGGGAAAACACCCAGCTTTCCCTCTGGCTTGGCATAAAATGAGATGAATCTAAAGCTTTAAAAAAAAAAAAAAGCCACACTTTGATTGGGGATCACCTCTTACAAACTTGGAAGTAAAAGGTATATCTAATGTAGATATTGTATCCTCCTCCTTTTTCTCCCTTCCCTGGAGCCTCACTGCCAAGGCAGTAGCTACCCTCTGTCTCAGATGTTTGCACATAATGGCACTGCCTGGGGATGTTTGTGTAGCTTGGCCCTCTCCTACCCAGAGGCCTGCCTGCTCGTTCTTTCTGGAGAACAGTTTTCCCACTGATCTAAAATAAAACTCCAGTCCCTAGGCTCTCTCTTCTTTTTTATGTTTTCATAGCTTGTGCCCCACCTGAAATCATGTTAATGAATTCTGGGCTTTGTGTTTGTCCCCAGGAATAGTTTAACTTATGTAATCATATCAGGGTCATATGTTTGTTTCATTGTCTGCTTTTTTGTTCAGTCCTTGAGACCTGGAGCAGTACCAGTACCTGGTCTAGCAAACTAGACCGACTAAACTGCTGGACACGGTATGGAACGCAAAGGTCAGAAAGGAAGATGGATTATTTTGACAGTAATCGCTTTTTGAAAAATTAATAGTCAAGAGGAAATTTGAAAAAATTGGCTGATCACCTGTAATATGCAGAGGCATAGTCTTTCTTAAAATGAGGAAACATTCCTTGCTAATGACAGGTAAGCATGAGACACCTCATCCTGAAATTTGCAAAGGTCTCAACAGGTGGATGTATAAGAAAATCTTGTTTTCTCAATGGGAATGTGACTGATTCTCTTGTTTCTGTTACTTTGCAAAACCAGTTCAAGAGCTACCCTGTCTGTGTTCATGTGTCATGGTGAGCTCTGTCTTTAGTGAACTATACCATCTCTTTTCATAGAAATTGTTAAAATAGTATACATCATTTAGTATGTTTGGGACTAATTTCTGTCAAGATTTTAAAACAACTTCTGGTACTAAAGGATTTGGAATTGTATATAGGTGTAACAAGATTGATAATTATGATTTCGTGATCTAAGGAGTGTAAGAAAGCAATAACAGATCTACATTCCTAGTCCTCAAACACCACCTTAGCATTTAGAGACCCATAGATTAGGCATTCAAGGCTGACTACCTCTCTCCTCCCTCCCTTCCTCCCTCTCTTCCTCTCTTCCTCCCTTCCTCCCTCTCTTCCTCTCTTCCTCCCTTCCTTCCTCTCTCCCTCCCTTTCTCCCTCTTTTCCTCCCTCCCTTCCCTCCCTCTCTTCCTCCCTCCCTCCCCTCCCTCTCTTCCTCCCTCTCTTCCTCCCTCTCTTCCTCCCTCCTTTCCCTCCCTCTCTCCCTCCTTCCC
>NW_022196903.1:86403639-86419635 GCF_008632895.1 Mastomys coucha | reverse complement strand
CCTCCCTCCCTCCCTCCCTTCCTCCCTCCCTCCCTTCCTCCCTTCCTCCCCTCCTCCCTTCCTCTCTTCCTCTCTTCCTCCCTTCCTTCCTTCCATGCTGTCTGGGAGTGGAGCACCTGGCATCTAGTAGGCTGGGGCCAGGAACATTAAACATTATGGAGTCAATGAGAGAGTACCACCACAGTGGAAAGTACTTTCCAGATAATGGCAGCCTCTATCCAGGATGAAGTTGGGGAAAGGTTGAACGAAGCAGATGCTTTTGCAAGAATACAGACTACTCTTCTGAGATTTGCAAACCTAACTAACTTCTCTGGGGTATGGCCTTCCAAACTTATAACTGGAAAGGGATTATAGAATCAGGAAGGGTCCTGTAATCATGAACATACCACAAAGCACCAGGTTCAGAAGTTTCTCTCCAGGGCTCTCTTTGAAAGCCCCCATTGAATATTGCAGGACTGTGTCAAGTCTCGTCCCAAAGCCAAGTGTACTCCAGCCACCTGCTGCTGTGCCCCCAGGTATCCTTGGAAACCCAGGAAGCATAGGCACAAGAGGAACAAAACTAGCTCTTCCTGTGGAAACTGAATGCTTGGGAATAACTAAAAGAGAATGTTAAAAAGAGTGAAATTAACATTTTGGAAATGTAAAAGATTAGCAATGAAGACTGAAAGTGTTTTTTTTTTTTTTTTTGAACAGTATCTTTAAATTTAGACAATACTCTTTAAAAGAACAAAACAAACACTGAACTGAAAATTTAAAGAATTTGCATTATAGGTATGTTTTATCCAAGAAATAGAAGCTATTCCAAGAAATAGAAGCTATTTGGATCTGTAAAAGCCATATGTAAAAATCCATTCCCTGATTAAATTGAGCCTAAAGTTGTGTATTTCAACAAAAAGGTAAAGATTGAAGATGTGAGTGTGTATATGTGTGTGTGTGTGTGTGTGTGTGTGTGTGTCTATGTTTCCCTAATATGACAATTATTGCTAGCTGTCCCTGCTTCTATAATTCTATTCTTAGGATTATGTCCTTCAGTTATATCCTTGTTTGTTTTCCAAAAGAGAAACAAACAAAAAATAAAACTAACAAAGAAACCTGACCTTCAGTTGCTGCATGGTGCGTGACCTGAGAACAAAGACCGCATTTCCTGGCCCTCATTTATCTCTCCCAGGACTCACCCTTTAGTTAGGTTCTAGCCAGAGGGTAGAAGTGAAAGCTACAGTAACTGCTTTCCTGGGCTCCACTCCGGGGAAAGCAAGCGACCCTTTTCTCTCCCTGCTTCCTCCCGCCCACCAGAACTTGGGTGAGATAGTTGGAGCTTAAGTAGCTGCACTGAAATGGAAGCCGTGCTAGAAAGCAGAAAAGTGTGGGGTGTGTTTGTGAGGACCAGAAAGAGTAACCTTAGACTATGTATCTCTGGCCTATATTTACTTGGGGGAGAAATGAATTTCCATTTTGTTGAAGTCACTATGATTTTTGGTTTTACTTGTTTATAGCTAAATTTCATTTCAGCTGGATTCTTAAAAATTAACAAACCAACTGCAGATGCTGATTATGTTAGCCAAAGACTCCCTCATCGCAGATACTGCCTGAGGGTTAAGAATTAAATTCCACCGCTTCAACAGAGTGGCCATAACTGTCTTTTCTTCTTAAGAACATTTTTATTTACTTTTGTTTTCTGTGTATGTTTTGCCTGCATACATGTTTCTGTACTGCATGTATGCAGTGCCCACAGAGGTCAGAAGAAGGCATCAGATCTTCTAGAAACTCATGTTACACAGAGTTGTGAGCTGCCAAGTGCTAGCTGGGAATTGAACCCAGGTCCACAGGAAAAGCACTTGAATACTCTTATCCACTGAGCTATCTCTGCAGCCCAGAACTGTCTTTTCTAGCTGTATCTGCTATGTGTTTATAGTGCTTGGAAATTTAAAACAACCTTTTTTTTTATTTTATTTTTTTATACATTAAAATATATTTTTTAACTGAAGTAGAATTACACCCCTTTCTTTTCCCTCCTCAGTCCCCCTCGGAGACAATCACCTTACCCTCCCATGCCACCTCTCAAGTTGATAACACATATTCTTTTAGTTATTTTTGTAACAAGCTCCTGTGTGCACTCTCGGACACACATACATGCATGCACAAATACTTTAATTTGGAAACCTTGGCTGAGGACAAATAAGCTCTTGCAGCTAATGCTTGGGTTAGAATGATATCATCAGAAACCTTGGCTTCTCTAAGTTGCTAGAGGAAATTTAATAAACTTGGATATAGCGGGTATTAGAAGATGGCTTACTTTCATACTCAGTTTCTCCATGAATATGGGCTCTTATCTGTCGAAGAATAACCTGAACCATCTTAGGAATGTCATCCTGAACCACACACTTCCATCATCTGAGGAAGTGCATATGGTGTCTTAGAATGCATTTGGGACTGCTTATTTTAGGATTAAAGGGTATAGAATGAAGGAACACTATGAATCCCTCTGATAACCCCTATTGAGTTACCAGCCAGCTAAGCAGAGGGATCAAGTTCATGTTACGTATGCAGAGAAGAATGCCTGAGCGCTACTGTATGAGCATGTGTGAGGGCGAAACCCCATCGCCTTGTGTGTGTGTGTGTGTGTGTGTGTATGTGACAGGGCGTGTGCCTTTTAACCTCTTAATTTAATAATCATCACCCAGAAAAATCTCCTTGATGGGAAGTCAGCCTTATTGCTTGTGACCCAAGATAATTTGTGTGTGTGTGTGAAAATCTTTCTCGTGGTAGTTATCAGCCAGCTTTCTTCAAGAAGAGTACCACATTTGTAATTAAAGCTTGAGAAAACAGGACTGGAGAGATGACTCAGAGTAAAAACCCTCTCTCAGGGGGGTTCAATTCCTATAACCCACATGGCTGCTCAAACTGTTTGTAACTCAAGTTCCAGATGGTCTCATACCTTCTTCTGACATCCAACAGCACCAGGCTCATACATAGTCCACAGACATACATGCAGTCAAAATACCCATACACATAGAATAAAAAAAAAAAAATGAAAAAATTTAAGCTAGATTATTAGCTTATAAGAAACTTGGAATTGATTAAAGAAATTTTTTTGTGTGCCTACTGTTAGCATTCTATCTAAACTCCACCCCACAGTTACCTGGTAACAGCCAGGTATGCTCCACCCCACAGTTACCTGGTAACAGCCAGGTATGCTCCTCCCCACAGTTACCTGGTAACAGCCAGGTATGCTCCTCCCCACAGTTACCTGGCAACAGCCAGGTAGGCCCTGTCCACTATAAAAGGGGCTGCTTGCCCCCTCCTCACTCTCTTATTCTTGCTCTCTTGCCTTCTTGCCTCTTACGCTTGCTTCTCCTCTCTCCCCATTCCCTTCCCACCTCTCTCCACATGGTCATAGCCAGCCTCTACTTCCCTACTCGCCTTCTCTCTGCCTCTACTACTCTCTTAACTCCCCTCCCCATGCCTTGAATAAACTCTATCCTATATTATACATATATGTGACTGGTCCTTCAGGGGAAAGGGATGCCTCAGCATTGGCCCACTGATATACCCCCTTCCCCCATACCTCACCACACCCCCATAGAAATATTCTTATACCTCTTTATCTTTTTATAAACACATCACCTACCCTAGCCTTATATGACATGGAATATAACGAAAGTGACAGATAAGTTTATATGTTTGAATGTAGTTACATATTTTTCCTTAATGTACATGAGTTACACATATATAATCTTACTAAAGTCAATGTGACTATGTGTCTGTGTCTATGTGTGTGTGTGTGTGTGTGTGTGTGTGTGTGTGTGTGTGTGTGTGTGTATGCTTTGGTTTTTGATACAAATAACATGAAAACAGACTCTTTAACAGTAGGTCTTATAGTTGTTTTCACATCTGTAAACATAAATATAAAATTTCCAAAGACTTTATTATGTCATTACAGCTACACTGTATTTTTGCCAGTTCTCTGGCAATGGTCATTGTGGCTCTTTTAAGCATCTACTTATTCCAAGTGATATTTCAATTGTTTTGCTTTGTATATCACCACTGCTCCAATGAGTGAAAAATGTCAATAGGACAAATTCCTATAAGGAAGTGATTGGTTCAGGGAATATATACATTTTCAATGAGTGGCTATTACTAAAAGGAAAAAAAAATCCCTGTTATTTCAAACGTGGATAAACTTGTCAAGTTCTATGAGGGAAAATTCTATCCAATTCTAGATGTCTGAAAAGAACCTAACTTTAGTAAGCTGTAAAATTCCATAAAAACTTATTAAAATAACTTCTGTTAAATATTATCCTGGTAGTATCTGTAAGAACACAACCTACAGTCTGAATTAAGACATGGACCAATGTGTGGACGGTTACCTGTAGATAATACATGTGCTTACGGGATTTAGGTAGATCAGGGGATGAGTTGTTTGGTCATAACATTTGATGGGAGGAGCCAGGCAACTAGGATTTGGGTACTGGTCTATTCTGCCTACCCCTTTTATACCTTCCATCACTGAATCTGGATTTAGACATTTGTGGAAGTCAAAGGGTTAAATGAATTAGAGAATAAGATCTCTGTCCTTCATCCTTTCCATAAGCCCTTCCAAAGCTGCTACTTCACAATAAAGTTTGAACCTAGTTTGAAAAGTCACAGGTTTAGCAGGGCAGTGATGGCATGTGCGTGCCTTTAATCCCAGCATGTGGAAGGCAGAGGCAGGCGGATTTCTGAGTTCAAGGCCAGCCTGGTCTATAGACTGACTTCTAGGACAGGCAGGGCTGTACAGAGAAATCCTGTGTCCAAAAACCAAAAACCAAAAACCAAAAAAACCAAACCAAAACAAGAAAAGTCACAGGTTTAAGACCAGGTCTGATACTGCACACCTTTAATTCTGCCAGACAGTAGAGAGAGGTTTGAGGCCAACCTGTTCTACACAGTGAGTTGCAGGTCAGCCAGGGCTATATAGTGGGACCCACCGCAGACATAAACATGAAACCCCCAAACAGCAAACAACAACCAAACTAAACCAAACAAAAAAACAAGTCCTAGGTTCTCGAGCCTGGAGGTGCTTCCTTTCCAGCCTCTACACTATCTATCAGTAGGAGCCCAAACAAGCATAGATTATTGCCTGTGAACCTTTGTTCTTCTCGTATCTGCCTTCTCCACTTTAATCCATTTTCCACATGATAGTCAAATACAAAGAAGTAGTTCCATGAAATATTGAGCAGATGCAAAAATATTGATAAAATATGTATAACACACAGACAATAGACAGCAGACAAGTGTGAGGCTCCTACTTACATTAGGAAAATGAGCCTTCTTGGTACATTTTCTGTTTATATTATCATCTCGCCATCAAGGTACCACTATCTTCAATTATGTTTTCATGATTTCCGGTTTGATTAATGCTCTTGTTGAAAATGTTTCTTTGATAGTTTGTTTCTTCATGTGTTCTTTGGGGACACATACACAAGAGCATCTCTGGAGTGTGCAGCCTGCCGTAGGCCTGTGAAGTCATGGGGTATGAGCCCGTAGTGTTGCTAGATAAAGATACATTCATTCTTTTCCAAAAACATTTATCCATTTGTGCTCCCATTAGTAGATAAGATTTTATTTGCTCCTCATCTTTCTCTTTATCTATTCATGTCACATCTTTATGCCCTCTTTTTATATGTGGTTTCCTCCTTCTGGGTTGTCCTTCCCTACTTTTGTTATATGAGCATGTGAGGTAGTTTGAGTAGCAATGGCCACCATAAACTCATGTGTTTATGCTTGGCCCATAGGAAGTGGTGCTATAAGGAGGGGTGGCCTTGTTGAAGTGGGTGTGGTCTTGTTGGAATAGATGTGACCTTGTTGGAGGAAGTATGTCTCTATGGAGGCAGGCTTTGAGGTCTCCTATGTGCTCAAGCCATAGCCAGTGGGATAGTCTCCTTCTGCTGTCTTTGGATTAAGCTCTGTCTCCAGCTCTATGTCTGCCTGCACTTCTGACGTGTTTCCCATCATGACAAGAAGGGACTAAACCTCTGAAACCAATTAGATGTTTCAGATGTATACCAGCCCCAATTAGATGTTTTCCTTTATAAGAATAGTTGTGGGTCGGGCGGTGGTGACACACACCTTTGATCCCAGCCCTTGGGAGGCAGAGGCAGGCGGATTTTTGAATTCAAGGCCAGCCTGGTCTACAGAGTGAGTTCCAGGACAGACAGAGAAACCCTGTCTCAAAAAAGAAAAAAAAAAAAAAAAAAAAAAAAAAAAAAAAAAAAAAAAAAAAAAAAAAAGAATAGCTGTGGTCATGGTGTCTTGGTGTCTCTTCACAGAAATAAAATCCTACCTAAGAATTTATCATCTTAACCTTCCAGGTTTGGGGTTAAATATCACCTTCTGAGAACCCTTCTTGTGCTATATTCCTTGCCCCAAGGCTAAGCCCCAAGGTGGGCTATGCCTATATCCCCTGGGTTCCCTACTTTATTCCCCAAGTACAGCACCATATCTAGACATGGTAGATGCTTAGAATCTTGCTGGTAAAATAGATAAGTGGCTCTGAATGAAGTCCTCTCTAGTTAGCAGTTCTCTGTTTACTGAATTGGATAAGGATGTGAAAAGGTTAATGGAGACTTGCTTCATGGGGACTCTGACTTGAGTACCATCTCATGCTGACATTTGAAACCTTTTTTCAAAGGACCATAGAAGCTAAGCTATTCTGGTGGAATAGAACATTCTAACATAGGACACTACAAAGGATGTCCAGATGAAGTAAACAAACACATAGATGATAAATATGCAAGAGTTACATACATATTTGTCTCTAAAGATAAAGGAGCCCAGTGGGGAGGCTTTGGGTGTGTTTTAACCTACGATCTGACCTGCGTTACATTGACAACACAAATAAAGTTAAGTGAGTCCAGATGGGCAGCCTGGAAGGGTTTTGTCAGAGTCAAGGCTCTGCTGGTGACTTTGTTTCATTCAAATTTGTTTATGGCACTTTTGTTCTGTTGCATGTGCCTCTGGGGATTAGACTCTTTCAGGCTCACAGCTGCACATTGCCTAAGAGCTGTGGGTGCCAAGCAACACAGTGCAGCCGAGTGCCAGGCACCCGGGATTGAGATGACATACTCTCACGGAAAATAGAGGCAAGGTGCTACCTACAAGGTAGGACCCGGGTCCTATTATAAAGAGTCCCTTACAACCAGAAGAGTCTTCTCCACATATCATTTCATCAAATTGAGGGTGTGGGGAAAGTGATGGGTGTTTAATGTTCCTAGCAGAAGGGGTACAGCCCATGAGGTCTATAAGAGGCTCTATCACAGAAGGCTCACTTTGCTCATTGTCTGGCCTTGTAATCTCAGGCGAGTCACTTAACATGCACTTTGGTTTCTTCATCCATGATATGGAAATATGAAACCTGGACAGCTTCCTGTCAGGGAGCAGAGATCTAGGAAAGGCTACCACTGTGCCCAGTATTCAGCATGTGGGAACTTCTCAGATACTTCTTCCATGTTGGGGCTGTAATCCATATGTCATATATGGTGGAGTAGTAGGAATATGCTCAAGGGGCTGACAGATTAGAGCTGTAGAGCTGAGACTGTGCCCGGAGCCCGGTGCTTCTCTAATATTCTTCTATAAATTTCTACTGAGAAAGCGACCACATCAAGCCTCTCTCAATTAAACTGTGTGAAGAGGTACTTTAGCTTTTTTTTTTTTAACTTAACATATAATGTAGTTCTGCCCTTATATTTACAAATAAAAGTCAGAGCTAGACAGAGCTAAGCAATAAGGAAAAGGATTGTATTTTTTAGTACTCGATATCATTGAGAAAGTCTCTGATTTCAGAGATGCAGAGAGACAAAGCGACTACAGCTCCTTCTTTGTCCAGCTATGGATCAGTAAATGTGAAATCACCATGAAGGTTCACCAGGAAGACGACCTCCCCCATCCACACAACCCCCAAGAAGCAGAATTTCAACTGGTCCTGACAATAAGAAAGAAAGATTGTGAATTTGGCTCCACAGGTCGCCTTACACACTCAGCAGGAAAGTGTACCCATCAGAGGCTAATTAATGTTGGTATGCTTTCTAGAAAACACTCCAGTTTATCACACTCTCTAGACTTACACTGAAATTCATATGAAATCTTATTTATCATAATGATTTTCTTACTAAGAAAAATATTGCCAAGTTATAAGAAATTGACCTTGATTCAATCTTACCACTACTATTGTACCTACAGTATAGAGGCACAGGCCCAATATTATTCAAACTTAAAAATCATACAATGATTAAATTTCTTATCTTTCCCTCTTTCGAAGCCATTCGAGAAGAACCTTGCATTGTGAATCTAGCCTTTTTTTTTTTTAAGAGCTATCAAAGTCTTTAAAAGTGAGCCCTGAGTCCAGCCTTAGACAAAAATAAACAACAAAACCAGAAAAAAATCCCAACACATAGATGCTTTAATGGGCCTATGAAGAAATCTAATGGATTTTAACTTAGCCTTTTAAAAATTTCCCTTTGTTCCACCTGCTCTATGTATGTTGCCTAGGGCTTGAAATGCTAGAAAAGGTTGCCTTTTCTCTTAAATCTGTTTTCATGCACCAGACAGGAACTTCCATAGCTGCCTATTATACAGATTAAACTCATGATATACTTTCGGGCATCTCTAGATAAATAACGCTGGAGGGAAAGGTACCCTAGCTGCTGCACCTGACAACTCCACTCATCTCAGTGTTGACAGATCAACACTCCAATCCCTAAATGGAAGTTTCTTTGGTAGTTGGGGATGATGAGAACAGGAGACAGAAACTAGGCAGGCCGCTAAGAGCAGGGACCCTGGAGCAGCACTTCCAGAACTTCCCTTGGTTCTGCCAGGAATGGTGGTTCATTGCCTCTTCTAAAATGAAGACTGATCTTCAGTCAACTCCTTTTAGTGAAGGGTTTTAAAACTGGGTCTCTAGATTTTCACGGTAAAATGGGTTATGTCTATTACCCAGTTTCAGCCCACTTCCTAAGTGTGATTAGTAAGAGACCAGCACCGTTGAAAGGAAACCTTTGTTTTATTGGGACAATTGATGCTGGTTACCTGGAGCTCAAAAATCATCAGTGATTACTAAGCATCCAAAGTCCTCGAGGCAAAATCTTCTGGGAAGTATTTCCTCAGGGTGAGCACACAGAGCTATGGTCCAGAAGACAGGAAGGTTGTATCTCAAGCTGATACTTGAACTTGGTAGTGTGTAAGAGTCTCCAGCATGGGACTGGTTTTGAAGGCATGAAAGGTGGTGTGATAGAGAGCAGCTGGAGCACTGTGAGAGGCCATTGATGAAAATTCAGCTTTAGTTACAGGGGAGACCCTAGCATATTGGAGATGCCAGTACCGGGGGAAGACCACTAAAGACAGTGGCGTAGCCAGTGTGGGGTTGAGCTGACCTGTGCCTGTGAGACAAGCTGGGTATGCAGCAAATGGCAGAGCCAGGGAAGTAGGATGGCCCACGAGAAGCCACAAGTTTGAGAGAGAGTCTCCAGATGTTGAAGGCTGAGTTATTTATATTCTTGGCCTTTGATCTGACTGTAACTGTGTCTTGAGTCTTTTCTTTGAAATAGGAACTATGTGAATTTATTTTTTATTTTCCAGGAGAATGTAGTTAAAATAAGTTTGATTTTTAAGTTATCAAAAATTTTAAAAGGCTTAGATTTTTAAAAGTTGAACTGTATTTTTATGTTGTGTTATTAATGTGAGATTTGGATAAACAGGAAAGGAAGAGTTATAGTTTATGATGTGTTTGTGGGTCAAGTTGACAAGGGATCAAGGTCAGTTGCACTGGTTAGTTGGTGGTTTGTTTGTGTGTGTGTGTGTGTGTGTGTCAATTGACACAAACTAGAGTTATATGAAAAGGGAGACCCTCAACTGAGAAAATGTCTCCTTCAGATTGGCATATAGGCAAAACTATGGGACTTTTTTTTTTTTGATCAATGAATTAATAAGGGAGAACAAACAAACAAACAAACAACAACAACAGAAAAATAAACAGGTTGAGTGAGGTGTAGAGAGCAAGCCAGTTAGCAGCATTCCTCCAGGGCCTCTGCTTTACTTCTTACCTGCAGGTTCCTGCTTTGAACTCCTACCTTGTCTTCCCTCACTGATGTGGAAGTAAATAGACTCTTAACACCTCAGGCTGTGTCTGATGAGAGTGTTCATCCCAGCAGCAACATTGATGTCGTGAACTTTGACCTCTGAAAGTTTAATATCATATATGGATATTTTGCTCCCTTCCTCAGTTTTACAGAGAGCCACTCATCTTCTGTGTGTACTTAGATTGACAACCTGTCCTATGCTGTTTGAGCTCCCGAGAAGCTCACTCTGAGGATGGGATTTGGCCTTCCTACTTTAGATGCAAGCATGTTTTTCTCAACGTAGCCTTCAAAATCACTTGTCCCAAAATCACCTGTCTGTCTCTGGACAGAGAGAAAGGAGAACAACGAAACAGCCTAACAGCGCAGGCATTGTATCCTTACCCAGGCCTCAGGTTCAGGAGTAGCTGACCAACCTATAATGAACGCAACAGTTTTTGTATGTGCTTTTATTTGGTTACAGGTTAGAGTTTATTTGGAGGTGGGTGTGGTTTTATTTGTTTTCTCGGCTTTTTTTGAATTGGGATAGAAAGAACTTCAAGTTGGAGGGATCTGGAAGGATTTGGGAGAGAGAAAGAATATGATCAAAATATATTTAAATTTAAAAATTGTTTTAGGGCTGGAGAGATGGCTCAGTGGCTACTGACTGCTCTTCCAGAGGTCCTGAGTTCAATTCCCAGCAACCACATGGGGACTTACTACCATCTGCATTGGGGTCCAATGCCCACTTCTGGTGTGTCTGAAGACAGCTACAGTGTACTCATCATATGTATAAAATAAATAAAATCTTAAAAAAAAAAAAGAAAAGAAAGAAAGGAACTATAACTTATTAGGCTACATTAAAAATGTTTTAAACAATAGAAATTATTTTTTTAAAAAGGCCAGCTAAAGGCTGTGCTGCTTCTAACAGAGGTAGGTCACTATTATAAAGATGCCTATAGTAGCCACAGCTAATGAAATCCATGGAGGAGACTCTGCCCAGAAATTCTTATTCAGTAACTCCAGCTTCACAGCTTTAACAGGGCTGCCTTAGATGATCTCTGCTGGATGTTGTAAACAGCATCAACTGATGATATTTTGCTGTTTATCTGCAGTGTCTTTCTCTCTTCTTATACTCATTCAAAAGCATAGCTTTGGCAGATCATTCTCTGGCTGTACGGAACACACACACAACTTTGATTGTCTTATGTTTTGAATAGGATTTTTCTGGAAACTTAAAAACCTAATGGTTTTACAGTATATATGTGGGTCATTTTCTTTTATTACATTATTATGCTGTGTGTGTGATTTGGACTCAGCGATCTTTTAATAAGATGCTACTTTTATTTGCTTGTGATACAAAGCCTCATGGTATTAAAAATGAAATAAAATAAGAAATTTTTAAGTAAGAGAGAGAAATGTCAAAAGGATGTAAACATAAAATTTTGTAGTAAAGAAATGTTTTTGTGGCCAGGCAGTGGTGGCACATGTCTTTAACCCCAGCACTTGGGAAGCAGTGGCAGGCGGATTTCTGAGTTCAAGGCCAGCCTGGTCTACAGAGGGAGTTCCAGGACAGCCAGGGCTACACAGAGAAATCTTGTCTCAAAAGAAAAAAAAAAAAAGAAGGAGAAAAACGTTTCTGTGTATTATACATTGTCCTATGATGGCCAGATGTTTCCAAGATGAAAAGGATACAAAATTAGTGTGGAAAGCCTCAATGCCATTTAAAAGATGATTAAATTGAATTGGGCATGTAAAAAGTATTTATTTGGGCTACTATGTGGGTCTGTGTGTCTTATATATTAATCATATGTATCATATATATTATATTTAATATAATACTAAGTTTTGAAAAGTTTTACAGATCTGTTTGTCTCAATACATTCTTAGTTACTAAAAAGTAAAAATGGAAGAATTAAAACTTCACAACTGGGGATTATAGACTAGAGTATGAATGGTTTTGAAGACTTGTTAAAAATGAAGCAGGAAGTGAGAGGGTGTTATGAGGAACTCCAGACCCTCAGCTGTCTCTGAGCAGGAAGGAGAGAGGCCTGGGGATGCTCTATGGCCCTTGCTTGTGATGTGTGCAGACCTCTTCTAAGACTGCAGCTGAGAGGCAGTACCTCTGTCAGTCCCAGTGTGGTGAGAGCTGGCAGGCTGGTGTGATGTGCCCTTCAGGGCAGCATGCACTATAAGCGTCTAGTCCTTTGTCAGCCCTGAGATTTCTTGACATATTTTTCCAGAATACTTCAACTGCAAGCCTACTCCTAGGGTTCAGACATCCCCCTAGACTTGGGTAGGAGAAATTTGTCTTTGCTCCCAGTAACCCCTATTTGAACTTTGTCATTTCCCTCTAGTAAGAACAAACCATGGTCATTGCATTAGGAATACCTGTGGCTTTGTTGCCAATAAAATTCCAGATGTTTTCAAATCACTTAATAGTTGTAGCATTACTGCTTAGAAATGGCTGTAACCATTGGACTTGTTGCTAGGCCTTTGTCTATCATTTTTATAAAAACACTAATACCATATGAGACACATGTATAGTGTTGTATATGTATGGTATTGTATAAAGTATATTGTATATGTGTGTATTCCATTCCATGTATATATCTATATGACAGATATATGTGCTGTCTACCTAATAAATACTTTAAACTGTTACAAAGTATGTATATAAATCTTATGTGTGTGTGTATATATATGTGTGTGTATATATACACATGCATAATGTATATTAACCTAGGAGAAAAATGTAAATTATGCCATCAAAGCTTAAAAACATTTTAATCACAGTTTTAACGTAAGTCCTTTCCTTTACACTTTGAACATTTTGTTTTGTTCATTTTTCTTTGGTATGAGTGCATTAATGTTCCCAGGCTGCTGGGACATAAAACACAGAGTTATGGCCCCTGAGCCTGATATGAGGGGCAGGAAGAGTTTGTTCTAGGAGAATCGTCAGCATGCAGCTGTTGCATGAGGTAGCCCATCCATCCTCCGTGTCTCTTAGGATACAGACAGAATGAGAATGTTCAGAGAAGAACCACAACTTTTTGAAGGATCTTGGCGGCTCTGCTTTCTACTCCTGAGTCTGCTCTTTATGGTCGCTGACATCCCAGGGAACATCTCATGGCTCTCTCCTCCTCCCTTTTTCAATGGGTGATGAAACCTCCCCACTTCTCCCAGCCTGAGCTTGGAAAGGGAGGGCAGAGCTAGATTTCCACTGGCAAAGAGACAAGGCCTGGCAGCCCTGGCTTTTCTTCCAGGGTACTGAGACCAAATTTTCCTCTGTCCTCCTCCATGACTTTTGTGACATCTAAGAACCTTCCTTGTTGCTGAGAGCCACTTCTGTGCCCTGGCTCTGTTTGACAACCCTGGTATGTGAACATACATGTGACTTTGCTTATCCACCCTGTGTTAAACATCATAGGTGACTATTTCCTTGTCTGTGAATCTGGACTGGAATCATGCTTACTTAGGGGTTACTGTGAAGGTGAAGTGAGTCACACCTGTGGTGCTGAAGGCAGCAAGTGACATAGAACAGTCTCTTAAGCATTGGCTATCAATATTAGTGATTTATAACAATGTTCTCCTTAAAATTGGCTTGTAAAAGTCAATATGGCATAACTTGGACAGGAAATGAGTGGAGAAGATGATGTATGTAATGGAGTTAAAAAATTGGGGGTGGGTGGGAAGAATGGTAGAAATTTTAGGAAGACAGCATGGGCTTGGCGGGGAGCAAGGATAAGTGACAGTAGCATGGGCATGCGTGGAGGAACAATGGGGTGGTGGGCACCACATGAGCCAGGGAGAAAGGTGTGGGTACAGCACATGCTTCAGGAAGCAAGAGGGTGGTGGGCACAGCATGGGCATGGACTAGCAAGGCAGGTAGTGGGCACAGCATGGGCATGGACTAGCAACACTGGTAATGGGCACAGGATGGGCATGGAGTAGCAAGACTGGTAATGGGCACAGCATAGGCATGGACTAGCAAGGCTGGTAGTGGGCACAGCATGGGCATGAAGTAGCAAGGCGGGTAGTGGGCACAGCAGAAGGCTGGCAGTGCTGCCCTGGGGCATCTGATTGCCCATCTGAGTTTGTGTCAAGTTGGATATGAGATAGGAAGGGCCAGGGGCTGAGCTGGGTGGTTTGGCATCCGAACTGGTGCCTATTGGTAGGATGAAGGATAGTGGGAAATGCGAGCCTGTGGCAGGGCAAAGGAGAGGAAGCATGGGGCACAAAGGGAACCTGACAAATGAGGGCTGAAAGGGGTAGGGGCTGAAACTGAGGGGGCCTGTGAAATAAGAAAGGGTATTTGGATTGGAGTGTGGGTATCCAAAGGCTTGTGACGATCTTTTCAGAGATGTATAAGCATAGAGATTCTGCTCAAAAACACCACGTTGAAACAGAACACATATAGATTTACACAAATCATAAAGTAGACAATGTGAACTTTGCCCCCAAACTGAGCAGCAAGTATCTATATTAAGAAACAGCATGGGGAGCCTGGAGAGCTGGTCTGCTGGTAAAGCGCTTGCCTCACATGTGTGGAGGCCTGACTCCCCCCTGCCCCCAGAACCCACATAGGATGAGGTGCTTGCTTATATTACCAGCAATGGTGAGATGGGAGGCAAAACCAGGTACATCTGCAGAGTTCATGGGCCAGCTAGCCTAGCTTATGTGTTGAAATTCTAGGTCTTATGAGGGATCCGATCTCAAAAACCAGAACACGCTTGCAGAATGACACCAGAGATTGTCCTCTGTCTACACACACATACACACACACACACACACACACACGCACGCACGCACGCACGCACGCACGCACGCACACGCATACGCACACACACACACACACACACACACACGCACACCTGTGCACACTTGCTCCCATGCAGAAGAAACAGCATGGCTTCTTCTAGAAGTGCAGCTTTTGTCATTGGCATGTGTGTGAGTCTTTTGGAGGTTCTTGGGAGCATAAACTTGTGGCACAACCACCATGGCATGATCTTGCTACTTTAGCTGGACTCAGGTTGGGTGCTCATCTTTCTCTCTGCTCAGCAGTGTATGGAAACAATGATATGAGCCCCACATTTGCCCACAATGCAAAACAATAAACATGATCATCCAAATATAAGAAGGAGGAGATAACTGTTCGCTAGGCTCCTACTTGAAAACCACGAAACCATTCTCAAAATAACCTTGAAAAGGTTTAGCCCAGAGGGAGGAATTTTGTGAAGTTCATGGTTTTGTGAGGATTAAATGAGCTAATATATTAATGTTTAGACAAGTGCCTGGCATGTATTAAATTCTTTCTCGACTATGAATTACTATAGTGACCCAATAGAGGTATTTAATAAATGTTATCTTCTGCTGTTGTCAGGCCTGCTCGCTCGGCAGTGTTTGTTCAATCTCATTATTGAACATGTGTCTTTAATGTTAGCCGGTAATGGCTAGTCCTTGGGGCTAGAGCATCTAATCGCACAGAGATTCCACTTAATGGTGATGCCTGATGGGACCGAGCCGCTTTTATCCATTGACTTTTTACCCTAACGAAGCATTCAATTTCAATTTTCGTTTTCCGCCACAGTGGACACAGGTTCTGTGAAGAGGTCTGCTTTTCCTCTTCCTTAAAGGGTGTGGATTCTATTTTTTTCTTGTCTTGGTGTTCACACCAGTCCTCACTATTAACAATTAAAAGGAAAAAAAAAAAAAAAAAGAATGTGATCTCTTAGAAAACCATTTCAACCTCATCTGCTTAGGAAGAGGGGAAATTTTTTGTGTTAGTCTATTCACTTTCAACTATTATGAAAGATTGCCTCTGGAAAATGAAATGGGTCTGCTTGAGAAATTTAAGGGCATAGCACCCTCACTGGCTCGGAAATATCAGTTGAAATTTGTAATTCAA
>NW_022196903.1:86339157-86403629 GCF_008632895.1 Mastomys coucha | reverse complement strand
TTTTTGATTCTCTGAGCTAGAGTAGAAAAGGTCAGAATAGTTTGTGAAGAAAGATGATACAGGTTTATTTTTCTCATCTTGTAATCATATTCTTCTTCTTTTAAAATCTTTATCTCTTCTCAAGTGCCAGCCTTCTAAAAATAGCCTTGTGTTGGTTTGTGTGCTTCCTCAGTCTAGCCCAGGATGATTTTTTTTTTTAAGAGATGTTATCACAGAATCTGGTTTCCACTGATAATTTACATGGCCACAGAATCGCCCAAGCCAACTCATGTAAGGTCAGCCAGGACAAAGGTTTAACATTTCGCCAAATTGTCTCCGTGTTTGTTTATCATCTCTTAGCTTTTGAAGCTGCCCATAAATAGTTATGAAGTTATCACAGAGGAGATCAGCAGAGATGGATTGATGTTATTCCCAAGTGGACGTCTAGTACCAAAAGCTGGCTGGTATTTCCAGAGGTGGCCGTGGGAGCAACATTAACTGTGTCGTGGAAAGCCATTTGTCATTGCCTTGTTGGACGCTGTACTGTTTGTGGTCCCCTGCATGGCCAACCCCGCTGGACCTTCAGGAAACATTTGGAATTTTGACTTCATCTTAGTGGGATGTGAGCAAGAATTAGGAGATAGAAAAATCTGTATCCTTCAACAACAGTTTGATGAATGTTGCCGTTTGGGAGGGAATACCAGGTGGCCCCCAAATACTGCCCCTGACACAAATATACTGTCAAAACTGCCACCAGGTGCCTGAGGAGCCCACAATGGGAGCACACAACAGAATAGATAAATGTTTCAGCCTCAATAGCCTGGGTAATTGGACTAATGGCGTTCTCTGATGGACTGTGGAAGCTTTATGTTGAGAAACACGGCAGCCATCTTTTACTGTTTGAAAGTCCTGCCTGAGGAGCCAGCTCCAGAAAATGATGATCCCAGGGCTCTTGGTGGAACACAGAGCTTGGGAAACATCTTTGCCAAAACCTGGGCAACCCAACCTGATGTACGTGCTTAACTCCAAGTGTTGTTTGCGCTTCCCCTGTCACCACTCCAAGCTGGTGCTGCCATAGCCATTGTTCAGGGAGGAAAGTTGAGGCTCAGGGAAATGAAGTTGCTTACCAGGTGTTACAAAGCTAATGGGAACATACATGTTCTGTATTATCTACTGACCATTCAAACCCAGGCTTCTGTCTTATATGTAGCCCCCAATATTTTGTTACATGATTCTCTTATACCACTTCATTTTCTGAGTTGATACCAGTTCTTCCCCATTTGTGGTACATTTACATTCCTAAGAATTTACATTAGGGGGTATTTTCTTTTGTTTGTTTGTTCTTGGTGGGGGTAGTGCTCTGTGTGTGTATGTGTGTTTGTGTGTATATTTGGGGTATGTGTGTTGGTATGTGTGTGTTGGGGTGTGTGTGTGTGTGTATTGTTTTTGATAGTACTGGGTGGATATTGAATCAAGGTCATCATACATGGGAGTTACAGCCCCAGCTGAAGGATTTGGATTTTAACAGGTTAATTTCCTTCTTCTTTCCTTCTTTCTTTCCTTCTTTCCTTCCTTCCTTCCTTCCCTCCTTCCTCTCTCCCCCTCTCTCTCCCTCTCTCTTTCTCTCTTTCTTTTTTCTTTCATTCTTTTCCTTCTTTTTTTTAAAGCTTTGAGATATAATTTAGTTACAAAATTTCTCCCTTCCCTTCCCTCCCTCCAAACCCTCTCAAATACCGCTTCCCTCTCCTTCAAACCCCAGTGGCCTTTTGCTTCACTAATGAACAGGTTCATTTTATATGGGAAATAACATATCCAAATTTGTACATCTCTAATAAATGAAAGTGGGAAGCTTTTGAGGAAGAAGAAGGAGAATTTCATTGTGAGAAAGTTGGCGGTCTGGTTGATGATGTCATGGTGGGGTTCTTTGGAAAGACAGGGGGAAGCTGAAGTAATGTAAATACAGGCATTTCTGGCTCCTTTACTTAGGCTCTCTATCCTTGGTGTGAACATAACAGGGATGTCTTACTCAGAGAGTGACTTTGCTTGTTTTGGTTTTTGCTTCTAATTTTGAAGCAAGGTCTCATGTTGCTTGTACTAGCCTCAGCTAAAGATTACCTTTGTCTTTTTATCCTCCATCTATCTCCCACATGCTGGGATCACTGAAATGCACCTCTTACACCTGTTTTATGTGATACTGGGGATCAAGGCCAGAGCTTCGTGTATGCAAGGCAAGCACTCCAACCACCAAGTATGTTAGTCCACTTTCTATCACTCATGACAAGTACGTGAGAAAATCGATAAGAAGGAGGGAAGATTTACTTCGACTCTATCTTCAGAGGTTTAGGTTCACAATTGGCAAAGCTGCATTGCTTTTATCCCTATGACAAGGTGGAACATCATGGCAAGTAGGGTGTGGTGGAGCTAGAGTCTCATTTTATGGTGGCTGGAAGCAAAATGAAAACGCAAAGGCCCAGGACAAACTGTATCCTTCAAGAGCATGCCTCCAATGGATTGCTTCCTCATAGGCTTTCCTTTAGGTCTCACTTTGTAAAGTTTTCACTACCTCTCAAAAAACAGCCCGTTGATGAGGTCAGACCTTGATGACCCAGTCACTTCCCCAAAACCTCACCTTTGAACATCGCTGGATTGCAGACCCATCCATAAACACATGCGCCTTAGGAACACTTAAAAACTGCACCAGAGCAGAGAGAAGAAGATCTCCTGACTCCTGTTGAGTTCTGACTTGGAAGTCTGATAGTGTAGACTCCTCGCCGTAGACTCTATGTAAGCATAGAGCGCCTAAGGACACAAACCTTTTGATGCACTGTAATTCTTCATTTCAAGCCAGTGACTCTCTGTAGTGTTTAGTAGAAGCATCAATGTCTGTATTATCACTGGAGGAAAATTGCCAGTGTATGCTAGAAGAGGCGGCTAGTTACTAAGATGGCATGCATCTTCACAAAACCCTTTTGCAATGGACCATGATCCTGTGCAGCAGGGTTTCTGAACCTCAGCACTATTAGTATTTTGAGCTAGATTTTCCTTTGCTGGGGGCTTTCCTGGACATTATAGGACAGTTAGTAGCAGCATGGGTCTCTGTTGTTAGACATCTACCATGACAATCAATAGTATATCTAGACATTGCTACATGTCACCTGTAGGGCAAATTCCCCCAAGTCAAGAATTACTGCTGTCCTTGATCTGACCTTGTATACTGACTCTAAAACCTGAGTCTTACCTAACATGAGACTTTTATTAGGAGACTACTCAAAACTGGCCATGGATGTGATATCCTAGGAAGCTAGAGATGGATGGATCTCCTCACAGCACACCCTTAAATCATTGATTGACTGAGCTTTTACTGAACACATGTGCAGAAGGCCTCAGAACTGCAGGATGAAGCACAGGCTGTCACGAAGGTTAGATGTTGCTTCTTTGTGCTCACAAAGTATGAATCATCAAATAGAAGGTGCCCTGTAGGGAAGATATGGCTTGACAGAGCTAGGAGGCTCAGAGAAGATGCCATCAAATTTGGGGAGGGGAGGATGTATGCATAGAAGGCAAGTGAGGAGAAGAGCATCTCTGGTGCTTATGCCGAGTCCCTAAACAGAAAGCAGCTTCACACATTTAATGGACTTCAGGCCAGTCTGCTTAATATGAAGGAAACAAGGCAGACTCAGACAGATTTGAGCCAGAACAGAAATGTCCAGGCCAGACTGTCATGGAGATTAACGATTTTATCCTAAGAGCAGTGGGGAGCCACTGAATCATTTTATACAGGAGTGACGTGACATGTTTCGATTGGCACTTTGAAAAGATCAATCTATTCCTGCTTGGGTCCAGAGAGTGTGAGTTTCCCTCAAGGCCATGAGGGTTCATTTTGTTCCCTGCTGGGCCACTTGGATGTGGAGTCCTTTGACATTGCTGCTGCCTTTGGTGCCTGTGCCCATCCTCCAAGGACCCCAGTTGGGAATCTTTTAAATCTTCAAATAATAAAAAAAAAAAACAACAAAAAAGCAATTCCTGTCCATGTTCTACCTTTGTTATCCTTTAAACTGTGATTGAAGCCAGGCTCCAGATCTTTGAAAGCCCCAGAGAAGAAAATGATTTCCATGGTAGCTGTAACCATGGGAAACCTTCAGACTAACTCCCACCCCTGTACTCCACAGTGCCCCGTTAGCGCTCAGTCAGTTAATGAGAAACAAGGGTTCCTGTTCAGCTGTTTTCATCAAACCACATGGAGATGAGTGTCTGCCTTTGACTTCTGCCTTCATCCCATCATTATTTGGGGGGCAGAAAAAGTACTGCTCACATACCTTCCTTTGTTCACAGTTAGAGAAACTCAAGTGGAGAGCTATGGAGAGCATACAATCTCAGGTTTCTTTCCCAAACCTTTGTCACTTATCAAGGTGTGTGGCAACTCACGAACAGCATATATCTTTGAAGTATGTGAAGATTGATTATTTATGGGACATTAAAAGTAGCTTTTCACTAGTTTTTCTGCTACTTCATTCTCAAGTGCTCTTGGTGATAAGACATCTCTTAGTGATTTACAGACATGCCTAACCTTTTGACAATGTGCCGTGATACTGTCATCCACAGATGAGTTCTAGGCTACAGTTATAGGTGTCTAAGATGCATGTGGACCATGATTCACAGGATGGGATCAAGTATAATTAAAGAGATGCTCAAAATACTTCCAGGAACATATAATTCCCCACTAGGAAATTTTATGTCACCAAGATCAGAACTTCGGGTACACTTTCTAGTCTAATGCTCCTACTGAGGATGGGTACAAGACAAAATTGAGCTGGCCAGCGTTTCTCATGATGACTGTATTTTAATGAAACCCAGCCACGATTGAATCAGAAGCTGCTGTAGAAGTTAATAGACAGGAGTAGTATTTGCCTTTGGAGAGACTTGGGTGGAGAGCTTGAGAAAAGAATTTCAAAAGAAGCTGAAGCATTCTCATTTCCAAAATGTTTGAAAAATGCATTGTGTATGCAGTGCCTGAGTTCAACCAGCTGAGGGCAGTTTTTATATTCAGCTCTTCTCTGGGTTACCAGATAACCAGGTTACTTCTCCATCATCTCTGTGTGTGCTAGAGAATGAGGAAGGTTTTCTCTACGCAGCAGCCTCCTGCCAAGATGGTAGTACCCTGTTGCCTCTGGAACTCCCTTATAAAAATAACGAGAAACTATTGTTGAGCTGGACTTATCTTCTGTCATTGTTTGTTTGGGTTTATATTCTCAAACAAGGTCCTCTGGGACCTGGCCATCAGTCAAAACCATCATGCTGGAAGTTAGAGATTTGCACTGGAAAGTTGGGCCTCTCCTTCCGGGTGGGTTTTCTTGTTTTTGTTTTTGTTTTTAAAATCTGATTGACATCTCTGTGTTTGATGGGAGTGTGCTTATAAAAGTTAAGTAAGATGACCTGTGGTACAGCAACCTAGCATAATAAATGTCAGCTCCTGGATCTCACTAAACTTTTGTGCAGTCAGTTTGAGGGAAGACAATGGGGTCTGATTGGGAGAACCGTCCTTCATGTGGCTGTGGTGAGAGGTCTTCCTCAGCTCTTCTCCAGGAGGTCTGTGGCTCATGGTCAGATGGAGAGACAGGAATGGTTTTAGTTTCTGCTTTCAGAGAAGACAGTTAGCTGGAAAATGATTCTTTCTCCAAAGCCGTCCCCAAGAATGTGGCATGGGGCAGCTTGACTTGCTGATATGTGATAGCCACTCTGAAGCCCACTCCAGCCCCCACCCCCACACTTGGCTGAGCACAGCCTCCTTGCTGGGACCATATACTTGGAATTTCTTTAAGTTGGTCTTGAGAAAAATGTTCTTCCTCTTAAATCATTAACATTTAACTAACAGCCACCTCTGTACCTTTACAGTGTAATTGGGCTCATTAATTTTTTTTTTCCAGTGTGTATCTGCCCTTCGTAGTTTGAGAAATTTCTCCATGGAAGACTTTCTGCCCTCACATACCCTGTTGGTCAACATTTGAAAAATAGAAGGTTTTACTCAAAATGTTACTTAACATAAACTCCTTTTCCTTTATTTTCCATAAAGTTTCTTAGACTAAGGACAGAACGTGGCATTACCTCTTGTGTCCAATTGGTAAAAATGATTTACAATTGAGGAAGGTGCGTGTATGCCTAATCTTTTGACATTGTGGCATGGCAGTCTACAAAGTTCATGCCTGAGAACTGCATAATTAAGTTGAAAAATAAAATCATAAAAATTCATGATGTTAATTTTACAACTTTGTGTCGGGCCATACGGTTAGCTATCCTGAAGTGCATGTAGCCCCTAAGCTGTAGTTGGATGTGCCTGAAAGTATACAGGAGCATCTGACCAGGTCATATGCAAATGCTATGCTAATTTACATGAAGGACTTACATAGCCTCAATTTTCAATCCACATGGTCTATGAAACAGCAGCCTGTGAATATCAACCATAGACTGTGGTAGTCATCATTTAATCTCTATAGTAGCCTTGTGAAATATATATCTCGAACATAGAACACTCAGACATGGAAAGCTAACTGTATATGAAGGCTTTAGCATAGATCCTATCATTGGCTGAAAGCTGTTATTAGATGCTATGATTGGTACTTAATTTCTTGAACTTGAGTCCATGTCAACAAAGAGGCCTTACTCAACTTTCCTGTAATGTGAAGAAGTTTTTCTAACATCTGATTGCTTCCTTTTTACTCGTTCCCTTAGCCTGACCAAATAACATTAAGTAAGAAAAGATGGTATTTGTTAAATGAATGTTAACTGATTTCCTTTCAAAAGTTTCCTATATCCATATTCAGATGTATCCTCTGATTTGAGGCTATTCATGACCAGAGTCCTGATAGACACATTTTATCTACATATTTTGTTTCTAACCCTTTCGTTTATCCTTGGGAATTCGAGTCCCACAGCAGGGATATAAAGGTTCTATTTAAAACTACATAACAATAGGAAAGAAAACAAGACATCTTTCAGGGCAATGCATAAATGTATTATATCTAACATTTTCTCACACATGGAACTAATTGTGACATCCTGGAGCCGTTCCTGCATACAGATCCCAGGGCTATGCTGTAGAGATTATTGGAATCCCACCTCTGCTGATGCCCAGTTGGAGAGCCTGCAATATCAGCCCCAGCTATGCAAGAATAATAAAGATGAGCCATTTTTTGAAAGCCAACCCATATATTTAATACATTTCAGTACAAGAATAAAGTCAGGCTTGTTTATAAGCCATAACTTCAGTTAGACTGTTCTCTTTATTTTTAGAGAGTAGAGTTTTTATTGCTTTGGATTTTTAATTTTTTTTTTTTGAGCTGTGTTCTCTCTCTGGAAGCTAGATTTCTTCTGCCCCTATTTACCCATTCTGTCCAAACATAATTTGAGGATATTTTTGAATCTTGCATCTACTCTCTCAGGTCTTAGGCTATGATTTCATGAAAATGACCCCTCTAGACTAAAAGCAACATTAATCACAATATTAGGGATAATAGGGCATTAAGCTTTCCATTCTTTAAAAAAAAAAAACCTTTAAATTGAAATTTCATTTTGATTGTTCTAAATAAATGGATCCCATTGAAGTTCATATTTTTTTACAGTTTGTTGTTTTTGTTTCTGAATACAATTTTTAAAGTTTATTTATTTTTTTAGATATTTTCTTTATTTACATGTAAAACTCCTTTCCCAGTTTCCCCTCCAAAAAACAAACAAACAAACAAAACCAACAAGAACAAACCCCTGTTGCCTCCCTCATCCCCATGCTTGCCATCCCATCCTCTCCCACTTATTGGCCCTGGCATTCCCCTACACTGGGGCACAGAACCTTCACAGCAATTTGACAGCACACCTGAAGGTGCTAGCACAAAAAGAAGCAAATTCACCCAAGAGGAATAAAGGCAGGAAATAATCAAACTCAGGCCTGAAATCAACCAAATAGAAACAGAAAGAACTATACAAAGAATCAACCAAACCAGGGGCTGGTTATTTGAGAAAGTCAACAAAATAGATAAACCCTTAGCCAGACTAACTAGAGGGCACAGAGATAGTTTCCTAATTAACAAGATATAGCATTTATTTTTTAACCTATATAACATCAATGTTTATAACTGGGGATCCATTATTAAGTATTGTTAGTTCACTTTTCCATTGTTACACAGGAGTGCCCCTTGAATATATTTATCACTGTGGTATGCACTCTATTTGCATGTTTTAGAAAAATGTTTTGTCTATTACTATTATCTAAGAGTATTTTGTTGTTATTGTTGTTTTACAATTACTATTTTGTGGAGGATGAAGGCCCAGAAGGTAAAAGGGCTTGTCTAACAGAGCTGTGACATGACAGAGCCAGGTGAAACTTGAACCTCTGTCTCTGCCTCATGAGGCATCCCTATTCCTCAAGTAAATCTCATAGAACATTAAGCTTCCTTACCTCATGTAAAATCCCTTTAGACTGAATACTAAACAACAGGTCAACACAGGCTAAAATGAACATCTTCCATAGTTAACTGATATAGATGTGAGTTCTAGTCTATATATCCCCACAGGGTAAGTGGGAATCCCATTTTATAGATGAGAAAACAGGCTCATGAAATTGTGCCTTGCACAAGTCTTAAAGTTTAATTTGTTAGCCAGGCGTGGTGCCACATATGGGAGGCAGAGGCAGGCAGATCTCTGAATTCAAAGCCAGCCTGATCTACAGAGAAAGAGAGTTTTCCAGGACAGCCAGGGCTGCCCAGAGAAACCCTGTCTTGCAACCCTCATCCCCAAATAAAAGAAAGTTATTAAGTCGTAGAGGTAAGGTTTATTTAATCGGCTTAGGCTCCTTCCCGCAGAAGTTGGAGCTGACATGTTGGCAGCTCCAAGTTTCTTGCAACTGTAGGCTATCTGTGCTATTCACTAATGTGGGAATATCCATAGAACATTTGTAATAATTGCCAGTGGAAATTACAATATTACAGAAGATTAGTTAGAAGTAATAAACTATGTGGCAAGGGAAGATGGCTCGGTGGGTAGAGGTGCCTGCTATACAAGCTTGGACACCTGAGTTGGTCACTGGAACCCATGGAAGCACAGGCAAGAACTTACTCTACAAAGCTGTCCTCTGATCTCCACACAGTGCCGTGCTATGTGTGTGCCCCCATCCTGCATACACACCAAGCCAGAGTCATGAATTTCCTCCCTGTCTGTCAGGCCTTATCCAGACTTCCCTCCAGAGACAGAAGATGTGCACCGTGAGTCTACTCTGGCCACTTGAGCTCTCTTCCTTTTGCTGGTTCCTCGGGGTTACCACCTGGTACTGGGTAACAGCGTGCTATGCGCATGAGCCTTAGGGATGCTTCCATAGTTGCTTTTGCCTTTGTTCCTGAGAGCCTTTCCCTGGCCTTAAGGCTGAGTCATCGAGGGTGTGAGTAGTTCTGTTCTTAACAACATCCTCTGGTCTGGGATGCTCCCTCAAACATTTCTTCCTTTGGTTACAAACACTGTGGGGTTCTTTTTCTATTTGGAGGGCAGAGGGCAGAGTTGAATAGGTCAGCATCCTCTACTGGCAGAAGTCCTAGGATTCCTGGACCTGAAAATCCAAACACCCAAACGTCTTGCAGTAACGAAAACCCACAGCAGAGGGCAGTCTCCTACATGTGGCAAGGTGTCCTTGGCCCTGAGCTTATTTAATTGAAAAACCTACAGAAAAGTAATTAGCCTGGCTTCATAAGAGAGGCAAATCCCTTGCTGCCCCTCAGCCCATCTTTTGTTTAAAGAAGGCCATTTGTTCTTGAAGTGAAGATTCCCACCCCCCCTCCTTTCCATCTTGTCCCCTGCTACAACTGTTAGGTCTAATTTCTCTAGCACAAAGATAGAAAGGGGTTAATTTTAGAGAAGCAACCCCTAGTTGCTTTGTTCTATATGCAGAATAGGAAGGACATTGGCGCATGGCACCGCCAGTTCCAGTCTGTCAGATTTTTCTCGGTCCCTTCTTGAGAAGGCAAGCCTGGAAGAAGGGTATGAATCCCAAATGTGTGTTTTGCTCTCTCCTGCCATGCATTCTCCCAAGGCTGTTTCATGCACTCTTTAAATGAGCACAGATCACTTATTAAGCAGATCTGCTTGCCTTGCCACTCACACATGGGGAGATGGAGATCCTGAAACTGGTTTGCTGTGTGGTTCTCTGGGCTTTACGTTGCTCATGTGTTTTAAAACAGGGAGCATCTGATAAATTGCTCTTGAAACCCCTATTTCCTCTTCACTGGGGACAGAAGCTTGGAGGACAGATTTCCCAGGAAAATGGGTGTGTCTGGGGGTGGAGGTGCTGCTGTTGTTGACAGAGAGCTTTGTTACCCTTTTCTAGTGCCTCACCCCCAGTAGAGCCTATGCCTCTTCAGAAGGTTGAAGCTGGGTCAGCTTATCCATCAGTACTGTGCTAAGCCTGCTCCAATTTTAGCAGTAACCTGCTTCTGCTCCCTAGGAATGTTGCAATAGGAGCTACAGTCCTGGTTCTGAAGGCCTGGCCAGCTCCCATGTGCTTCTGCTCATCTCAGAATACAGAAAACAAACTCAGGAGTGGTCTACCTTGGTTTTTTGGAATGTGTCTCTTTGGAACCTGGGGCTTACCTATAAGGCCAGGCTACCTGGCAGTGAGCCCCAAGGATCTTCCTGACTCTGTCTCTGGGATCACATGTACGTGTTACACACTCAGATTTTGTATTTTATTTTATAGGCTTGGGGGGACCAAACTCTTGTCTTCAGGCTCGCACAGCAACCTTTGTAAGTAAGCATTCTGTCTACACTCCATCCCACAGTTGCCTGGCAACAGCCAGGTATGCCAACCTTGGTGGGCATTTTTACCAAATAGAAGTTTTAATTCTCTGAGGCATCAATCAACCAGCAGATTTATTCTAGCCAGTGTTTCACATTGGATCCTAGGTCGCTAGCCCAGCACCAGGTCCCAGGAGCTACTTGATGGAAGTTGGACAGATGCTGGAGTGAAAAGCCACAGTCTAAGTGCCTCTGAAGTCAATACAGGCACACCATGGTCACTTTCCTGGTTAACCTCTGAAGTCACCTGAGAGGAATGCTGCCATGGAGGAACTACTGCCTACATCAGGCTGGCCCCTAGACTGTAGAGATTATTGATTGGCATAGGAAGGACCGCTGTGGGCAGAACCATCCCTAGACAGGTGGCTGGGGCTGTACAGGAAAGAGAGCTAGGTACGAAGCAGCAAGGAATGTCTGTCCCTCAGTGGTGTCTGTCTCAAGCTGCTGCTTGAGTTTCTGTGCTGGCTTCTCTTAATGATGGGCTGGGACCTGTAAGGATGAGTCACATGCATCGTTCCTTGCCCTAAGTTGCTTTTCATCAGAATGGTTTTTGTTGTTGTTGTTGTTGTTGTTGTTTTGGTTTTTTGTTGTTGTTGTTGTTGTTTTGTCACAGCAACAGAAAAAAAAAAAGCAGAACACTCACCTTGCAGCTAGTTCACAGAGGTTATAAATGGCAGTGGGTGCAGAGTTAATGGGTTTTCTGGGTTCACAAATCATGTGACCAGAAGGCATCATTTAGAGAGAGAGAGAGAGCTAGCTAGCTGATGGTAGGAGTGAGAATTTTTTTTCTGCTGGTTGCTATATTAAGCTGTACCATATGAAATCGCTGTTTGCTAGGGAAGATCTGGGCTGGGAAACATAAATTTGGGAAGCACAGGCATATTGATGGTATTTAAATCTGTGAATGAGATCACTTAAGGAGAAAATGGAGGTAGGGCAGGGATTGAGAGCCTGCTGCTACAGCCCGAGGCTCTGCAGCCTTCAGAGGATTCTCAGAAGAGAAACCCCCCAAAGGAATTATAAACGAGAGAAACATGTCCGAGAAAAGCATCCACCCTAGTCATGAGCTCGACTGTACATAGGTGTACACATACTTGCACAAGCTAGAAGTCCTGCTCTCTGATTGCTTTCCCACGTAACCCTCCTCCCTGCTAGAGAAGCTCACTTGGGGAGGATGCAGATGCAGATGAAGGAGTACCAGGGGCTGCTGATCTGATGACTCAGTGTCTGCTAATGGTTTCTCCCTTTGGTTTCCCTCTATTCCTCCTAGCACACACCTGCTCTTAGTGAAATTGTCACATGCTATCTAGAAAATCTGTCTGAGTAAACTGTCTCCAGAATTTTTAAACCCACTGGGCTGTTCGTGATCAATTGTTTTGTGTGTCACCTTGGCTGTGCCACAAGGTGCACTGACAGTTGACCTTACAGAATTCTAGGTTTTCCTGTGATGGCATTCTAGGATGAGATGAACATGTAAGTCATTGGGCTTCAGTAAAGCAGATTGTTCTTCAAAATAGAGGCGAGTTTCACCCGGCGAGCAGGACTGACCCTCCCCATGGTGTGAGGGACTTAGCCAGCCTCCCCACTTCATGCTCAGCCCTGGCTCTTTTGGCCTGGTGGTCTTTCAATGGGGATAGTGCACCTACTGGGGTCTTTTGCACACTAGCATACACTGTGAGGTTTGGCTTTCTCAGCCTCTGTAGTTGTGGGAGCTGATTTCTTATCATTAGTCCCTATGCCTTCCTTCCTCTGTCTGCTGATCTACATCTGTCTTGTGTGTTTATCTCTTGTCGGGTTTGTTTTTCAAAGAGAACCCTGACTAACAGAATACTTTAGGGTCTCTTTGTTACACAGTCTTCTGAGGCATTGGCTCTGGTAGGATCTGACTGTTACGCTATTTATTCTGTTGAAACCTGCTCTGTTGAGTGGAGGCCTTGGTACTGTCACATCCTTTCTAGCACAGCCCTTCGTGTTCGGGTTGCTGCCCTTCTTAAATGTTTATAAGGCCTATGCTAACACTGTTTTGGACGGTCTACTTGGGTTCTGCCTAATCATAGTTATATGATTGACAGTCACCCTTTTCAAAATTTATTTTTCCTTTTTCAAGTATGCTTTGCAGGTTGTTGGGTTTTTGTTTGTTTGTTTGAAATTAGTGAACAGAAAGCAAGAGAGGATGAAGGAACAATGTTTCCTCTTTCTTTGCTTTACCATGTATAATTCAGTAGCTTTAAAAGGTGTCCCACAAACCTATTTTAAGAAATATTTACTGTTTGTTTTGAAAGACAGCTTCTCATGAATTAATTAATTTAAATAGCTCAGGAATCCCTGGAAGGTATAAAAATAAGTCTTTCTCAGGGTTGGAGTTTAGTCACAAGACCCCAGCCCAGCTGTGTTGTTTTGAAGGTGCTGACCGACAATACTGAAACAGTGAGATGGTGACAAGGGTCTGAGAGGTAAGGTGACAGCCGTTTGGACACAGATAAGGCATAGCATTGGCTAGCCTATAGTGCCAGGTGGGACTTCAGAGAAAGAGTAAGGATTGGAGGTGACATTGTTAGCTGAGGCCAAGGTTGACGCTCTACATCTTGGTCATATGGAAGGAGTTGACAACTGCTCACTGGCCAACATGCACAATGGCATCTGGATTTGTTCTCAGTACCAGAGCCTGAGGCTGGGGCTCAGTGACTAGGGATGAAGTGTCTTTGAAAGAGCAGAATGTGTTTTCCATGTCAGCCAACATTTAGACAGGGACATAATTTGCTAACGGGAACGTCACCAAACAGAAGATTATGCCTATGGATCCCCAAAGCAACAAATGACTTGGGAAATGGTTTGACCCATAATATGCAGTCCAGTTGATATCACCAAGCAATTTTGTCAACAGCTTGCTTCTCTACATAGATAAGTGTTGTATGAATAACAAAAAGAAAATGTACTTCAACTTTTTGGCATATGTTTTTAGATCAAATTGTATTAAGTTTATTATTTTCAATATAACTGATAATTGTTTCATTTTGTAGAAAAGCAAAGAAGATTGTCTGGCACCAAATGCTGGGCTACTTTTCTTTCTACATTATTCCTTGGAACATGTGGTGGTTTGAATAAGAAGGGTCCCCAGAGGCCACCAACCCCTGGTTCCAACTAATGTTTCAGTTACTTTTCTATTGCTGTGAAAAGATACCATGGCCAACACAACTTGTAAAAGAGGACATTTAACTGCCAGCTTGCTTATGGTTTCAGAAGGTGAGTCTATGGCTATTATGTCAGGGAGCATGGTGGCAGGCCATGGGTTGCTTCAGTCAACCTCAGGTAAATGAAGACTGGAATGTAGATGTGATCTGTTTCCATCTACCACTTTGCCACTGCCATGAGAAAAAAAAAAAAACAAAACATATCTGGCTGCTAGCTGTCTAGTCCCAGACATGGAAGGGATCAGGATAGATCCCAGTGTTCCAGGTCTGCCAACCTAGCTGCTAAAGAAAGCCCTGTAGACAGACTCAGAGCAATGACTCACAGATCTTATATCCAGTATTCTCATTGTAATAGGTAACTGATACACTCAGGCTTGGGGTAAAGTGTATATTCTAGTAGTTGAAATTTCCACAGGGAAAATATCTTTTTTTTCTTTTTAAATTTTTTATTTCCCAAATATGTTTGATACCTCAAAGGTATTGTAGCTTCAAGCTGACATGTCCACAGCAGTGCCAACCAGATTTTCAGCCCGTGGCAGGACATCGTTATTTAAAGTCTGTAGGGAAATAAAACCTGTGTACTCATTTGAAGCTGCTTGTAAGTGTCATGAACAATCATCTGTGAAAATAAGGAAGGAGATTGTATTTCTCTGCAGAATTCCACTGATAACTGCTCAGGACAGTAAGAGTCTAGGTCCTCACATTGCTGCCAAGCAAAATTTCTTGGATGCACTCAGAATCTCTCTGCTACTGATGCAGACTCGCAATGTACTCTATTGCTAAGGGCACAGGATTGTGAGAAGGAATAAGTCACCTTTGCTTTGAGTGTTATAAAGGCTTGTTTATGAGATGCTTCAGTGCTGGGAACATTGAGAGGGAAACTGCTGGAATCCCCTGGGTCTGCCATCTTCTGGATGCATGATCCCATAGCTATGCAAACACTTCATTTTCTACTTAATGTCTGTCTGATGTGTGGCCATCTTCCATTTGATTATGATTCCTCCATCGGCAGCAAATGGGACTCTTTCTTGTACTTGTGAAGCATTTAGAATATACTTGAAACTCTCAGGAGGGAGAGAGGAAAGTAAAGAAAAAGGTCATTAAATATTGACACGTTGCTGCTTTGTCTTGCATGTATGCGTGTACTTTGAAGACTGTCAAGAGAAAGAGGTGTGTGTAATGCTAGACCTCTTATATAATCTCTTCAATCTTGTTTTTCCATAAGAAGCAATATGGGCAGCCCCTGTTTCATAGTATTGGAATGAGGATTGTTTAATCAGCCCCAAGGGATTTAGTATAATAGCTGGAGTAGTATATACAGAGCTGACACTAAATTGTTGGTGGTTATGCTGATGCCAATGGAATATATAGCTTTATAGTATATATTATACTTAAAGACACACACTCCTCCCAAAAAGAATCCACGTGGAAATACTTAGAAACAACACCTTGAGAAAACCAGTCCCTACAGGAATCATGGTGAGGGCTCAGCTGCCTGGAGCATCTGACTGCATTCAGGATGGGCTGAGAGGGCCACAGAAGCACAGGTTGGGCAGAGAAGGACCTAAGGTGGGTGGCAATTGAAGGACGGTCAGACCTAGCTTTGGTGGTACAGACTCTAGGTCTTTATGGGATTCTGGGAAGATTCGGGGAAGATTCGGGTCTACCAGGAGGGGACCTGGAAGAGCTTGGTAAGGAAAGTGCACCTCACCTTGGGTGTAGTCAAGGAAAGCCTGGTCTTGCTTCTTGAACACTGTGTGATTTTACTCCCAGGTCTGGATAGATAGAATGCGGCTCAAAAACACCAGTGCTCGTTTCTTTTGTTTCGCCCTTCCTCTTCCTTTTCCTATAGCTTCCATTCCTTTCAATCAATCCGTAAAACATCCTGACTGAGTTTAGAGAGATCTGAGGTCTAGGTTCAGACAGTGCTGCTGCTTGCTTCTTTGTTTGTTTGTCTGCTTATTTATTCAAAAGCATACACTTGCTTTTTTTTTTTAACTTTTTTTTTTCATCTATGAAATGGAAAAATAATTCCTAGTTGAGGAAGTTCTTAGGGAGGCAACAGAAAGTAATATTAAATCAGGGCTGGGTTCTGAGTTGTTAGGAACAATTATCCCTCCTTTTTTATTCCTTCCACGCATCTAGGTAAAGAGGAGCCTTTTCATCCTACAAGAGGCCCCTTTAACAACCAGTTTAGACCCAAAAATTCTAAGTGGTCTCACCTTCCTCTGGAAGACAGCACCTTTTCTCTTTAGCTGTGTAGGTTTCCTGTGGGATCTGACTTGGTACTCACATAGGCTACATGGAGAAATACCAAAAAGTCCTTTAAACGTTTCTAAATATGTCCTTCTTAGAGAATCCTGTGATCAGCCAAAGAACTATTGATCAATCCCCACCTCTTTCTTCTCTCTATCTTTCTCTTCCCTTCCCCCATGTGTGTGTGTGTGTGTGTGTGTGTGTGTGTGTGTGTGTGCGTGTGTGTGTAATGTACTACAAATGACAGGACTGCTTAACAAAAAAACAACAATTGAACATTGACCACTCAGTTCTTTAGCCCATGCTTTTTAAAACTCACAGGTAGCAGGTCTTAGCTGTTTTATGAGCTTCCCCACAGCAATTCTACAGTACTAGGGATTGGGCCAGGTACTGGGAGCATGTTTGGGATTAAGATGTATTCTTCCTCTCAGGACGGTTGTGATAGGCTCCTGTCTGCAAACGTAACAGAGTATCATGCGTAGTGTCAGGGACTGGTTCTTGCCAGAGTGATGAGTCTCAATTTGGGTCAGTCATTGGCTGACCATTTCCTGAGCCTCTGTTCCGACTTTGTCTATGCATATCTTGTAGACAGGACACATTTTGGGTTGAAGGTTTTGTAGGTGGGTTGGAGTCCTTATCCCTCCAGTGGGAGTCCTGCCTGGCTACAAGAAGTGGCCACATCAGGATCCATATCCCCGACTACTAGGAGTCTCAGCTAGAGTCGTCCCCATATACTCTATGGGGCCTCTCCCACATCCCAGGTCTCTGTCATGTCCTAGAGATGCCCCCCAACCCCCACAGGCCAATCATCCTTCTCTTTCCCATGCTCTCTCAACATATGCTCTTCTGCCCCTGTCTTGCTCCCCTAGCCATCCCCTCTTCCACCCAGTTCCCACCTTCTATCAACCACCAATATCTCTTTTGTTTCCCCTTCTGAGAAAGATTCAACCATCCTTCCTGGGCCCTGGGCCCTCCTTGTTCCTTGGCTTCTCTGGTTCTGTTGATTATAGCATGGTTTTCCTGCACTTTATGGCTAATGTCCACTTATAAGTGAGGACATATCATGCATGTATTTTTGGGTCTGTGTTACCTCACTCAGCATGATATTTTCTAGTTTCTTCCATTTGCCTGCAAAATTCATGATGCCCTTGTTAATAATGGCTGAGTAGTATTCCGTTGTGTAAATAAACCACATTTTCTTTTTCCATTCTTCAGTTGAGGGACATCTAGGTTGCTTCCAGTTTCTAGCTATTACAAATAAAGCTGCTATGAATATAGTTGAGCAAGTGTCCTTGTGGGATGGTGGAACATCTTTTGAGTATATACCCAGGAGTGGCATAGCTGGGTCTTAAGGTAGAACTATTCTCAGTCTTCTGAAAAACTGCCAAATTGATTTCCACAGTGGTTGCACAAGTTTGCACTCCCACCAGCAGAAAAAGGAGTGTTGCCCTATTCTGTTATGCTTGCAGGTAGGAACCTGGCATAATCGCCCTCTGAGAGGCTTGATGCAGCAGCCAATAGAAAGAGATGTAGAGACTCACACCCAAGCATTAGATGGAGCTTTGAGAGTCTTACAGAAGAGTTGGGAGAAAGATTGAGGGATCCAAAGAGGACAGGGACTTCACACCAAGAGAGTCAACTAACCTGGACCCTTAGGGGCTCCCAGAGACTGAATGGCCAACCAAAGAGTGAGCATGGGCTGGACTGCATATAGCTCCCCTGCACATATGTAGCAGATGAGCAGCTTGGTCTTCATGCAAATTCCCCAACAACTGGAGCAGGGGCTGTTCCTGAGCCTGCGGCCTGCCTGCCTATGAATCCCAAACCCTAAATGAACTGTCTTGTCTGGCCTCAGTGGGAGAGATGTGCCTAGTGCCTTAGTGACTTGATGTGTGGGGGGTGGGCGGTGGGGGGTTGTTTAGTGGGAGAGTAACACCCAGAGGAGTGCTTCCCCTTCTCAAAAGAGAAGGGGAAGGTGGAATGGGGGAAGGACTTGTGTAAGAGGTCCTGGGAGGAGAGAGAGAGCTAATATTGAGTTGTAAAGTGAATGAATAGTAAGTAAATATGTATTCTTCCCTTTTAGGGGCTCACATTCATAGGCCCTTCAGGGTTTATTAATGCTTTTGCTGTAGAGTGTTAGGCAGCAGAAGCCTTGGAAGAGAACCTCTGATTACCTTCTTTAGTAGTTACTTCTCTTGTTGGTGTCAGAAAATATATGACAAAGTATAAGGAAGGAAAAGGTCACTTTGGCTCACAGTCTGAAGGCACAGTTCACCGTGGCTAGGGCATTATGACAACTGGGGCATGAGATTGCTGGTGGCATTGCACCCAAAGTCAAGGAGGTCAATGCTACTTTCAGAGTGCTTTCTCCTAATCCAGCCCAGGGCCTGGCCCTAGGTTTGGTGCCACTGACACAATTAGTTGATCCAATGTAGAAACTCCCTCGCAGGCACACCCTGAGATTTATCTCCAAGGTGGTTCTGACGATCAATATTAATCACCGTACTTTCCTAGTTCATTCTAGAAATGAATCTTTATTTCATTTATCTGGGATTTCACAAAGCAACATTTATCCCTATGGATCTCAAATGATAGATTTATTCTTTTTACGTTGGTTAAAAAAAAAAAAGAGAGAGTTATTTGTAGTCATTTCATGGTTGTATGAATGTTCAAAATGTTTAATAAATGCTGGCACAGATGCCCAGTGCTGACAGCCTGGGTTGACAATAGCCCTGAGAGTGAGTCTTGGAGGACCCCTTCTGACCCAAAGTTAAACCTGTTGTGTGGTGAGGCTATCTTACAGGAAGTATAAATGGGTGACTGTTGGCCACCAAATCCTATCACTGTGTTGCAACAGGTATAGATGTTAATGCTGAGCAACAAAAAGCCATCCTCGCAGGTCAAGCATGGTGACCCTCCTTCCTCACACATGGGGAAGTTTCCCAGGTTCCTAAATGCTAAGTCCTGTGTTAAACCTCTCTTGCCTTTGGGTGGCTTGCCATTTCACCCTGAAGCCAGGTTTTCTTATTGAGTAACACTCAAATTCATTACACCTGCCTTGGTAATGGATGTGTCCAGTTATTGAGGGCAAACATCACAGGCAATGAACAAGAATTCAATATGTTCTGAAGCCAGTGATTCTCCCATTGTAAAACAGTTCTGCTCATCTTCTTATTTCTTTGGGAATTTCATACATGAGGACTATGTTTACATCATTTCAACTGCTCCTTCTCCCTACTCTAACACCTTCCAACTCCCTTCTTATTTTTCTCAAATTTGTGATTTATTACTGTTACATAGATAGATAGATAGATAGATAGATAGATAGGTAGATAGATAGATTTATATACATGCACATACAACCTGATAAGACCATTAGTGTTGTTATATGTACATATATTTAAAGCTGACTACTTAGGATTGAATAATCTATCAGGGAGCTCACCCTTAAAGAAGATTGATTCTCCCTCTCTGGGCAGCCATTGAATGTCTGTATCTCGTTATCTAGGGGGAGAGACTTGTGAGATTTTCCCCATCAATGTTACCATGTCAACTGGTGTCATTGTGCTAGCCTCATTTAGGTGACCATGTTGTCAAGCTTCTAAAGAAGATACTATTTTGCAGCAAACATTGTGGTACTCTAGCTCTTAATAATCTTTCCTCACTCTCTTTTACAATGTTTCCTGAGCCTTGGAGGAGTAGCATTGTAATGCATATCAATTGGAGTTGTTGGACATCCCACAGTAATATATTCTTTGCATTTTGAGTAGTTGTGAGTCTCTGTAGCAGTCACCATTTGCACAAAGGAGAAGTATTTATTTAGAATGCAATTAGCAATTAAACTGTTTTAGGAAATAGTAGTAAGTTCTCCTCTAAGGTCCATGACTTTACCAGCCATGGATAGTTTGGATGTTAAAGTTTACAGTCCCAAGTATGGTTTCCTTCCTATGTAATAGACTCTAAGTCCAATTAGACAGTTGTCCCCAAGATATAAGTGCCACCATTGCACCCTTAGAGGAAATTGTACCATGTTGGTCTTTGCTATGGTTTTGGGCATGATCAGCATAGGACTATGGATTCCAAGGATAGGACCTTAGAAGCTTGCATAGTACCTTCTGATACTATGAGAGCTAGTCCTCTTGCTTCCACATCAATTTTTTAAAGATTTTTTTTTTAAAAAAAATTATGTATATGTCTGTGCATGCATGCTATGCATTAATGGGTGCCTGTAGATGGCAGAAGATGATGTCAGATCTCCTGAAATTACATGTCTTTGTGAGCCTCTTCTTCACATGGGTGCTGGGGACTGAACTTGAGTCCTCTAGAAAAACAATAAAGGCTTGTAATCTCTTAGCCATCTCTCCACCTTTGTTCTACATAAGTTTGGATGGTTGTCTTTCTACATGTGGCCCTACTCTGCTTCAAACCCTTATGGTGTAGTCTGCTCTCTGGGGATCTACACCCAGCATCTGAGCTTAGTGTTGTAATGTCAGTAGTCTTTGTCCAGAGTAACATTTTGTGGTGACATACATGGCTTGGACAGCACTTTCTGAAGTAACTGACATTCCTCTTTTACAAATTGCTACCTTTGGAGATTGGTTTTCTTTGGCAGTCCCAGTCTCTGTCCTGAGAATCTTGGCAGCATCTGTTTAGCTTTTGTGTGTTTGATGTTATACTTCAGTGGTTCTCAGACTGTAGGTTGTGACCCCTTTGGCAAAGCTCTATGTCCAAAAACATTTACATTACGAATCATAACAGTAGCAAAATTACACTTATGAGGTAGCAATGAAATAATTGTGAAATAACTACAACATGAGGAACTGTATTAAGGAGTCACAGCATTAGGAAGGTTGAGAACCACTGTTTTTGGTTTGATATCCATTTTTATTTCCAACTTGGTGGGAATGTTCTATCTGGTGCCTTCTGTGTGTACAAAGACTACTGTAAATCTATATGTGTATTTGATTTCTGTTCATTGGCATATTCTAATAGGCTCTTTAGGACTTCAGAATGCGTGCTGTTGAATCTAGTTGATAATCACTAACATCCCAAATAAGAACATGAAAAGGGATACTTATCCTGATCATAACCCAGAAACATGAGTTAGCATTTGAAAGAATAATGTGTATGAGATGATAGAACTTCACATCAGACAGTTTAGCAAATACTCCTGAAGCTGTAAGTCAGTCTTCACTATCCCTAGATTTACGTGAAAAGACTTAACTTGCCAACTGTCTTCCCAAAGAGAAATCTGTGTTTCTAGAGAGGACTTAGAAACGTCAGGAAGGCATTTCTATATTGGCTTGTACTATTGAAACTTTGCCCAGGATTAAGTTTTTAAATTTTATTTTATGGGTACAGATATTTTGCCTGAATGCAAGTCTATGTACCCTATGTGTGCTTGGTGCTCATGGGGGCCAGAGGAGGAGGGAACTTGAGTTAAAGATCCATCATGTGGATGCTGGCAATCACACCTGAGTCTTCTGGAAGAACAGAAAATGCTCTTAAACACTGAACTATCTTGCCAGTCCAAACTTTTAAAAATATTACATTTTAATTAATTCTTTGAGAATGTCATACATTTATACAATGCCCTTTGATCATATCACCCCAGATCTACTCCTCACCCCTACCCTTTCTAAAATTCATGCAATTTTAAAAAATTAAATTTATAACTTAGTATGATTATTAGTTTTTTGTCAGCTTGCCATAGACTAGGGTGATCAGGGAAGAGGAAACATCAATTCAGAAAATGCCTATTCCATATTGGCCATTGGGAGCATCCATGTAAACATTTTCTTGATTAATGATTAATGTGAGATGACAAAGCCTACTGTGAGCAATGTCATTCTTGAGCAAGGCAGTCCTGGGAGGTATAGAAAGGTTAGCCAAACATTAGCCTGAAAAGCAAGCCAGTAAACAGCACTTGTGCTCAGCCTCTGCATCATTTCCCACCTTGAATACCTACCCTGACTTTCCTCCATGATGAACTCTAATTTGTAAAGTCAAATAAACCCTTTCATCCCCAAGTTGCTTGTGGTCATGGTGTTCACCATGGAAATAAAAGCAGACTAGAGCATTTGTCTACTCCAGTTTGTATGGCTCTTATACTCATGGGTGTTGGATCATCCACAGTAGCATGGTTGATAACTTACTAGGGGTCATATTCTTTAAGAAAACTGGCTCTCCCTCTTCCAGAAGCCATCAGTTGTCAATAAATTCTTACCTAGGGGTCAGGGCTTGTGAGCCCTTACCAAGCTCCATGCTGGGAAGGTTGATTGATTGGTTTGATCTTGTATAGTCCTGTGAAGGCATCCATAGCCAAGGTGAGCTCATGAGTACCCTCCATGCCAGGAAGGTTGATTGGTTTGATCTTGTATAGTCCTGTGAAGGCATCTACAGCCATGGTGAGCTCATGAGCGCAGTGGTCCTGTCTTGTGCAGAAGACACTGTTTCATTCTTGTTTCCCTGACCTCCAATTCTTACAACCTTTCTGCCCCTCTAATGGTCCCCAAGCCTTGGGATGAAGGCATGCAATATAGATGTACTTTTGTGGCTGACCATGTGAGTTTCCATGTTAACTGTCATCCATGACACAAAGAGCATTCTCTAATGAGATCTGAGAACCACACTATTCTATGGGTAGAGAAATACATACTTAAAGGGATGGTTGGTGCTATGTCCATTTAGCAAAATAATAGTAGTAGGTTCAATATTGGGGCTTATAAAACTGTGGTTTCTTTGTCGGATTTACAGTATCATTCTTTCCCATGGATGTGGCCTTAAATCTAGTCAGAAACAAGGGACAAGTTTTAAGTAGATAATTCTTTAGTCACAAATCAGCACCCTATGTAAGCTATCACTGAGCAAAATAGAGAACAGTCCCTGTGATGCTTACTGTGGCTTACCTGTTTTTCTTGAAGAACCAGAAGGACCTGTATTTCTCCTTTTCTCTCCGTTTTATGGTCTCTGTGTCACTGTTTGCTTTCTGTTTCAAAACTCTCTTTTGAAAACCCCCTACCCCATGAGGATGAATGTGAGGACAGCAGGTACAGGCAACCAGAGGCTTTGTGCAAGGGCAATGATTCTGGATGGAGAAGAAGGAAGGACTGAATGAGAGGATGGGAAAGGAAGTTGGAAATGGACTGGCTGGCGCTCTGGAGACTGCTCCAAGTACAGTGTACAAGGAGCCCAATGCACACTTCTATATTGTGATGAAATGTGGTTTACAAACCAGAAATAGTAGAAATGGCACTCACTCATATTGGTGGGACTCCCTACTGTTTAACATGCTCAATGCTTTGATTCAATTGCCCCATGGCTTCAGGAGGCTGAAATTTATGATCTTTATTTTCTTGTGGGAGAAACTCAAACAAACAATTGTTAAGTTGTAAAAGGGAGATTGCTAATCCAAATATCTGGCATCCACAATATTCCTGCATCTAAATTATCTTCAGCACCAGCATGATGCTACAGATGGAAAGTTCCAGCACCTGACTTCTTGATGAATCAAAATGTGGCCACATTGACAGTATTGTAGAAAGTGACTTTTAATCTATGTATATGAGGTGTGAGAATTATACCTAATGATTTCATATTTTGAAGTTATAATCACCCAAATTTCTTATTATTTATATGTTGTGGGAAATATTAAAAAAAGAACCACCAAGTTCCTGAGCTCTATCCAACTACTCTGGTCAGCCACCGCAATACCCAGCAACTTGGTAGAAACAAAATTCTAGAAACTTATAATTAACAAGTCAGATTTATGTATCAATAAATTCTCAATTCACAAGATGTCCAAATAATAATTTCAGAGCCAATTGATAATGATATAAGCTGCCCACCTAGATCAGACAAGTTATCCCAATTATTCTACCCCTATATGATATTCATAAACTACCTGTGGCTGTTTAAAACCACGAAGGATCAGAATCATCTTCTTGTCTATCCTCCTCCATCTTGGCTTCTCCTCCTCCCTCCTCTGAGTCACTCTCTGTCCTTGCAACTCTTCGTGCTGTCTTCCTTTTCCCTGGCCAATCACAGGCCTCCTGCTGTACTAATATTTTAATGTATTTGGATAGGGAAAATACTGCCACAAAATACCACCCCACCCCACCCCCAAGCACTGGGATTACAATAATACTGCCATGCCTGTTTTTTAAATGTGGGTTTGGGGATAGACTTCAGGTTCTCATGTTGGAAGGAAAGCACTTCCCTCCCTGAGGGGGCAGAGGCAGGTAGATCTCCATGAGTTTGAGGCCAACAAGATCTACATAGTCAGAGATCCTCTTTCTAAAACAACAACAACAAAGTTGTTTTTCTTTGTGCCTGGAAATCTGCAAAGAACATTGTTCCAGGGAGAGTTTCTATTACTGTGAAGATGCACCATAACCAAGGCAACTCTTAAAAGGGACAACATTTATTGGGGCTGGCTTACAGGTTCAGAGATTCAGTCTATTATCATCAAGGCAGGAAGTGTAGCAGTATCCAGGCAGGCAGAGTACTGAAGAGCTGGGAGTTCTACATCTTGTTCTGAAGGCAAATAGGAGAAGACTGGCTTCGGGGAGTTAGGAGGAGAGTCTCAAAGCCCATGCCCACAGTGACACACTTTTTCCAACAAGGTCACACTGCCTAATAGTACCACTCCCTGGGCCAAGCATATTCAAACTACCACAAACAGTTTTAAAAGAATTGATTGAGTTGGTTGAATCCTGAGACAGAGTAGTACTTGTATTACCATCATTGGCTGGAAAGTTCTTAATCAGCTGGGATTAAGATCCTAAATTTGTGCGAGTTGGGAGATGGCTCAGTGGATAGAATGCTTAGTGAATTAGCATGAGGACTTAAACTTGAATCTCCAGATAGAACCTACATAAAAAGCCAGGGATGCACACAATACCTATAACTCCAACACAGGGGCAGAAGAGGCAGAGACAGGAAGATCCCTGGTGTTTGCTGACTATCAATCAGCCTAGCTCCAGATTCAATGAGAGCCCCACCACCACCACACACACACAGAAAAAGAGAGATCCCTTTTCAGAGTGTAGTCCTTCCAAGATATGTGCTATTATTCTTCTGATTTAGTGTTTGTGGTGAGATGCAACTAGAAGGCAAGCCACTAGATCAGTCCAATCTCTTGTTTGTATAGTTAAAGAAGAACAGACACCACCTCCTAAAATTCCCTGGACCAATAAATCATGCACTAAAGAAGGCCTCCAACAGAGCGAGACAGCATATGGCAGAAACCCATCCTCAAACGCTGTATGGGTTTGTCCTCCCTCTGTTGTTTTCTTTGTCCCTCCTTCCTCCTTTATCATTCTTTTCCTCCTTCCCTCTCCTCCCTTACTCTCATACTTCCTCCCAGTCTGTCTTTTCCTTTTCCTTTGTTGCATCAGAAATTGAACCAGTAGAAAGAAGGTATTTTGGAACACCACGTGGGAGAATACAGTTAAATTGTAGGAGGTGAACCATTAGGAGGAACAGCTATGTGGAGAACAGGATCTTCTATTTGAGAATCCATATGCTGCAGCTCTGTGACCATGCTGAAGCCCCAAAGCTCCAGATGAACTCAATTCATCTGTTAGAATTTCAGATAGTGTAGAGGGCCACTGTAGCACAGCTTCTACCCCACTGATGGTCCAGGGTACGGTTCCAGTTAGGGAGAACATAAAACATTTTCCTTCCCAGCAGTGCCCTAGTGGTGGTAGGTTTTATTTTTACTTTTCTCTTTTATACTTTGTTGACAATTCTGCTCATGCTTTAAAATGCTCTGGGTCCAGAGTGAGGCCTTCATGGTGCTGATTTTGATTGCTCCCACATACTGTATTTATTTGCTATTTAAATCATCTTTGTCTGCAGCATCTGACCCCTGCTGTTGTTAATGAAGGAAAAGGGAAGGGGAGGCAGGTCCCCTCAGAGCAGCCTATTGTGTGTAAGCATCCCATGGGATAGGGAGAGAATATGAAATTCTGCATGACCATGAGCTGGTTGGCTATTGTTGGAGAGAGGCTTTGTCTGAGTTGGTGTCTCTCCCTGGTCCTAGGACTGACTGATGGATAGATGAGCCTTCAGGACTGTTTTAATCATGTGAAATACACAACATCATTGTTTCCCTCCCCATTGGCCTTCCATTCAATTGTTCCTATACTCTTCTTGGACTCTTGCTTCTTTTGTCAGTCCTCAGGGTAACATCAGGTGCTGAGTGACCAAGGGCTGCCTGTTTTCCATGAGTATGAAGATCTGGAGTTGGGAATCTCTTTCTCTCTCTCCCCCTACTCCCAACTCCTGCAGAAGAGTAAAATCGGGTGCTTGGACAAACTAATCTTAAGTAATGGCAGATGTGAGCAGAGCTGGCAGATTAACCCCTCATGGTCACCTTATTTTTTGTATTAACCTCAAGTTCCCTGGATGCCAAGCTCTTCTCCATCACTCTATCCACCCGACTTTATGTTCTTTCTTTCTCACTTACAAAAACAAAACCAGAAAAAAAAATAACAAAAAATAAAAACTGAAAATTGGCAAGATAAAAACCAAACAAACAAACAAAAAAAACAATGACAAAAAAAATGCACACACATAAAAGCATAGAATCTATTCTGTGTTGGTTACCTACTCTTGGGCATAGTACCTGTCCTGAAGTGTGGTTGACATCCCCAGATGTTTCCCTTCCACAGCAGGTATCAATTACAAATAGCTTCTGGGAGAGGGGTGAGACTGAATCTGCTCATCTTCTCAGTGCTGGGATTTTATCTGGTTTGAACCTGTGCAGGTCTTGTCACAATCTCTGTGAGTTCACACTCGTATCTATTTTGTTATGTCTGGAAGATGCAAGTGCTTTGCCCAGAGCCATCTCCCTAGAGCCTCATTATAGGTTTTTGTTTCTTTTACAGAACTTCTATTTCACATGCTTCAATGAGTGATTTTTGTTTTTCTTCTACAATGTTTGATAGATCACCTTATGTTTAATTCAACATTAGGACTCAATAATCCTACAATAAACTATATTGCTTGGCATTAGGTTACCAAAAAATTGTAGTGCTATGACTAACCACTACGGCAAGGTTGGGCCTCCTTTTAGACAATGAGCATATGGCACTGATGTAGCAGGGGCATCTATCTATGTGGTTTTCTGAGACTCATTGTGTTCTAGCAGTGGTTCTCAACCTGGGGGTCACGGCCCCTTTTGGGCCCCATATCTAATATGGGGGTTGCATATCAGATAGCCTACATATCTGATAATTATATTATAATTCAGAACAGTAGCAAAATTATTGTCATGAGTAGCAATGAAATAATTCTATGGTTGGGGGTTTTCAGGACACAGGATCTGTACTGAAGGGTCAGAGCATTAGGAAGATTGAGAATGTGTGACTGTTGAGGGCATGCAGCTATAAGAGTTTATAATGTTCCTAGAACCCCAATCATAGCTCCTTGTTACACATCTGGACCTTTCTCATTTCAGAAGCAACTTAGTTCTCAAGATGTTTTCTAACCCCAAACATAAACAAGGTTGTCTGGTAATATAGCACCTATACAATATCTTAGTTTTCAGAAGAGCTAGGTACGCAGCTGAAGTCAGCAGGATAAAATGTTAGAATTTTCACTTTGAACTGGTTAGAAAGTACAGAAAAATATACAAAAGACCAAACAAATATATATATAAAAAAACAACTTAGTTTGCATTTCCCTGATGTTAGGGGTGCTGAACTCTTTTTTCTGCGTTTATCAGATATTTGTGCTTCATCTTTTGAGAAGTGTGTGTTTGTTTTGTTTGCCCACTTATTGATTGTGTACTTCAAATATTACTCCCCTATCAGCTGTGCACATCTGCAAAGCTCTCTGTTCCTGTAGGTTCTCTTCATTTGACTGTTTCCTTTGCTGTCAGAAGACTTTAAATCCAGTAAGATCCCATCTATCACTTGATTGCTTTATTTCCTGAGCAACTGGAGATTTTTTAAAGAAAGTCCTTGCCAATATTTATATGTTCTATATATGTTTTCCTCTAACAGTTTGAGGTCTAACATTAAGGCTGTTGGTCCATTTGTTTAAATTTTGCTCAGAGTCGGGGAGAAGGATCTAGTTTCATTCTCTACATTTGGATATCTGTGTTTTTTTTTTTTTCAGCATAATTTGTTGAAGAAGCTGCCATCTCTCTGTCTATGCATCTATCTATCTGTCTATATATCCATATATCCATCCATCACTTCTATCTGTCTGTCTGTGTTAAAGATCAAATACCAATAGCTTCAAGGGTTTATATCTGAGTCCTCTGTTCTATAGTGGTATGCATCCGTTTTTATTCCAGTGTCATGCTGAATTTGTTACTATGGCTCTGTAATATAACCTGAGATGAAGTACCATTTTTTTTCCAGGATTTTTGGCATATTTTGAGTGGGTTATTCATTGAAACTCAGGAATGTGTCTCAAAAGCTGATTCTTCTTATAAAGAGAAATTTATATCCATTTTCATAGGTAAACAGTATGTGCAGATATCAGCCTTTATGTCTGTGATTTCCCTATCTGCTTAGGAGAGGACTTTTCATAGGAAAAGAGACACTGGAGAAGTGGTTCAGACAGATAGCCCAGATGGGTGGGTTTTAATGACCATCATCCAGGAGACTTTATCTATAAAACAGGAATTCTTTATCTATGCATTTCTTCCTACTTTGTCATAAGTTATGTTGTCACTCCATTGTCTTGCCCATCTTTCTTTATGTACATATTCATAGAATTTAAATTCTAATGGTTTAGCCCTTCTTTGAGTGTCCCATGCCCATCTCTGTGTATGACTCCTGTGTTTCCTGCATTAATAGTTGTAGTTTCTCCAAAGGATAATGTATCTATTGACAGTTTATTTTCTATCCAAACAGATATATGAGATCTTCTTAAGGGAAAAATTATATTGAAAATTTCTCCAAGCTGTAAATCTAAATGAAGCAGAATCCAACAGAGCCCTCGTCTGGTGAGGGTTTGCTCTCTGCTTCAGTGGGGATTCTGCCTTCCTGCAGATTACATGGCAGAAAGGGCAGCCAGTCTCCCTTCAGTACTCATTTTTCTATAAAAGCAATTGTCCCATTTGTGAGGGAAGAGTCCTCATGACTTGGTCACATCTTCATAGACCTTACCTCTTAGGACTTTCACATTGTGTTTAACATGTTTTTTTGAGAGGATCAATTCTTAGAATTTGATAGCTCCCAAACTTAAGTTGGTAGAAGACTTTTGGGGGCACACAATGAAGGTGCAGGTTTCTAGGGGCTTTGCATGTAACACCTGGCTTAGCTTCTCTGAGTCAATCATATCCCCTGAGTTATAAGTGGTAGACCCCTTCTACCACTTCCTCTCACTTGTGGGTTTTTTTTTCTTCCTTCTCTCCCTTCCCTTTCTTCCTTTCTGTTTTTTTGTTTGTTTGTTTTTGGTTTGGTTTGTTTGAGATAGGGTCTCATGTGACCCTGGGTAGCTTTGATCTTGCTGTGTAGCTGAGGCTAACCTTAAATTCCTGACCCTTTTGCTTCTATCTCCAAGTGCTAAGATAACAGGCATGCAAATTCAAATCCGGCTTCCCTGAACCAAGGTATAAATAAGTATAGATAGGTGTATGGCTAGAGCTGTAGATGTGAGCATAGGCAAGGGCTTTCTGTAAAGGACTCCAGTTGTTCAATAACTAATGCCAACAGCTGGCAAATGGGTTTTTATGACATTAAAAGTGTTCCAAACAGCAGCGGGAACAGTCAAGTGAAGGGAAAACCCACAGAATGAGAGAACATTTCTGCTTACTATGTTAGACTTTTTTCTTTACTGTCTTGGGAATATTGGTTAGTTTGTTTGTTTCTAGGAAACATTTGCCAGTAATCTAACCAATTTCCCTTTATCCTTCTTTTGCATACTGTAGGGCATAGTTTACTTCCAAGTAGGTCCTATCCTCTCCACTCCCAAAGCTATGTCTCTATGAGTTCCCCATTGTCAAGGAGCAGTTAGCAAGTTATATTAACCCATGGATATAGACTAGTTTATAACCCATACCAGATTTATGTTACTGTTTTCTTGTTGTTGTACATGTGTGTACACAGATACCAGAGGTCTGCCTTGGGTATATTTCCTCGGGATGCTACATACCTTATTGCTTGAGACAGAGTCTCTCACTTTTATTTGGAACTAACTCACCAGTTTGGCTCTGTTGGTTGACCAGTAGTCCCAGGGATCTTCTGTCTCTCCCTCCTCATCACTATGATTATAAGCTCAAGGTACCACATCCATCTTTTCACTTGGGTTCTGGGATCAAATTTGTGTCCTCGTGTTTGCATGGCAAGCACTTTACTGACTGCGCTACCTCTCTGGCCTCAACACAACATTTAAAAATGATTATTCTAATTAATATGTCATCATGTACACTGCATGCCGGGCCTTGAGACAGTAAAAATAGAATTTCAAATCTGTCCTTCTTCTTTACTAGTCCTGTCGATTCTGGTAAGTCCAGGCCCTCTAGGTCTCACTTTTCTCATTTATAAAACGAGTCTAGTATGGGACCTCCCCTATTAAGCAAATGTTAGGATTCAATGAGATGCTGTGTATAGTGTGCTCAGCACAGCAGCGGGCTAATAAGCTGAATGAAGTAACTAATGATTATAAACAAGAATGTGTGCCTCCGCTCAGTCTGTAGGATACTTTGCTTCATGTTCAATTTTGGTTCTAAAGGACTTTCTTGCTTCTTGGTGGAAGTACCTTGTAAGCAGATAACCCAAGGCTATGCTTATAACCCATGGCTCAGGTAACTCATTATCAGAGTTGTGTGCAGTGTGCATACAAGTGACATTTTGTACTAATTCAGACTTCTAGAAAAATCCTCCACCAGTGAAGCCTAATTTAGAGCTCTAGAAGTGCTATGGAAGAGACATGAAAACTGCACCAGAACTGTCCATTTCTTCCTTTCTTTCATTGACATTCTTAGCCCATTGAGACCTGAAAGTCACTTCATGTCACAGAATTCTCTAGACCTTGCTGGCCAGTCTCTACCATATCCTGTTGCCAAGACTCCCTGGAGGGGCTATTACTCCCTTGCCCTGAGTTCTCCATATGGTATTCACTCTGCTCCAAGTCTGTCTTCATTGATGTTATCCAGGTTATACCTGGGTTTGGTTCCAGGCTTGGCTCACTTAGATCACTTGTCTATGATGGTCTTCTTGAAAGATGTCACTCTTCTGAGTTCCCTCAGCATCCAGGGAAGGCTACCCTGAGCTCTTTAATTCTTTGATGATGTAACCATGGAAAACTACTCTGCCTTCCTGACTGTCAAATATGTGGTTGACAAGTTGATCTTCCTCAGAGGATATAGGACTTCTAGAATTTATTGGCATCCTGGTGCTTTGTAGGATGGAGGGATGAGAGGAGAAAGGTGACCCTTCTTATAAATAACTCAGAACATTTAAGTTTGACAGTCCTAGCTGGGGAGAATTTCTACCATGATTTCCATATGTAAATGACATTTTCTGGTGTAGCTTATGCAATGACAGCACAAATAGATTAGTGTAGTCTACTGTCCCTGCCACCTCATAATTCTCCTTATGGCCAAAAGGACATGATCATAGAGCTTGCCCCAAGGTTGCAGTGGATTTGTGAGATGATGCAAGAAAAGCTCGTGATTACAATAGATGTTGTTATATAAGTCCAGAAGAATGTTCCAGAGACCTCCAATGTTGTTTCTAATATGAACCACCATCAATAGTTTTTTTCAAGGAGGAGCTGATTTTTAAAAACAATGATAATTAGAAAGAGAGAAGCAAACACCATATTGGTTGCAGAGAGGGAAAGGTATTTTGTTTTGGTTGATTTTTTCTTTTGTTTTTCACACCTGCTTTCTCAAAGGAATGGAACTCAGTGTCTCGACAAAACTTGGCAACAAGTAAAATACGTGGTTTAAAGTTGTCAGCAGTCATAGCAAATGTGAAATCAAATCTCTCGTTTGCTTTGGAGGGTCTGGGCAGCAAGGACAGCTGGAGTGTTGCTATTTTTTATTTCAAATAAAAGAGTCAGCTATTCGTTACCATAGAAACCACCAACCTAATTATAAGGAGTTTTGCTCAGTGGATAAAAGTCATCATTTCTCTTCCCTTCCCATGAACACCCAGATCTCCAAAATATTGCCATGGATTTGGTCTTGGATGAAGGGATTTGCTCCCCTTTTCAAGATGATTAGAATGTATTGACAGCTAATCCAGGAAAGAAAAGCAAGAAACATGGAGAAACAGCATTCACATTTACAACTTGTATTCCACTTTGAAGGAGAGAAGGAAAGAAAAGAAAAAATAAAAAAACTAAATAAAGCTCACAAGCAGCTTACCAAGAACAATTAGTCTCTAAAATCCAAAGGAGCTGATTTTCCAAACTTGCCCCCCTCCTCCCCCCAACACTGGGTAGACATTCTCATTCTTATCTAAGAGCAGAAGAATGATTTCTATCCTAAGTCTAGCTTTGGGGTCTTCCTGGTCTGGGGTCTTCCTGGTCTGGAATCTTATTAACATTGTATGATTGTATGATATTATATAACAGTGCAGTTTGGAGAAGGAGTGGTACCTATACCCAAGAATGGACAAGTTGATCAGGCCACATGTAGGGATAAATAGAAATACTCACCATCTAGGGCAGCAGTTCTCAGCACACAGGTCTCAAACATCAGAAAACGTGTATTTCCAATGATCAGTAGCAAAATTGCAGTAGCGAAGTAGCAATGACAATAATTTTATGGTTTTGGGTCACCATACATGAGGAACTGTACTAAAAGGGTCACAGCATTAAGAAGGTTGAGAACCACTGGTCTATGGTTGACTCAGGGAACATGGAACCTTCTTTTATACACCTGTCTTTGAACTTTCTATCTACCTGTTTAATGATCATCATATTCATATGTGTCTACATGGATTTATCTGGCCTGATCCCAAATAAATAGTCCCCAACAGTCAGCAGATAGAAAATTAACTGGAATTGAGGAGCAAGCATTATGGATATATTTTGAATGTAAGATCCCTCAGAGATTAGAGATTTGCATCTTCAGTTAGTATATTTTGAGGGGATTCTATTTATAGAACATAGCAGCTGTAGGCTAATGCTAGTGTTAGGCACATTGCTTACATTTTGTTGACCTAAAATGCTCAGTTGAGCTGTGGATGTTTCATACATTCCAAAAGTTCTGAGAGATCCTTTAGGCTATTTGTGATTGGAGGATGGATCATACTTCATAGGACAGACAAACATCTGTGAAGACAATGTCTTCGTGGAGACTGAAAACACTACCATAAACATATAAGTATGTTGGAGGATGTTGGCAAAGATTGTGTTAGAAATGAAGTAGTTTTCACAATTTATGTAACATCTCATGATAGGAGATGCTTGTTTTGTGATGGGGTTCCTTACACCCTTATATGGTTTTTCTCTGTTCTTCCTGCCCATCCTCCTCTCCCTCCTCCTTCTCTCCCTCCTCCCTCTTCTCCTCCTCCCTCTTCCTCCTCCTCCTCTTCCCCCTCCCCTCTCCACTTTGTGTATAGGGGGGGCACACATGTATAGGATTGTGCAGAAGTACATGGAAGTCAGAGTAGGACATCAGGTGTCTTCATCCATTACTTCCCACATTATTACCTTGAGACGGTCGATTTCCAAACTAGAAGTTCACCTTCCCAGCCAGGATGACTGTTTAGAAGCCTCTAGGGACCTGCCCATTTTGATGCTGCATTTATAAGCACCCACAGCTGTGCTCTGTGCCTGTGAGAATATTTAAGATGCTCTTTTTCTTTTTAGTTATTTGGAAGCACAATAAATGTTGTTATTTGCCACACACAGTCAACCTACTTGGCTGTAGAACACTGGAACGTGTGCCTGTATAACTGATACCCTCCCCTATGAGGAGCATCTCTCCCCACATGCTTGCTCCCTCCAGCCTCTGGTTTCCATCATTCTATTCTCTCCTTCCAGATCCATGCCCCCCACCCCACTTCCCCTATCCACTACTCTATTCTCTTCTTCCCAGAGCTCAACTTTATGCACGTGAAAGTGCCATCCTATGAGTCTGACATTAGCGTCTCTGCATTTGCCATGTTTCCTTAGGATAATGCACTGTGGGCTTATCCATATTATTACAAACGACAGACTTTTCTGCCCTTTTTAAAGGTTAAGCGTGTTTATGTCATATTTAAAATCCATTTTAAGTAGCCTCGTTGCATTCTCTTCACAGCAGTTGTGAATAATGGTGCATAGAACATGGAGTGCAGAAACCTCTTGAGGAAGTGTTTCCATTCCTTTGCGTCTGTACCCAGTTGCAGGATCACTGGGTTATGCGGTAATTCTTTCTGTTCAAGTCCTCCAAGGATCTTCAACACTATTTTCCAAAATGGTGCTAATTTACAGTCTTACCAGGAGTGCACAGGAATTCCTTTCTCTCTACATCCTGCCAACACTTACATTGTATATTACCTAATAAGTGTAAGTTGATCTTGTACAGTGGTTTTAACGATGAACATTTTTTTTTTCTGAGTGTGTCTTGGTCATTTATAACCACGAGTCTATTCTGCTGTTCTTTGGGGAAATGTCTAGTCCGACCCTTTTGTATTTTGTAATGAGATTATTTTTCAGTTGTAGGAAAGTTTGAGTTTCTTCTTCATTTTAGGTGTTAGCCCCTTGTGGGATGTGTGATTTTCAAACCCTTTGTTTTGCCCTGTCAGCTGTCTCACTATTCTTTTCACTGTATTCTTTCCTGCGCAGTGCCTTTTCATTTACTGCAGATGCTGCTTATCTATTTTTGCTTTTATTGCCTGTGATTTAAGAGTCATATTCAAGAAATTACTCCCTAGATTAATATCATGTTGCTTTCTCCTAGCAGTATTTCAGTTTCTAGTCTTACGTTTGAATCCTACATTTTTTCTTTAGTTTGGAGAATTTTATACATGAGTTTGATGAAATATCACTATGTCCCCCTAGTTACCTCCACAACTCTACTCAAACTTTCTCAAACGTATCCCTCCTAACCGCATGTCTCTAGAAAAAATAACCCTCTAAGTACAGCTAGAGATACATGTGCTTGTATGTGGCAACTCTCTTAAGAATCAATTGACCACCAGTTTTATGGGTTTATTTCTGGACTGTCAATCTATTTCATTGATCAATACGTTTTTACAGGTAGTATTGTGCTTTGTAATATATCTTGGTTTCCAGTAGTGTGGCCCCTCCCCCCAGCCTTACTTCAGTTTTTGCTGCAGGTGATTTTGATTATTCATGGTCTTTCATGGTTCTTTATGAAGTTGGTTAGTTTTGTTTATTTTGATGGATGGAATTTTATTGGTTTCTTTTTTAGATAGTTTGCTATTAATATATAGAAATGCAACTTTACTTAATTCTTATTCCATTTTAACAGAATCAAAGTTTTCTACATATAAGGTCATAGTATCTATAGACAGGCAATTTACAACTTCTAGTCCAATTTGGATACCTTATCTATCTTTTATTCCCAGTTGCTGTGGGTGGTTTTTAATGTATAGCTCTTTAACCTCCATGTTTAAATGTACATATAAAGTTTTCTTAAATTTCGATTTACTGTTACTTTGATGCATTATAAACAGTATTATTTCCTTATTTTATTTCTTTTTGATATCTTCTGCCACTCAGATTTTTTTTAATGCTTATAGAGTTTTACCTACATATATATCTGTGTTCCACATATTTGCCTGGTACCCTTAGAGGCCAACAGAGGGTGTCAGAGCCCCCAGGACTGGAGTCAGAAAGGGTTGTGAGCTTCCATGTGGATGCTGGGAAGGGACTCTAGGTCCTCTGGAAGAACAGCCACAGTTCTTCAATGATGAGTCAACTCTTCAACTTCAGTCTTTCTGATCTCACTGTGGGATGTTCTTTGCTGCTTACTGGTCTCTCTTCAACCTTGAGTTCCTCAGAGAGAACTCTACTTTCTTGGCTGTCTTGGTTTTAATAGCACCAGCTCTCCATTGCCCTTCATACACTGAGCTATCCTGTTTACATGTTGAATTTTCTTATAGAATTTCATAACATAATATTCTATTATGAAGTCTAACAATCTATGTGGTAAGGAAGCTTAGTTTTCTAGAATGTAGCCTCAAAAAGACGGGAGTGTCTTCTAAGTTATTAGCTTCTATGTATTTACAGTTTAGAATACTGTCTGTGTCATGCTAAGAATCCATAAATATGTGTTGTGTTGAGAGCATTAACCAGTGAGAGGCTGGTATGATAAAGTGTCTTCTTAATATACAGATGAAAAAACTGGGCTTAATTTTGTGGAGATAATTATGATGTCCTGTGCTTTCCAGAGAAAAGGCAAGTAGTTGACTTTCCTAAGAAACTCTGTGATTCTTGAATTGATAACTCCTTAAATTATTCAGCAATCCAGCCCTGCCATACCTAATATATTTTCTCAGTTATACAAACCTTATTGACTATATTTGAGATGTTTTATTTATGAGAAAACTGTCTTAGTCTGTTTGTAACTCTTTATCATACATAATACCTGAGACTTAAGCTAGTGAACAAAATTTTGCTGGCTCACAGTTCTGAAGGTCAAGAAGTCCAATACTGGGGGGTAGGGGTGGGGGTGGGGGCTTGTGTCCAGTCCTGGGGGGCTGATGTCTGATATTTACTTCCTTTATCATCTTTAACAGAAGATAAAAGAAAAAGAGAATATAAAAATGAGAACAAGGGAGCCTAAACTTGCATTTTATTGCAGATATACTCCTGAGATGATGACAATCATTCTCTCCATCTTCAGAACCTCACCCCTTCACTGTCATCTGATCCAACTCTTTAGCACTAAAGATGAGCTTTCAAAATGTGGAGGTTTTTTTGGTGGGGGAGGGGGTTTAAACCATAACAATTACATCTAAGTCACTGTGTGGATTTACTGTTGTTGAATTTTAGCAATGCTGTTATGTTATAGATTGTTTCAGTAATATTTATATATAATAGGCCGATTTAAATGGTATAAACCCCGTGTTTAAATGTATCCCACCACTGCTCAACTAACAACAGTAAACTTCAGAGGTTGCAGCTTCACCCCCACCCTATAATGTAAACACACTAGGGGTCACTTTCCCTAACCCCAACATCTTCTACCATAGTCTAGTCTAGATGCTTACTAATCAAATTTGTCTTGTAAACTTGACTTTTCTGATCATTTTTACAAATGAAACCATAACGTGTGGCTTTTTGAATCTGATCTCTGTTACATCAGCATTGTTGGCCTTGTTGTTGCAATGGATTATCAATGCTCTATTCCTTGTCTCAATATACCATATTTTGTTTGATTCAACTTTTGATGAACATTTGGGTTGTTTTCATTTTCTGGCTATGATGAGTCATGCTGCAGTATTTATGCATATGTTTTTGTGTGGTCAGTCATTGGGGATAGGGATTAAAGCTTTTGAAGATCCACTAAATGATTTTCCAAAGTGACTGTGCTTTCCCACTAACCACATTTGAACGTCACCACTTCTTCACACTTATTATTGTCTGTGTTTTTATTTTTTGATTACCAACTCTTCAAATGATCTCTTGGTGAATACAAATGGGAATTCATTGTTGACTTTTTGTTTTTACAGAGAAAGTAAACCCTGAGAGCTGTCATCTGGGAAATGAACAAGTCTAAGTACTTTGATTGTGGTTTTGTTAATTTGAAAAAAAAAAACTTCCTTTTATTTATCTTTAGTAGTCAAGTAATTATATTGACTTTTTAAAAACAGCTTTAGTGAGATGTAATTTACATCCCACACAATTCATCCTTTAGATAGTATAATTTAGTGACTTTTGATAACATTCAGAGAATTGTGCATTTGTCATGAAATTTTTCAAATTCTTTTATTACCTCAAGAGGAAACCTTGTAATCCTAAGCCATCATCCTTTAGGTAGCTCTTGCTAACCCATCCATAAGCAACCACTAATATACATACATTCTGTCTCTAGTGGTTTACCTAATTAGAGCATTTCCTATATTTTTTAAATAGTGGCTACTTTCCACTTACTTCAGAATTTATTGGTTTTTCTCAGGAATGTAAAGTTTTCTTTTAATAGAAATAATAACCCTGGTTAGCTTCAACATTACATAGCAATAGTAACAGTGATGTGGGCAGACAAGTTGGGGTCACCACAGTATTGTGGTGTCTACTGAACAGGAGATATCTACCTCACTGAATGGAAGAGCCATTGCTTTATGAATGGTGGCTGATACTTGTCCTTTGATTAGAATGGTCCAGAAGAATACACCACCATCTTTGGAGTAGAACTTATAGGTGCACACATCCCCCAAGAGTACCTGCCTATAGGGAACTGAGTGACATTGTACATCATCACTCCAATTTGCTATTTGGCCTTGAGAGCTTCATATTGTTGTGATCTCAGTAAGGATAAGTCATTGACAGAGGGATAGCCCAAATTACTGGCCAGTTTCAACCACAGCCACGAGGAAGTTCTGATCTGCCCCATCATCCATCCATTCTCAAGTTTTGCTTTTCTTGAGACAATGTCTAATGCACCACAAGCTGGCCTTGAACTCACTGTGTAGATTAGGATGACCTTGAACTTCTTTCCATGCTCTCATCTCAACCTACCAAGTGCTACAATTACCTCTGGATGCTGAGTGTGCGTAGCGTGCTGGATTGAATCCATGCTTCATGCTAGCTATCTAAGCACGCTTCCAACTGAACTACACTCCTAGCTTCATCCCTCAGCCCCCTCCTTACAGGCCTTGTGCTCGCCTCCCAAGCAGGGTTTGGGTATAAGACAACTCACTTCTAAGTAAAGGAAAGCTTTGCTCAGCTGAGGATATTTGAGTAGCTGAGTTTTCCTGCTCAAACGTCCCAGCCAGCTTTCAAGTTTCAAGCACACTGCCCTTAACCATGTTGACAAAACCACAGCTTACCTCTTTATGTTTTTGCAAATTGTATCCAATCAAATCTTGCAAGCCACATTCTGCGGTGGGCAGAGCGGTTCCTTATGGGCTTACAAAGTGACCCGAAGGCATGTGTACACATCCATACCTCAACATTTGGAATGCATCAGCAAACCAGAAACATGCTAAATGATTTCTTTTCAAAACATTCTACCAGTGAAGTGGGATTTTAAAAATGCATTTAACATGTTTTCCTTTGGTCAAATCAACCATATGTTACAGCAAGCTTCACCTATGGCAACAGTTTTCATCTGAGGCTTATTATAGCTTAATAAAATAGTGTGGGGGTGGTAAGCAGAACTTTGTGCAAATCTGCTAGGAAAATTGGGACTCGTGGCTTCTGTCTTTTTGCCTCATTGGTGTGCAGATGGCTTGATTGTCACCTCAGTTGCAGATGGGTGCAGCTAAGTCTCCATTGCCAAGGTAATAATTTTCCTCCAGTTAGCATGCCAAAGAAATACAGTTTGGGGGTCTCCTTTCCCTAGCCCTAGTCCTATAGTACCCACACATAGTATGCTGGAAAGCCACATAAAGGCTACCAACTGGATCTGGAGATGTCCTGAGAAACCCAAAGAGGAGATCTTAGAGTTGAAACTTAGTGGTTAAAAACAGTTTGGAGTATAGCAGCATGAAGCACCTGCCATAGATGGATTAGGAAATGCCAAGAGGCCTGGGGGACATAATGGGAAGGTAAGAGTGAACAGTCCCAAGATGCAATCTGGGACTACATGTGGTATGAGCTACTCCACAAGGAAAAACCTCTGCCCTGGCATACAGATGCCTCCTCAGACATGCTGGGGCCTGATGGCACCTCTTGACCTCAAGGACAGGGGTGTGAGATCTCTGGATCTCCCTGGGCAACCTGAGACAGTTCCTACCACCAGAAAGACTTCAAATTTATACTGGCAGCATCCTCTGTTCAGAAAGGGTAGCATAGTGTTCATTTCCCCAGTTTCTGTCTGGTGACCTTTGGGTTGTGAGTTGCAAACTAAAGTCAAAATAATTAATATTGGGCCATGTGCCTAAATAGCCAATGGCTACAGCTATGGAACCCAAGTGTAGTGTTTTGTTCCATTGTCTACTTTCCCCAGCCTGCGTGTCTGTCTGTCTCTTTGCTTTCTTTTGTTCCTGCCATCTCTTTCCCCCTTTGCCTCTTTTGCTCCTTGGTGTGATCTTGAATGACAGGCCTTTCCTTGTGATGGAAGGAGGCCCTCAGTATCCTGGGGTTATATTCTATTCAAATGGTACCCAGTGAAAGAGTCTTCCTTCCAGGTTCTTCCTGTAAGCATCATGACATATCTCTGCACTGGAGTGGGCATACCCCTGAGTTCTCTGACCAGTCATGGCTTCTTTGTATTAGAGCGAGAGATGCCCATTGGCCTAGCTCACAGACTAAAGATTGTCCTCCACAAGACAATCTTAAGAACTGAAATTGTACCTGGGAATGCATCTTGAAGCAACTGAATGATAAGAATATGCTGGAACACATAGTTCCCTTTCAATGTGATACAATCGCGTAGATCAGACTGAGCAAGATGACCTATGCTAGATCAGCATCAGAGTGACTGTTAAAAGCCTTTTGCAGAAGGAAGTAGAGAATAGCTGTACCGCAGGAAAACAGATTTGCAGCAAGGCCCAGTCTTACTGTTCCCTCCCCGCTTCTTATCTATTTAGAGCTATTAAGAATAAAGAGAATAGATTGCGTCTAATTGTCTATAAAAATGCTGAGAAGGTATTTATCTCACAGTATAGAAGGGTAAACACCTAAAAGGTGAGTGCCACTCACCCAGAGTGAGAAGTCAAAGGGGTAGATTGCCAGTTTACATTTATTTAGGATTTAGCAGTGAGAATGAAACTTAAAAGGTTGCTAACTTGGGACTGATAGCTCTTAATACTGACCACACATGTAGACAGGCAGTCCCCAGGTTCAGGGTCAGGCAAACACGTACTTGCTTCCATATAGGTTTGGTAGTATGAGATTCTAGGATGCTCTGACTTGAAACTGAGACATAAAGCTATCTTGACCAGGTAGATATTATAGTTAATCTTGATAAATCTGGCAAGTTTTCATAGTATGCCCCTACCATTTATCTTAGATTTTGTTGTACATCTTTTGGTTGTCATCCTCAAAAAAGCGTGTATTTCAACTGGAGTTATGAGTCGGTGGGTAAGAGCCTGCTTGAGGATTAAATTCAGATCACTAGCACCATGTAAAAGTTGGCCCTAGCTACAGACACCTCTCACTACAGTGTAGGGGTGCAGAGATAAGCAGATTCCAGGAGCTCACTGATCGGCCAGCTCAACTGAAGTGATGGGTATCATGTTCAGTGAAAGACTATGTCTCAAGGGATTAAGGCAGAGAGCTATAGAATTGAATGCCTGGTGTCCTTCTCTGGCCTCTGAATTGGTGTGCACAGGTTCATATACCAATGAACGCACACACACACACAATAAATAAAGTGTGCTCAACTCCATTTATATACATTTCGAGTCAAGACCAAAAAGCTGAATTTTATTCAAACCAACACTTCAGCATTGGTACACATCCTTTGACTCAAAATCCAGTGATGTTTCTCCCAGGATGTATGGATTGATTTAAAGGCTGTTGGTGAAACATTGCACTTTGTCATAGACTATCAATGTGGGCCTTAAAAGTAACCTGTGCACAGTCAGGGTCAGGCCACCTATCTCTCCTGGGAGGTGCTGGGCACCCTCCTTAGGTATCCATGACCCCATTCGTTCATCTCTGAAGCATAGTGCACGTTGGCCCAGTGTGGGAGTAAAGAAAATAATTTTCCTTCACATTTATTAATCTGAAAAACTTTTAAAATAATTTAGATTTATAGAATGTTGTAGGAGCTGAGAGCTCTTGTCCCTCGTCTCCTTGCTTTCTTTTGTATCTTAGGAAATCATTGTGCAATAAGCAAGGTTAGGAAATTCACATTGCTACAGTACTGCAAGGACAGACCCTGTGCATGTGTTCACAGCTTTCCCAGTGAAGTCCCCTTTTCTGGTTCTGAATTCCATCCAGGATCTCCTGCCATGCGTTGCTTGTCCCAGCTACTTTCCATCTCCTCCTCCATCACTGTTACTTCCTTAGTCTCTCTCTCATGATTGAAGCATATCAGGACAACCCCTCAGTGATTGTGCAAGGTTGCCTGTGATTTGAATTTTGATATGATTGAACTGAAGAATTCAGTTGATAATCTAAGCCATAGAAGCCACATTGAGACCTCAGTGCAATGATCAGGTTATGGGATGCACCTGGGGCTTATTGCTGGTGATGTAAGTTTCCATTGCTTACTTAGATTGCTGTGTACCAGGGTCCTCCAAAGTAAAGGTATGTTTTCTGTCATGACATTTATATGCAACTATGGGGAGACACTCCTGAGATTCCATAAGTACCCCATTTTTCAAAACTACTTCCTCTCTCCATTTTACCCAACAATGGTGATTTTGTTTGCAATAATTATTACTGCCATCTGTGTAACAACCTGATGAAATTAAAGATAGACCATTCTCTTACTCAAATTCCATGTTATATATGTGGTCTTAGGCCAACTATAACTTCCATTTTCTTTAAATTATGTGCATATACTCACTCACTTATAATAATAGCTCACAAATAATTTTACAAAAAAACCTTATTTTAAAAGAATACACAAATGACTTTTGGGAGCATGTCACTGTCAGAATCAACAGGCTGGAGACTTGAGCTCCATGGGTGAAAAAAAAAAAAACTCACAGAAAAGATTGTGTTCTTCTGCTGCGTGCCTCATAGAGCCATGGTTTAACACACTCCTGTCACTTGGTGCTACATCCTAAGCTTTTCCTCTTGTGTCCAGGATTCATAGTGCCAGTCAAAAGAGAAAAGATTGATCTGTCTGTCTGTCTGTCTACCTAATAATTTGTGTGTGTGTGTGTGTGTGTGTGTGTGTGTGTGTGTGTGAGAGAGAGAGAGAGAGAGAGAGAGAGAGAGAGAGAGAGCGCCATGGAGGCCAGAAAAGGGAACTGGATCTCCTGAAGCTGGAGTCACAAGCAGTTGTGAGTTGCCTGATATAGGTACTGGGAACTCTAGTCCTTTGCAAAACAAGTGCTTTAATCCCTGAACTATCCCTAAAGTCCTATTTGCCACTTTACAAGTCTGCATAATATCCTGCATGCTTCAGATGAGTGCTTAGCGTTCTGCTTCTAGGGTATCTGCACACAGCAGTCACCTGGAGAGTTTTTAAAGTTCTGGTCTTTGCATCCAATGCCCTGAGTCTAGCAGGTGGTGTGACATGGGCATGGAGAGTTTTAAAATGCCTGCAAAGATCCTACTACTGCCCCTCTATGGCACCAGATAATTCCTCACTACATTTTAAATGTGTACCCTGATACCCACAGGAAAGTATAGCTCTCACCCTTCATCACAGAAACTCTCTTTGCAGTAGACAGAGACCATAACAGAAACCCACAACTGGTCAAATGCAGGGAACAAGTGATTGTGGCATGCCCAGCCTTAGTGGATACATCTACTGCACCTAAGGCTTAGGAACACCACAGGGAAAGGAGAAGAAAGATGGTATGAGTCAGAGAACCAGGAAGACTGATGTGAGATTATGTCTCCTAGCATGACAGGGAAACTTTATCCATGACACCTCAACAATATGGTTTGGTTAAAAAGGCCTGGGCCAGGACAATATCAAAAGACATAGTAACTTGGAAGGGAGAGATTTCATGGGGCCCCACTACTAGACAAGAACTGTAGGAAACTAAAGACTATTAAAAGAAAGAAAAATAGTCTTGCCCAGAATTGGGCCCTCTAATTGGTTAGTTATCCAACACCAACTGGTCAGCTCTAAAACAAGCAACCTAAACAGACTTAGCAAATTATATATTTATGCATACGTGTGTGTGCGTGTATGTGTAACAATAAAAATGAGAGAAAAAATTTTTTAGAAGAACCATGGGAAGGGCTAGAAGGAGAAAAAGAAAGGATGAATTAATGTAGTTATAGTTTAATCTTAAAAATAATTGCAGAAATATTCATTTAAAAGGATCCTGAGTGAAACCTCTGGCCTAGAGACTTCTATGACATGAGAGCAAATGCTTCTTGGTACATGAAAAATATGTATATTCACTATTTTTTTAATTTTCATGTCTATGTAGGTGGTATGTGTGGGTACATACCACTCCATGTACACAGAGGCAGAGGAGCTGTTGATTGCCCCGTTCTTGGTTTTATTTCCTGTTGCCGTGGTAAAATACTCTGACAAAAGCAGCTTAGGATATAAAGGGTTTCTTTTAGCTTAAAGTTTCAGATTGCAGTTCATCGTGGCAAGGAGGTCAAGTCAGCATGAATTGGAAGCTGCTAGTCACCTATATCCACAGTCAAGCAGAGGGGAATGCATTACACTTACCAGTGATCAGTCATTTCTCAAGTCTTACGTAGCTCAGGATCCATGCCACTTACAATGATCTTCCCACCTCTGTTAGCATAATGTGCCCCTCCCACACACACACTAAGACAGATATGCTCATGGACCGACTTGTCTATATATATATATGTGTGTATATATATATATATATATATATATATATATATATGTATGTATGTATATGTATGTATATGTATGTATATATATATATACACACACACATATATATATAATTCCTCAAGGAGACTCCCTTCCTAGGTACAATTCTAAACTGTGTCAAGATAGTAATTAAAACTGACCATCACATGTTTTCACAAGCTCTACCTCATTCCTCTGAGTAGAACTTCTCACTGAACATGACACCAGGCTGTTGGCCACAGCAGGCCTCTGAGATTATCTTATCTGAACTTCCCACAGCCCCGGGATTATAGGCACATGTGTAGTCACATCCAGATTCTTACTATGTGCTAGGGTTTTGAATTCAGGTCTTCATGCTTGCACAGAAACTGCTCTCACCTTACAACTCCACAGCCTTGTTATTTCCTAGTATCCATGGAAACTCCTGTCAATTTCTCTCCTAGAGACTCTAGAATATAGAGCTGATCAGACAAGCAGTCCCATGCAGAGTTGGTCACAACATGGTCACATCCTAAGATTGCTTTATAGTACTAGATGAGCAGCCTTAACTGAAAATCTAAAATCCAGGGTACTCTAAACAAAGAACATTCTGGGCACTAATATGATTCTACAAGTAGAGGATTCCACAATATAGTACTTTGTTTCATATACAAAATTATTAAAGGTATCATATAAAATTACCTTTTAACCCATATGCTTAAGGAATATATAAAGTCTAGGTATATTTCTTCCTTGGGTCATCCCCTGGAAATCTCCATGTTTGTATCACTATTCTAAAATCAGAAAGCCAGAATACATCCAGTCCCACTTATCTTGGCTATGGGATATTCAACCCATTTTATCACACTATGCTGGGAAGGATGCACAAGAATGTTTAACTCCCAGGCTTTTATCATCTATGAGGTTTAGGCATAGATTAGCTTCCCCCTCCCATCTTCATGCATGATTTAAAAAATTGAAATGAGGCCAGTGAGGTGGCCCAGCAGGTACAGGCACTGGCTGCCAGACCTGACAACCTGAATTCAATCCCCCAAGTGCACATAGTGGAAGGAGACAACTGGGTCCTTCTGATTGTCCTCTGACTTCCTCATGTGTGCCATTGTGCCTGCATACACAAAGAAATAAATGGATGAGCATAAATGTAATAATAAAATTCTTGAAAACGCTGTTTCCACATAGCTTTTTCTTCTAACGGTTTTGGAGGATTAGTCCATAATCTGATTTAGCAGAAGATATCTCAGGTTGAGAAGCCACTGTGGTAATTCTCTCTAGGACTGGCTTCTAGAAGCTGTGGAGCCAATGTGAGAATGGTTCTGCAATGCTGGGCTTGGTAGAAAACATGGAAGGAACCTCGTCTCTTCACTGGGAGCTAGCCTCTTCAGCAGTGACTCTCTTAGCACACTGTAGGCTCAGACACCAATACTTCTGTTGCTTTTTGTTCTCTTACTAACCTCTGTTTTGGACTTTGCTTTATGCATGTGAAGCCAAGTTTGAATTATATGTGACATCATAAGTACATGCTCACAAATGCCACAGTCTTTAGTAGAAGTTAGAATGAGGTTATATCCCAGAGTTAGTGATAAAGCCAGAAATAGAACTGAGTTATTTGAATAGTGTATGCATGCCTTTACAAATTCCAAATCTTCATTAATTACAAACAATAGCTGTTCTTATTGAGTAGTCACTATTTGCCAAGTATTATATTTAAACTTTTACATGTTTTATTTAATCCTCATAATTTAGTCCTTGAATGGTAGCCTGGGCTGAAATAAATATTGATTTTAGAGATAAAGAGATGTAGTGGTAATAGCAATTATTTAATTCTTACCATGCTCCAGGTACTGTCAAAATAATCTTATTTGAACTCATTTTCCGTTAATATATTTGCTCAGAGAAAGTATTATCATTTGCCCACTGTCTTACAACTTGTAAACACAAAATTGGGCATTAAACTTAAGCCAGTTGGAAGTAAAGGCCATATGCTGATGCCGCAGTTAATTGTTTTGGCTGAAAGATTGTGTTTGGTCAGCTCTGCATCCATGTGTAGGAGCCAGGTGAAGGTTCTGTCCCATGTCAGGCTCCAATAGAAATGTGCCTAGTGGGCCTGAGCCAGCTATTTTCTGAAACCAGGCAAGTCTCACGTGGAAAGATTTTGACACCAGCCCAGCCACACAGCCTTCAATCTACAGTTTGTCCTGTGTGCAGAGTGTTCCAGGACCAGAGCCTAGCATAATCGCCATCAGAGAGACCAGAAAGACTTCATCCAGCAACTGATGGGAGCAGATGCAGAGTCCCACAGGCAAACACTAGTTGGAGATTAGGGAGTCCTCCAGAAGAGGGTGGGGAAGGATCAAAAGAACCAGAAGTGTCAGGGACACCCCACGAGAACACTGCACAATGTTCTCAATGGACTGGAACTCATGCAGGCTCACAGAGACCAGGGGTCTGACCTAGCTCCCCTGCATATATGTTATGGCTGAGTAGCTTAGTATTCTTGAGGGATTCCTAACAGTGGAAGAGGAATCTGTTTCTGACTTTTGACTGCTTATGGAACACTTTTCCTCCTACTGGGTTGCCTTATCCAGCCTTGATGTGATGGTCTCTGTCTGGTCTTACTGTACCTTGACATACTATATCTAGTTGATGTCCCTGAGAGGCCTGCTCTTTTCTGAGAAGAGGTAGAGGGGTGGTGGTGGATCTGGGGAAGAGGAAAGGTGAGGAGGAGAGACTGGGGAGAGGGGAGGAGAGGAAACTGCAATCAGGATATAATATATGAGAGAAGAATATAACGGAAGGAAGGAAAAAGAAAGGAAAAGAAAAGAAATGTGCTTAGCATGTTGCTAGGCATAGCAGTACCTCAGTAGAGGTGGGCAATAGAGACACTGGTGGTGATACTGGTGGCCCTGATCTGGTAGTTGTCTGTCCCTTTAGGCTGTATTGCTGAAAAATACAGTATGCTCACTGTTTTAGAAAGCTGGGTTTATGAATAAAACGGCCAAATAACCCCTTGTTAACTGTCTCTGAGGTTGGTCACAGTAGGCCCTTCTAATCAAGGTGACTCTGACATAGTAGTCCCAGAGCTTCTGTAGGCCACATGGCCCATCCTGTGGGAAATGTTCAGTGACTCTGTCATTTACAGTGAGACCACTTCTTGCAAGATGATGTAACTAGACAGCTCTTATAAATGCTACCCCAGGTCTCTAATTGAACCAGTGTTTAACACTGAGTCTTTTTTGCTTTGCCTCTGGAACACCCACCTTTCTGCAGCTTGGTAGATCCCAGGCATTCTGTGTGTGCTGCCCTCAATTCCCCAGTGTAGAAGGATTTGAATACCCAACTCTGCTACAGGGGACCTTTACTGAGCCATTCCCTTAGCTACCAGAGTTCTTCTGAACTGGGTTTGCCCCTGTTGTATGACAGCTCCCTGGGCAGCCTGCATGGTGGGTCTGTCAGCATGGTGGAGCCATCCTGTGGGCAAGTGTGGAGACTTTGATAGATCTCTTCTTTTCCTTCTAATTGTAAGCTATTGTTAGAGGTAATCCTCATGAGGGTCTCTGGCGGGGGCTATTGCCCCCTTCCCCCATCTGAGTCCATGCCCTCCCTCTCTAAGCTCAAGCCCTCCCCTTGTGAGCTCTGGCAGCTTTCTTCTCAGAGTTGGGAACTCTGGGTTAAAAATGATACAGGGAATGGCATGTGTAGGACGAGGGTGCCAACAATCATTGCTCTGCCCTGGGGGGACATATAGGACAATCTCTTATCAGAAAGGATTAGCTCACATTTGTGACCTTTGCCAGTTCTAGACCAGCAGTGAGAAGACAATTTAAAACAAGAGAGTGTAGAGGGCAGAAGCAGGACCCATTATTGGCTTTCATAAATGATAACTGCTTTGAAAGTGCCTTCTACATGGGAAAAGAATAGGAAGCAGGGAGTTGGGGAGAAGTCAGATTCACAAGGCAAGTGGGAGTTTCAAAAGTTCAGTGCATTGGAGCACAAGCAGTATGCATTCATATAAAAGAGAGGGAAAAGCGCCATTGTGCCTCTTAGATAGGAAAGGTGTTTTGGGAGTATGGAGGAAATCAGTTGCATGTCTTTGATGCTCCGTGTGCTCTGATAAAAGGCTGGATGGTTGACTCCCATAGTGTTAGGGATACACATTAGTTCAAAATCTGACCCAGTGTTATCAGAAGGCTATGAAACATGTGTACCTTTTGATTCAATAAATAATGTCATTTCAGGGGTCTTGTTTAGGAAATCATCAGAAAAGGGAAGAAAAGGAAGTGTTTATGCTAATGTTATTTTTTATAATTGCAAATTAGAAACAATATAACTATATAGCCTTAAGGTATGAGACATTCTTGTAATAGGCAGGGGCATAATGCTGAAATAATGTAGCTATTAGAGTGATGCTTGTACAAACTTTTACAATGTAGGGAAAGCTTATTCAGTTGTATTCAGTTGTTTGTTTAGTGTGTGTGTGTGTGTGTGTGTGTGTGTGTGTGTGTGTGCCGCAGCCAATGCGTAGAAGTCAAAGGACAACTTGCAGGAGTTGGCTCTCCCCCGCTATCCTGTGAGTTCCAGGAATGGAACTCAGGCCTTTAGGCTTGGGTGGGAGGAGAAGTGCCTTAGCCCAATGAACCATCTTGCCAGCCCAGGAAAGCTATTTCTATATTAAAGATGAGTATTGTGCAGTTTTCTCCTGAATATATTTTTTAATGTAGAAAGAAGTGTGCCAAAATGTTAATAATGATTGCTTCAGGGTGAAACCTTTTCCTATCAATTCTGTTCCTCCCCCTGTTAATAAAGTTTCTATGCCTGCTTATTTCCTTAAATTCTTTCCAGCATTTATTTTAAATAATTAATATTGATCGGGTGCTGATTACATATCAGCTCTGGTTTATCAGAGCTGTGTTTGTTGTAGAGGTAATTTCATCTCTGTGTATCTGTAAATGGGTAACTGAGAGTGACTGTCAGGTAATTAAGCCCTTGGTGATGGGGTGGCCTCCTTTATTGTCCTTATAGTGAAGGTGCTGCCAGCCTCGCCTCTCATCCATTTTCCTTTACTAGAATTTCACCGTCTTATAAATACTGACTTGATAATTGGCATATGGCATTAAGAAATGGTGTGAGAGAGGTTAGAGAAATGGCTTAGTGGTCCAGAGCTCTTGAAAAAGACCTAAGCACCCATGTCACCAGGCTCACAACTATCTGTAGTTCCAACAACCAGGTAATGTGAGACATCTGGCCTAAGGGACTTCCTGCACGCCTACCCTACTCTCCCCATATACATAACTATAAACAACTTTGAAGTTCTTTGAAAGCAGAAGTAGTGCTAAAGGTGCTATGAAAATGTCAAAGAAATCCATATGTAATAGATGCTGAAGGTGCAGAATTTGTAAGAAAATGCTCACAAGAACGTCTTCAAGGAAACAAAGCCCAAACCAGCAGGTCCTGAGATTCAGATTCACCACCATTCTGCCCTCACAGCAGAAGGTACCACAGCGTCTCCAGGACTGAAAGGGGGAGTCAATAGCTGTGTAGAAAAGTGGATGGTAGGTGTGCAAAGAAAATGTTGATATGACAGATGACTTGATGGCAATGTGGATGCATCTGGGAGAACTGTAAGTGTGTTGAGGCGGGCTTTATCCCAAAACTCTAGGCTAGGATGATCTGGCTTAGCTAATCCTTTTGTTCCCAGGAGTACACTGCCTTCAATGTGGTAAGAGAGAAAGAGACAGATGCAGTGGTGTGCATTTATTTTTATGTGTATGGGTGTTATGCCTACATGTATGTCTGTGAACCAGGTCCATGCAGTGCCCTCGGAGGCTACAGAGGGCATTGGATTCTCTAGGACTGGAGTTACAGATGGTTGTGAGCCATCGTGTGGGTATGAGAATTGAATCTGAGTCTTCCAGAAGAGTAGCCAGTGCTATTAACCATGAAACCATCTCTCCAACTCCAGTAGTACACATCTGTAATCCCGCCACTCCTGCCGGAAGATAGGATGCAGAGGCAGGAGAATCAGCCAAATCTCCACTGGAGCCAGCTTGCTTGGATTATACAAAACAGCTGAAGTGAGAAAGACTGCGTCAACAAGCTGACAGGAAAGAACCAACTCCTGAAAGTGATTGTCTGGCCTCCAGGCTTGGATATGGCACTCATGGCCCACACTCATACACACCTCACATACATACACTAAAAAAAAAAAAAAATAACTAAAAATCCATTGAGTTTCCATTACTTCAGTCAGATTGAGTATCATCAGGAAAACTAAAAAACAACTGTTGGCCAGGATGTCAAGGAGTGGGTAAAAGAACCCTTTTGCATTCATGGTAGGTGTGTAAATTAGTCTGTCTTGTATGGAAATGATTTTAGAGGCTTTTCAAGGCATTAAAAATAGAACTACCACTCTTGGGTATATGCTTCCAATAATCGCTACAAGCATAGATACCTGCCCAGCTACAGTTACTGCTGCACTATCCCAATAGCCAAGTTAAAGAATTGCTTTAGGGTTAGGTGTGTGTGTGTGTGCATGCGCGCGTGTGTGTGTGTGTATTTAGAAACACATGATAAAATTTTATTCAGCTATTGAAAAGAATAAAGTATGCCCTATACAAGAAAATAGATGGTACCAGAGATTAACATACTAAGTAAAAAAGCGCCCGTCTCACAAAGACAAGTATGCTTTTGTCTCATGTGCTGAATGTAATTGAGTAGAAAAATGAAATCAAAAGAGTTATTTTTAGGAATATAAAAGGAAGAAGGGGAAAAGATAAGTAAGTGCAAGAGAGGGTGGCTGTGGTCAAAGTACGTCATACACATTAGAGAAATACCATGAAGCCCAGTGATTTGTACAATTAATATCTACTAATTAAACATTTTGTAAATGGACAATGGCAGATTAGGCACATACTACTGAGAGCCTGGCGATGCTTAACGACTGCTGCCCTTTTACAAGGAGTTTTGGTGTATAATTTGCTATCTCACAGCCCTCCTCCCATTAGTTCTTGGGTAGAAAGAAGAATTTAATCTTTCCGGTGTTGTAAAAATGGGACAGTCAGTTCCTGAGTGATTGTGCTGTAAGCACAGAGACAATAAACTTGAAAACACTACAAATGGAAATACCCTCCTCCACCCTTCTCTTCCTCCCAGAGCCACTGAATGCCACGTCTGAAAAAGTACAAAACATTCTCAGGTACACACTGTGCAAGGGAAGCCTTATGCTTACAGGAGGCTTTATCAGAGCATTCCCTAAAACGATGAGCTCGCTCCAATTACAGCCCTTTTCTTAAAGCTATGTAGTGCAGCTTCTTAGACATGCATAATGGAATGAGTGGAACCCCCGTGTTTGGCATTTGCTACTCCAGGTGCCTCGCCTGCCTTAGTAGTGTCTATATACAAGCCACTATCACTTAATGGAGTGGTTGACTCACATGTTGGCTCTTAGGTGGCTACTTATGCATGTTTACATATTTTCATTCTCTGGAACCGTTTCACTTTTTGTAAAATAGTTACTTGAGGATTAACATGTCTGTGTGTATATACAAACTTATTACTGTATATAGAACCTAAACTAAGCAAATATTCCATTGCTGTATATAGAACTTAAACATGGTGCCAGCATGTTGGAATGAATGACCTCCCTTTTTATAGCTATACTTTTTCCCTGCATGGTAATCCTCCAAAAACTTTTGTTGAAATTCCTCTCATTCCTGACCTCACTACTTTCCACTATTTCTTGGAAATTTTCATTCCTTCTGAGAGGCCAGTGCCCTGCTTTGGGTAGCATTTTCTTTCTGAGGGAAGCAGGAACTGGAGGTCACTATGTTTAGTAAAAGACATTGTTTATGAGCCATTTGCTAGTGATTGCATTTGGAAATCATACACCTCTGGGAATGTGAAGCCTGCATTTGGGGGTGGATGTTTGGGGGCTTGGGTCATTGTCTGGGCATTGGCTGCTCTAAGAGAGATTGTCCAGGAGTGAGCACCTTACCCCAGAACTCCTGTACCCTACTTCTGTGTCAAACCAGGATGGATGCCAAGTGATATGACCAGCAAGGCACCGAGGCTTCATTCTTGTCTTAATTAGGTTTCCATGGCTGCGAAGAGACACCATGATCAAGGCAACTCTTATAAAAGACAACATGTAATTGGGGCTAGCTTACAGGTTCAGAGATTCAGTCCATTATCATCAAGGCAGGAAGCATGGCAGCACCCAGGCAGGCATGGCACTGCAGAAGCTGAGAGTTATACATTGCCATCCAAAGAAAGCCACAAGCAGACTGTCTTCCAGGTGGCTAGGAGGAGGGTCTCAAACACTACCCCTACAGTGACACTTCTTCCAAGAAGGCCACACCTCCTAATAGTGCCACTCCCTGGGCCAAGCATATTTAAACCACCATAGTTCTTTGTTGGTTTTTCCTCTTTCTGTTCTGCTTTTCCTTTTGTTGCCCCAAGATGATGGAAGAGTGCTCATGGGGCTGGGAAGCAATGCCAAGGCTCTTCTGATTTCTCATAGCAGGACATGAAGACTTACTCCCCAGTCTCTTGGGCACACACAATCTGCTCCATTTTCCTCCACTATCCCTTCTGCCCATCTCCTATTCAGAAACTGAGGATTAAGAGGTGTCCTTTGCAGCTGGGTGGACTAGGCCTCTCCTTTAGGGCCAGCCAGCCCTTATGTGGACCTCAAGGGTTACTTACACACTACTTCTTTTCCTCCAGTAGATGGAATGAGTCTGGGGTTTGAATGAGAATGACCCTCATAGGCTCATAGTTGTGAATACTTGGTGGAACTGTTTGGAAAGGATTAGAGGATATGGCTTATTGGAGGAGGTGTGCTACTGAGGGTGGGCTTTGAGGTTTTAGAAAACTTGAATCATTTCCTGTGTGCTTTTCTCTGCCTTCTACTTGTATATCAGTAGGGAAGTTCTCAGCTGTTCTGCCACCATGCCTTCATTCTCCTATCATGGATGCTAAACCTCTGGAACCACTAAGCCAAATTAAAAGCTTTCTTCTATAAATTGCCTTGGTCATGATGCTTTAATTACAGCAACAGAAAAGTAACTAAGATAGTATGTGGAAACAGCAAGCTGTCTCTGACCTGTGATAATGCTGAACAGAAGGGGATGTCACTGGGGAGGAGTCTGAGCCCTTGGTACTGTGCAGTCACCACATCAGCCCTGCACGAACTCGGAGCCTTACACAGACCAAAGAGAATGTTCTCTGCAGAAGCACTTGCCTTGAACTAGGATGATTGGCTTCATGCATGCACGCTCGTGGCTTGCTACCTAAGATACTTAAGAGGCAGAATCTGAAGTTAGAGAAATCTTGTTGAGGTTTGGCTCTGCTACTCATCAGCTATGTGTCTTGAGTAGACTAACCTCTTTGAGCCTTGAGATCTTAATGCCTCCTCAAGGATATTTCCACAAAGCATTTTTGCCATTCCTTGAACACATACCATCTAACGAGGAGTTGGTTTCTTTGGGGCCAAAGTAAATCAACAGGTATTGGAAGGTCTGGGTTTAGTCAGAATAATAGTTCATTAGGCATTTTTTTTTTAAACTGAAATAACAGAAGCTGCACCAATTGGGTAAGGATCACTGGGGACTCCGCAAGTGGCCTTTCTTCTCCTCTGCTCTTCCTCCTTCCATGGTCCAGTATCAGCTTCTTATCCTGAATGCCAAATTTCAAATTATTGTCCATATGATCCCTTGGGTGATGCCAGAAGTCTTCTTTTGTACTGGAACTGAAGATGGGATGATCTGGGAGCAAAGTCAACCCAAACATTTGGTATTTATCTTACTTGTCCCATGCATTTGTTTGGGCTGGTTAAATGCTTGTGCTTTCAGGAAAGAGCCTATCTCCCTGTCTATTCCTCAATATCTTGCAAGTGAGTGCAGATTTTGTCATGATGTCTGATGCATTGGAATTGTCGTATGTTGTTTTGATCAGCATGAACCTCTCAGTGTTTGCCTTTTAGTTCTGTGTATCTGTCTTGTGTGGACAGAAAAAGGAAGCTAGGGGTTTGAGCCCAAATTCTGAAGCTAGACTCTCTTTAGTCACATCATTATATGGTTATAGATGTTTAGGGATACATAGATATATAGACATAGATATCGATAAAATTAACTGCACAACCACAGCAAGTTTCCTAGCTCTCTGGGCCTTCATTTTTACAACTCTAAAATGGAGGAAAGGATTGCTGTGATGTGAAACTTGACAGCCATAGCCTTTCTCTCATATCCTGTAAGTCTCTGTAGTCCTCGACTGCCAGTGTACTAGGACTTGCAAATGCCAGTGACATTAGCTAATTTGTTCCTGAAGTTCAAGAATTAAACAAACAAAACATACATTTTAGAAAACAATAGATATGCTGGCTTTCTGGGGTCAGTGTTCAGGGCAAGTTGGCACAAGGCCAAATCCTGCCATCTTTGTCAGTTCTACAAAGAACGTGTTTTATACTTGTGATGGTTAGAATAAGCCAATCTGGTGCAGTGTGACTTGAGCAATAATGTGACACTCAGGCTTCAGTGCTAGCAAACCCACAGTGCAGGTTTCACTCATACCCATCCATCCATCCATCCATCCAACCATCCAACCATCTATCCATTTCTCTTTCTCTCCCGCTACAGCATTGGAGTTGGTTAGTCAGAGACAGAAATAGTCAGGCCCACAGACCCTAAAATACTTTCCTGCTGGCTCTTCTCTGGAAAAGCTTGCTGACTCTGGTTCTCAGTAAATTAAAGACAGGGTTTGGTATAGTAACATGAGTCTGTTCATCCTTTGCCACTGAACTAGCTTATTTCTTAGCTGTCTTACTTTACCCCTTGATCTCAATTTTCTCATCTATATATGTCACAGGATTATTTGAAGGACCAAAAGAAACTGTGTGTGGCTGTATATGGAAAAGAATAAATATACCCTCTATAGTAGAAACTGCTGTTGGAAACCATTTTGCCATGTTTCTGGAAAATTATTGTGTGTACACGCAAAGACACACAGATATGAAAATATATATGTAGGAGAGAAAGAGAGAAAAAATATATGGTTGTATGAATGGATATATGAATATGTGCTTCCAGTAAAAAAAAAATAGTATATCTCTAGTAACATATATACAGAGATTTATATTTAAACTATGTATATACATACTCACACATGTTTAAATATCTTAAGAAAGATGATGCCGGGTAGTAGAATTATAAATGATTTTTTTTTTATGTTATAAATCTGTACCTTTAGGGTTTTTATGTTTTTATATTTAGTTTTATATAAGGAGCACATGTTTTACAAGGTACTTTAAACTATAAAATATTAAGAGCATCAATAAGAATTGCAGGAGCAGAAACAACCCAGTCTAACCACATTGAGGGCCAGTGTTTGATGAAAAGAAAGTTTACGTACCAATGTCTTGGGCAACCTCTCCCACTGCTTTAGGTACCACCTGGAAACGCAGGGACAATCTGTCCTTTCCACGCTGCTCTTGGCCTGACCATGAAACCTGGCATCACCTGAGCACTCTGGAGATTACAGATAGGATTTGTGGCTTCAGGAAAACCCCACAAAACTTCCAGCTGTGAGAGCTGCATGTCCCAGGGAGCAGCTGACTTACAAGTCTCCCTGGTCACATTGCTCATGGCCGGTTCGACTTCTTAAGAACATACGTCTGGGACTTGAAGGCAGGCTGCTCCCTCCGGGCCACCTTTGCCTTGAATCTTCAAATGTCTGTCCTTGGATGATTTGCAGCATAAGCTGTTGACATGGCCTTATCAAAAGAAGGAAGTTCTCTCCAAGGGGACCGAGGTGGTGTTTAGGTCACAGCATGCCAGTAGCACCTTGCCATCAGGAGCCGCCCTTTACATGACACTACTGTTGTGGAGATTAAGATTGTGAGGTTAATACAACCTCTCCTTTGTTCTCTAGGACTGAGCACACCAAATCTTCTCCAGAAGGCATCTCAACAAATGTCTTTAGAAATACATGCTTTATTTAGGTTTCCTCAAGCTATAGAACTTGGTGGAAAGTCTAGATGGAAAATACAAGTCTCTACAAACAAGAGACATTAAAGAACAGTGTGTGTCCCATCTGAGGGAAACCAATTCACCATTGTTCATCATGAGTTACACTGGGCTTTTGTTCCCAGGGTAAAGGAGACAGAGGCAACCAGATGCCAACCAAGAGTAAACAGTAACATCAAAGAGGAGCAGCAATTTCTTAATTCCAACTGGGCCATTTTATTTTATTTTTTTAATCTGGTAACTCTATGGAATTTAAACATCCTATTCCCATTTTATAGATGAAGTAAAAGAGGCCCCAGTGCATTTAAGTTGCTCAAGGCTATCATGGTCGAGTTGGAACTCAGACCACTGCCTCATCACCATGGAGTGAACTGTTCAGGCAGTAATTCTGTAGACATTTTCATGGTTGGACCCGGCTTGCCCCTTTTGGTTTACTTGTTTGTTCCTTTGAGATAAGGTCTCACTCTGTAGACCAGGCTTGCTTCCAACTCAGGATGCTCTCTGCCCCAGTCTCTCAAGTGCTGGGATCACAGTCCTATGTCCCTTCTGCCATCTGACACAGCTGCTCGCCTTCTATTCAAAGAGGGCGGGAGAGAGTATCTCAGTGTGGCCTCAGAAGAAATGAATCACCTATACTTTGAAATTTTTTAGTTTGAGATCTCACTAAATTTGTGAAATGCCAGATCAAAAAGAATCAGCTGAATCTTGTGAAGATGTAAACTCTGCAGGTGGTTGACGATAATAATTAGACAGGATATTGAACCGTGAATACATTCCTTCACTTAAGCCCTTTTTTTGCTTCTATTTCTCTGTGGCAAAATGAAAGCACTCGCTAGGCAGTTTTCTAGGCCAGGCTCTTCCTCTTGGATGCTTCGGACGTTTGCAGGCCTGTCCTGGGTGTTACAGAATGCTACGTGGCATCATTTGGACGTTAGTTGACTCTAGCCACACTTTCCCGATGCAATGACCAAAAATAATCTCTGCAATTCCCAAATGTCCCCTGGGATGAGGGACACTCCTGCCTGAGAGCCACCACTCCTAGCCACTGTGTGGCTGAGATGTCTTGGGCTGACACTGCTGTTGTCATAGGCATAGTCTCTCGGCTTTAGTTTTCTCCTCTGTGTTCAAAAGGGAAAGTAGAGAATCCCTGTCCCCGTGGTGGCTCAGTGGGATAGGGTGAGAAAAGCAAAGGACATAATTATCAGGGCTTGCTATACTTGTCCTGGCTAGTGTGTGACAAGAACTGGAGTCACCTGGGAAGAAGAAGCCTCAGCTAAGGAATCTCCACCATCACGCTGGTCAAGTGTGTGGTACAGTTTCTTGATTAGTAATTGACACGGGAGAGCCAAACCCTCCATGAGTGGTGCTATCTCTGGGCGGGGTTGTATAATAAACCAGACTGAGAAAGCCATGAGGAGCAAGGCAGAGTTCTTGCATGGCCTCTGCTTCAGTACCTACTTTGGCTTCCCTCCATGGTGGACTGTCACCTATAAATCAAATAAACCTTTTCCTCACCAAGATGTTTTGGCCAGTCTGTATCCCAACAAAAGCAAGTTCTGGCAATACTGTATGTGTTTTGTTTTGTTTTTTTAAGTATGTGTTTTGTATTTTTTTTAATCAGTCTTTTCCTTCATCCTCCCAAATTCAACAAATCTAATTATAGTTAGAATTCTTGGTTTTGGTCCATATAGGTTGTGATAAAGCAATTTATATTTTTATGAAAGGTAGCTCTTTAGAATGAGAATGTTGGGATTTTCTTTATTATCTCTCCCCTCTCTGAGTTGATATAGTCCTTTCTTTTTCAAAGGCTACAGGCAGGTAGGTCTTTAATGATTCTATTCAGTGGAAACGATTACTTGATTACTTCATTGTCAATCAAGGCCAACTCTTTTTGAAAACCTACTAACAGTTGAGAAGGAAATGGGCTTACATAACAGCTCTTTGGACTTCAGTTAGATAAAAGGAGGCACTTTCAGGCAAAACTAGCAAACAGTAGGAGTTCACTGCCAGGCCAGGGATAGAAGGCCTTTCTTGCCTAGAAAGTCAGTGATCTGGAACAGTCTGGAGTAAGACTTCTTTGGAAAGCTTTCCAAACCTTGTGCTTTCACCCTTGAATAATCTGCTAGCTTCACTCTGGATCTGCGTTCTATGAATGATCCTGGGACATTCAGAGAGTCTTATCTTTTGTCTCCTGTGGCTCTCTACCTGAGGCTCTTTCTCCTCCTCCTCATATCCTGAAGAAAGAGTCTGGGGAGGGGGCAGTTGCAGAATTTCAACCGCCAAGACCTTGACAAAAGTAAAAATAAAAGAGAAGCAGTCAGCCAAGTTTGCCAGCTTTTACACTGTATGCTTTCAATGTGACTTTGTTACTGGAGAGAAAAAGCAAGCTGAGGTCATGGGTATGCTGTTTCTGGACCACACTGCAAAACCATTGTGTGGAGGAGGAGACTCGGAGCTTCCTAGAAATAGTGAATGCTGACCCAGGATCTTGGAAGTCTGAGAGGTGCCCAGTGAGCAGTATTACACACACACACACACACACACACACACACACACACAGAGAGAGAGAGAGAGAGAGAGAGAGAGAGAGAGAGAGAGAGAGACAGAGACAGAGACAGAGACAGAGAGAGACAGAGAAAGAGAGAGAGAGAGAGAGAGAATGAGAGAATGAATGAATGAATACAAACGCACAGAAACCAGCCCTCCAGTGGAAGGGCAAGGATGGTGGCATAGCCTGAGATCCTTCCAACCTTGTGCTTAGCACAGTGCCCAGCAAGATGCAACCTGGGTTTTATCAATTGTTGTCATTGCTACTGTGACCACTGTCCTCTCTGCCACCTGACCTAGAAGCCCTGGGTTCTTCCCTTTTGTCTGCTTGTAAACTACTTGCTAATTCTAGATAACTCCAAATATTTTTAAATTTTATTTCTAACAGCTTCCTCCCTGTTCTCCTTTAGACCTACTAGTTCATTCCAGCCACAGCATCTTCATTGATCTGTTTCCCCCGCTCTTTGTCCTTCCTCCAAGGTGTGGCTGGAGATACTTTCAAATGTGCATGCTGTGCCATTTCCTTACTTAAAATCCTCTCTTCACTTGAGATAAAACTAATTCCTTGCCATCAATGTGTACAGCCCTGCTCTGTCTGAAACAAGAGTCATTGCCCAATGCCACTTTCTACCTTGCCTACTACTGTGTTGAGTTGCAGTGATCTCTGGTCACACTGGGATGGACATTTTTAATTCCTTAGAACTTTTGCAAAAGGCTTCTTCTACCACTTTCAGACTCTCCCAGGATCTAGTTCTTCTCACTTTGGGCTTTAACTGTTTTCACTTCTACAAGGAGTCCTTAGCTGTAGGTACCCATATGAAGCATCTTCCTTATTCACAACGATACATTTTATGACTGCTTGATTTCTTTGTTCCCTTGTGTTTTGTTACATTCTCTTACCATCACGTGACAAACCATTTTTGGTTCATTCATCAGCCCGCCTATATCTCCTGCTCCAGAGCTTTTTGTGTCTTTTATGCTTAGGAAATTTTCATAGTTTGACTGACACATGAATGGGTAGATGGGTTTGTTTTTCACTCGTCCACAGATACTTGGTAAACAACTCCTGTGGACAGGACCTAGTACAGAGTCCCCAAAGAGGAGCAGGAACAGAGTGATAATTGCCAGACGTAGAAGTATTTTAATTTTTCCAGAAATACTGGACTGATTTTACTTTTCAGAGACAGTTCTGTAATTGTATAACTTTTTTCTTTTCTTTTCCACATTGACTGCTATAAAATTAGAGCCAAATTCGTGGCCCATACGTCTTTTGGGTAGGCAATGCAGCCTCGTTCTTGGATTTGTTTCATGTCCCTGTCCTCATTTTTCTTCTCCTTTTGTTCCTATTTTAAATTTATGCCATCTTATATTTCATATGTCCTCATAGCTGCCTTAAGTTCCCTCTAAAGCAAGACAAAGTGTCAATCAATCAATACGTGGAAATGGGAAGAGAAGCCCCTGAAGTATAAAGTGAGCGAGTACCTCCTATCTCATAGAGATAGGAGGGAACAGTTCCCTGGTGAGCTCTGGAAGCCCCAGGGAGCTGGTGGAGAGAGAGGTAGGAGACAGCTCCAGCAAGACCCAGACTCCTCATAGGCACAGGAAATATGCCTTCAGCTGAGATTATTTAAGAGGAACTTAATTTTGGTAACTAGTTATTTTGCTTGTTTGGGCTGCATACTGGGGCTCTAGACATCATGCTGGGTTTTCCCATTATCTTTTTCCTTTAGAAGTACCATATAATTTTCAAAATAATCAGGCGTCACCCATTCTGCTGCCTGACATACACATATACATTCTAAATGTAAGCCTTCATCCCCTGCACTAAATGGAAGTAGAAGAATCTTCGTCTTAGGCAGGGATCTATCCCCAGGGCCCAGAACTGTGTCTACCACAAGCAAGTTCTCCGTTATCTTTGTTGAATTAATGAATGAAGCAGTCTGTTTTCTCAAGCAATAACAGCTTTCATTTCTTATTGTCATTCATCCCAAAGTCCTGTCTGATTTTATAATATTCTATATTATTTTATTCTGTAATAATATTCTGTAAAGTGTTAATTACATTTATGAAACTGGAGCTGGTTCTCCCAAAGTCAATTGTTTGTGACTGAGCAGTGTTCTCCGTGTGAACCTTAAACGGCGCTTCAGTAACCTCTGTCCTTGAGCCTCCCAGAGCCATCTGGAAATCATTCTCACAAACATCCCTTCTATATAATAGATCACTGTTTCCCTTTTTAATAGGACTCTGGATCCCCAGAGCCTGTAGCCCGCGCTGAAATGGATTCCTTATCTCTGTTTCTTCGTTAAGAATGTGCACACATTTGGTTGCCAATGCTACAGTCCTCCACAGTGCTGCTTGATGCAACAAAAGGAAGTGTTTGCCAAATGACTTGTCAGCATATGTTCTAGAACTGCACAGGCATACTGTTTGTAACTGGAAAATACTGATGCTGCTTAGTGGAAGACTAAGGACCAAGAAAGACTGCATAGCTTTATTTAAAGGCACCTAGAAGTTCAGATAAAAACACAAGGGTGGGGCGGGGAGAAAAGAGAGAGAGGTTGGGGAGAGAATAGAGAGTAAGTAGATTGCAGGCCACACAATAAAATTCTGAAACCAAGGAACCAGGGCCCAGATTGCAGGTGCTGATGATCTTGTTCAACCCCAGCATCCTTCCAGGAGTTAACCTGTGCAAGCCCACTGGTGGTTTGTATCAGCTCTATGGAAGAGAAGCATCCTTGAACTTTCCAAGGTCATGGCTCAAGCAAGCAATCCTCATGCCCGCTGAACCCCGAGATGGGCTGGGGAGTCAAGGTGCTGGTGCTTGCTTGGCAAGAAGAGTCTGAACCCCTCTGAGGTTGTCGCTTGTGCACTCAGCAGCTGACCATCCTGGCAGCCCCTGGGGAGAGCCTGGCCCCTTCTCTGCAGCAGAGGAACATCTGACTTCTTGATGTACTCCAGACAGTTTCCTAATTAGGAAACTCTGGCAGATCTCAAAGAACAAACCAAACATGACTGCACAGTACAAGGAAGAGCTGTACTGTGTACACAGAACACAAGGCAGAACTATTGTCCTTGTGTTCAATGCTGAATGAAGCCTACGGCACCAAGGTGGTCAGGGACATGGGGATGCCTTTTATACTCACCACTAAAACCAAGAATAGTGAGCAGCACTTGGATTTATTTTCATTAAAAGGCCAGTCTGTCATTAGTAAAACCAAATACTGATCCAGTTTAGGCTTGCTTCCCCTGCCATCCCTTGGACAGTGTCAGCAAGTCAGTGTGTTTATAGGACAGACATGGGTTCTGCTTAGGCCAGGAGGTTTCTGACAACTGCAATTCATGTTGTCCTGGCAAATAGATCTTTCAGTGTTGCTGCATTCCTTTGTCATACCACAGAAATAACCCCACGTTCAGCTCCTTGGAATGTTTCTAATCGAATAAACTCAAGAATTTACAGTTGGGAGATCATGGCAGGGTTTTACAGTGTGACAGTTGTGGCTTTGAGAATACCTGTCTGGGAGCTAAGATATCGGACTCGCGGAGAAGATGGTAACTGAAGAGCTTGTCCTGTCACACAAGAGGCTGCTGGCTTCAGAGGCTTCTGCTTTATATTACGTCTTAGCTAACAGTTTTCTCTGGATGGAAAGCAGCCTTCTCCCTGCCCCCCCCCCCCCAGTCATGTCGACAGGAAGAGATTTTACATTAAAAAGAGATTCCTCAGGAAATGAAGAGAATGTGGAGTTTGGTTGAAAAATTCCAAATGGTCTTTGAGTCAAGTGATTTTTGTCTTTCTGTTTGGTTGGCAAGGTGACCTCCCCCACGGCCCCACTCAAGCTGAGAGGAAGTCCACACTAAGGACGTGTAAGGCAGCCAGCAGCAACAAGGGCAGCAGAAACGCCATCATGAGCATGAAATGTGGTTCATTATCAACCCAGGTGTACATCCTGGGCAATTGGCGATGCAGTTCTAACAGATGAGAGAGGAGAGGCGAACTCTTCACCATGCTTAGAGTCACAGCTCTCTCTGGCCAGCATTTGATTACAGCTGTGTATGTTCTTTCAAAGAAGCTTTTAAAAAAACATGAGCTCTGGAGGAAATGGAGTGGCGGTTCTCCTGCTGTCTACAGATTATGTTTTAATCATGTTATGTGGAAAGATGTGATGTTTTCTGAGAAAATTTGTCAAAACTAATAAGGCAATTTTTAAACCTGTAACAACTTCTTCCCTTAGGGAATTCATGTAATTACTAGGGGCAACTCAGGTTGACTCTGGGTTTTCATGTTTCCTTTCTCCATTGCCTTCAAGTCTTACATGGTGCTATCATAATATATCTGTGATCTCAGAATTCAAAAGGCTAGGGCAAGAGGGATGCTTTGAATTTGAGGACAGCCTGGGCTACATAGCAGGCACTGTCTCCATATAATCAGCAAGCCTACTGGGAATGAACTATGACACCAAGCTATCCCTTCCAATGTAGTCCTGTAGATTTGTGAATAAATGTAGCACCATATCTTCCAGGGATTACAAACATTGTTTCAGCAGTTAGATGTGTTTGCATAGAGGTAGTTTCCTTACAACAGTCTACAGGCTGTCACGCTCTAAGGATCTAGGAACCAGAGTTGGATGTAATGTAGGTAAGGCTTTCATGGGGTCTGTAAAAATGCTAAACCAGAACTTAGAGGACTTTCAGGAATAAAAGACTCAGGTCCTACATAGACTACTACTATATGATATCACTCTATAGCAAAATAAGGATCATCAACCCATGAGTACTGAGCCAAATCCAGCCTACTTGTGTGTGTGTGTGTGTGTGTGTGTGTGTGTGTGTGTGTGTGTAACATACATACGTGCACTTGTGTGGAGGTCAAAGATCAACTTCAGATGTTGTTTCTCAGGAGCCATCTGCCCTGGTTTCAGGCTATGCTTGTTGACCAGTCAGTACCTGTTTCTATCTCCCCAGCTCTGGGATTAAAAGTGTTAAAAGGACTACGAAACCTGAATGTTTTCACATGGGTTCTGGTACTCAAACATCAGTTCCTGTGTATTATGATGATACAAATACTTCTTTGACTGAGCTATCGACTGTGGGAAGCCCTGCTGTGCTCTCGGAGATTCTCAAACCGAAACTACAAGCTGACAGCTAGTCTCT